>NC_133370.1:8082702-8192361 GCF_049309525.1 Garra rufa
GAAAGGTAAATTGGTAAACTTATTAATTTAGTTTAATTTAATTAGCTTACCAATTTACCTTTCACTTGTGAATAGTGTTAACTTCACCCATATTTCTAGAAATAAGGGGAAATGTGGTTAGCTGTAGGTAAAGGCTGTCTCTTTGCCTTAAATAATCATGTTACATTCCACTAATTGCAGATATAATTAGAGTTTTGCAGTCCAAATTTGGCTTACGTTTTTTCACATACTAATTACATAAAGAGAAATTAAGCGCTGAGAAGTTAAATATGCACACATCTTAATTGTAAAGTAAGTATGAAATTTGAGACAGTCTGTCATTAAAATCTTAACATGTTACACCCAACTGTAAACGGAGCTTATCTGAAGACTTTTTTGCACTTTCTGAAGTTCTAAATTACAAGCCGTACACATGTGGGAATGCTGGTAAGAGATGTCCTCTTTTCCCAAGATGCTGGGCTGCGGCCGGCCATCATGTGAATTCAAAAATAGCATGTTTCTGGTTACATGTGCATGTAATTTGTGTATGGTGAAACACACCTGACAGAAAATATGTAACTTCCCACATTTTGCATGAGGCATGGGACCTGTTCAGAAAACATACTGCTGTACTACACTGCCATACAAAGGCAAACACTGTTACTACACATTTTGTCAAAATGGAGTCTAAAATCATGTCTCTGACTTAGACTATGATTTACAGATTTAGAGGAAAATAGTGTGTGAACACAATTATTTAATAAAAAGGGGAAAAACATTTAAGATTTTTTTTGTCATTTCCAGTGGTAGTTTAGGCTTTGTATGGTAGCAGGTTAATATTATTTATGTCCTCATGCAGTATGCGTTATATATGTGAATTTTTTGTACGATTTCTGCATGCTTCTCATGTAAATAACAAACCCTCATAATGTTTTCCAGTCATTTTGACCTGGAGATTTTTTTCTATGGTAATCAATGATATTGCATTAGACTAAAACTGACTTTGCTCACACAGGGTGTTACAATTTACCAAAAAAAAAAAAGATAATTTTTGTACTTTTTTTTTTATTTGGAACTCATTACACCTTTGGTATTCCCAGTCAAAAATTACTGACCTACAAAAAATTGCTTATACTTATTTTGTTATGCTATATTATTGACAATTATTGGATTACATTTTTTGTCAGCTTATTTTATTTCAATTAGCACATGTTTTGTATTTCTTTTTGGAACTGATTGATCGTGGGCCTCATTGATTTGAGCTTAAGCACCTTGGGTATTTCAGTAAATATGACCAAAATTACTTGCAAATACTGCTTTTTTTTTTACTTAAAAACTGAGGTGCATAAGCTCAGATCAATGAGACCCACTAATCCCTTCCAAAAAATTAAAGAGAAAATTCAGAAAGAGAGAAAAAAAAATCAACAAGATCAACAAGCAATTTTTTAAAAATTGGTCATTTTTTCCAGGAACACTACATAGATTTTGTGGGTTAAAAAAAAAAATAACATCATGTCTTATTTCTAAAATGATATTGTCTCGGAATTTAACCTACATTGTAGTAAGGCTTAGTGAAAAATAAATATACTAAAATATATTTAAAATACATTTATTTTATGCTATAAGTATACTTCAGATACATATATATTAAGTACTAAATAAAAATACCCTGCAATTGTACTTTTAGAATACTGTGTATACTATACTAGTATATTTTAGTCTGCTAAATTGGAACAACTAATTTTGCACTTAATGCTCTTTAATTGTGCAGAAGTAGTGCTGAAGTTCAACTAAAGATATACTTAAGTAAATATGATTATGCTAAAGAGGAACTATTGCCAGTATACTTTAGGTACACCTTAAATATTTTGCATTTAAAGACTGATTTTATTTAAAGATCAATAGTGACATTAAAACATATTTTAGATTTAATATTAAGAAAAGTGCATTGTGCACAAGCAGTACTTCAAATAAAGTTTAATCAATTATATCAGTAAGCGATATGTCTTTAAATGTTATAAGAAACTTGAACTTTACATAGTATAAAATAAATGTAATTTAAATCTGTTAATTTTTCACTAGTGAGGTTATGTTAAAGTAGCATACTACAGTTCAAGACACTCATCAATGCATATTTTACACTGTAGTATGTACAATGTAGTATGCTAGTATTCAAATCTGGACACAGTCCTAATGAAACACGCTTAGGTTTATTTCCCAGGCGTTCTCTTACTGTATTTCTCTTGTTCACTCAAACACATGCACATATAGACTTTACCCTGAAGCTCTGACATTTGAAAAGACCTCACACAAAGCATTCCCTCGAAACATGACAAACAATAATTGCACCTTATACCGTCGCTCTGCAATTACATCCAGGAGAAGCCCAATTAAAAAGGACTTTATGAGATTCCACATGACTTTTATCTCTTTTAACCTTTTGGTGGCAGTTTTTGTGCGTGCCCTGAACGTTTGATGCAGGTGACCCATTTCGCTTCAAGTAAACTCATAATCAACATAGTCACGAGCTGTTCTGGGGTCTGTATGTTTCAGTTTCTTTTAACAGTCCATATGCATGTCATGATTAAAGGCTGTTTCCAGGGTTGGCGGCACCACTTGTGCTGCGGGAAACCCACCCTTACGAGGGAGCTCTCTTCTGGCACACCACATGAAACCGAGTTTTGGTTAACTAATCATCCCTTAGTGGTCTAGGGGAAACCTGGTGTTGCCGCTACAGCGAGCAATTCTGTCTCAGATCCAAAGTGGCAAGGCCAGGACTTAATAACGAAAACTAGCAAACTTAATAATAGTGGTCCAGTTTAATTTTCACTTAAGTCTCATGCATATGCTAACCATAGGCCTTTATGAATGTAGAAGCGTACAACATGTACAGTAAAACCCAGAGGAAATACACCGTTTGAACATAAAAGATAGAATAGAGATGTAAAGATGCATAGAGACTTTCTATCATTTCAATATTATGATAATCTTTAAAACAGACCAAAGTATCATTAATCTGAGCAAGATTGAGAATTAAAACATACTGAATACATGCTATAAATCATTTTTTATAAGTTAGATCATTACAGTGAACATTACCAAACATGTTTAAAATGTTTTTAAAGGTTATTTTATAGCTTTGTGGAACAAAATCTAAATGTCACATGTTTCAAACAAAGCCACATCCAAACCTGAACAAACATCGAGTGCCGCCAAGAGTCGAATCAAAGCCCTGTACTGATAAACAGGCTTGATTTAATGGGGCAGTAAATGGCAGGGCGGCACTAATTTTCAGGGAACGGGCGGCACGCAGATGCTGAGACAGATGCAGTAGCTTGAAAATAGATCTGAGTGACAGACTTGCAATTTACGTCTAAAACAACTCCACTCATTTGCTCGAACTTCCCTATACAGAATGCAAATCATAATAATAAGAAATGGAAATTATATATATTTTGCCTCAATGTCTCAGATGTCATAGATCTCGGAATTCCTCTCAGGAAAGAAATATCTAAGACAAATTTAATGTTAAGTAAGAGTAAAGGAAGCCTCTTAAGCTATAAAAGAGCAACATCTGAGTACTAAAGATCTCATGGGGGTTGACTTAGAACACTAAAAGTGTACAATATTCATCATATGTGACCCTGGACCACAAAAACAGTCTTAAGGTTAAATTTTACAAAACTGAGATGTATACATCATATGAAAGCTCAATAAATAAGCTTTCTATTGATGTATGGTTTGTTAGGATAGGACGATATTTGGCCGAGATACAACTATTTGAAAATCTGGAATCTGAGGGTGCAAAAAAATCTAAATACTGAGAAAATCACCTTTAAAGTTTTCCAAATTGAGCTCTTAACAATGCATATTACTAATCAAAAATTACATTTTGAAATGTTTGCAGTAGGAATTTTACAAAAAATCTTATTGGAACATGATCTTTACTTAATTTCCTAATGATTTTTGGCATAAAAGAAAAATCAATAATTTTGACCCATACTATGTATTTTTGGCTATTACTACAAATATACCCCAGCGACTTAAGACTGGTTTTGTGGTCCAGGGTCACATATGTGTTTTTAATATTCAGTGTCATTCCCAAATATTATTGCTAGGTGCTAGTTTATTTTTATAAAATGTCAACATCCTGCTAAAAATGAGCTTTTGCCACGATACACAAACTTCTTAAAGCAACATTCATCTCTTGTTTATCATTATAACCACAGTAGTCGACTACACTAACGTTAAACCTTAGCTCATGTAAAATGTAACCAGCACACAGTAATTTGGCTGGCATGTGACCTTTATATTCATCTAGAGCAGAGAGCGGCTCACGATGTGTACTATGTCATTGACCAATCATAATCTGGGTGTTTAAGTCACTATATATAGACCTTTGGGCAAGACGACAGTCTGTTACTGGCAAAAAGCTAAGAAAAAGGAGACGGATAAAAAGGAACAACGACAAGGCCACAAATATGCCCTTGTGCTTAAAATAATCCAGGTCTTTCTCATGTGAGAGGATGGCTGATCATATCCCTAACACATCTGATGGTTTACACCCTGTGTTGCTTTAAATACTTCCAAATTCTGGGTGTGAAGTTGAAACTCTGTCTAGGCTTGCCTGTTTATGTTGCAGAATTTAGGAATTAGAAAAAGAACTCCATTGATTCTTATTAACCTCAAAAACAAGATAGAAGTCATCAATTCTTTGTGGAGCAGGATATTATGTTTATAGGTGTGGTATCCCTAAAATATATATACTACAAAAAAGTGCCTTTATGGTCTTTTTAATGTGGTACAATGATGTATTGTCAGCAAAGATCTAAACAAATCATCTAAACATTCTTAAATCAAGAGAGATTTTCCTGAAAAGCGTAGTGATGTAAGATAGGAAGTCTTCATTTCTGATGAATTTATGACAGTAAAGTGAGGTTTACGCTTAAAACAAGACAAAATATCTTGAAATTGGGTAAGAAATATATATTTAAAAGCAAGTTGCTGCTATTTTTTATGCATAAACACATTTGTCCGACTTAATTTTGGCAAATGTGTCAGAAAACAAGACTGACAGGGCTTAGACTAAACCAGGATTAGGCCATAGTTACATTTTTAAAAAGGTCCTTCAGAAATAACATTACTGAAAAACAAAACAAAGGCACTGGCATGTTTAAGGATCAATCAGTTCAAGTTTCTTTCAGCTGAGACAGCTCAGACTTAGATTAGACTAAAATAGAGTTAGGAAAAGAACTCCATTGATTCTCATTAACCTCAAAAACAAGATGGAAGTCATCAATCCATTGGAGAACAGGATATTATGTTTATAGGTGGGGTTTCCACAAAATATATATACTACTAAAAAGTGCCTTTATGGTCTTTTTAATGCGGTACAATGATGTATTGTCAGCAAAGACCAAAAAGTGTTTTTTTAATACTTTCTAAGTATTTTTGTCTTGTTTTCCAGTACAAAACATCTAAGCATTTATAAATCAAGAGACATTCCTAAAAAAGTGTAGTGATGAAAGATAGGAAGTCTTGATTTCTGATGAATTTATCACCGTAAAGTGAGTTGAAGCAAATGACAAAATATCTTGAAATTGGGTAAGAAATATAAACTTAATCTGAAAGAAAAGTAAGTTAGCTGCTATTTTTGTTTTTCTTTCAGTTGAGACAGCTCAGACTTACAATTTAGTCTGGGACTAGGCTTAAGCCTTGTATGGAAGTCTGTTTCCGCCACCGAATAAAAAATAAAAAAATGTAATTGTGACTTTTTATCTCACAATTCTCACTTTTTTTCTCAGAAATGCATCATATAAATTCGCTATTCTGACTTTTTTTTCTCAGAACTGTGAGATATAAATGCACAATTAAAGTCAGAATTGCTAGATATAAAGTCAGAATTGCAGAATATAAACTTACAATTGGGAGTTATTAAATTCAGAATTGTGAGATATAAACTTGCAATTCTGTGAACATATCAGTCTTTTTTTCCTCAGAACTGGACTGTAACTCGCAATTGCAAGTTTATATCTCACAATCACAAATCAGAATTACAAGATACAAACTTGCAATAGTGAGAAAAAAAGTCAGAATTGCAGACAAAGTTTATATCTCACAATTCTGACTTTACACTATTAAAAATAAAGGTGCTTTAAAAGGTTCTTCAGAGCGATGCCATAGAAGAACCATTTTTGGTTTCACAAAGAACCATTTAGTCAAAGGTTCTTTAAAGAACCCTCTCTGTCTTACCTTTTTATAATCTGAAGAGCCTTCTTTCACCACAAAGAATCTTTTGCGAAACAGAAAGGTTCTTCAGATGTTAAAGGTTCTTTATTCTTCTATGGCATTGTGAAGCACCTTTATTTTTAAGAGTGTATAATTCATAATTGTAAGTTTATATCTCACAATTCTAAAAAAAAAAAAAAATTAATAATTGCGAGTTTGTATCACGCAATTCTGAGAAACAAAGTTAGAACTGTAAGATAACAAGACACAATATCTTTTTTTATACCCATAGCCTTGTCTGTGAAACTGAGGGTTAATAACTTAAGTTATCTTGCTACATGTTCTGTAAATGTAAATTGCTTCTTGAATGTTTAGATATTTGTATAGGAAAGAAGAAAAAACACTTTTTGCAGTGTTGGAGGCTGATGACTTTTTATAGCTGCTTTTAATACGTCTAATCATCACAGGGTCCAGTACAGCATCTCTGGTTGTGATTGATCATGATCATAGAAGTAGTGGTAGTTGAATTCTAAGAGTTTGGGATAAAACGTCAGTCTGAAATCTGTCTTACCTTTGGACCAGCAAGTCCAGGTAGACCGGGATTCCCAGGTTCACCCTGCAGAGGAAAGAGAATAAAGAAGATTGAAGACTTTTTAAAGAATTTTTCAACTTAATTCAAAACAGAATACTCTAAAGTGGGATGAAACTGAACATGAATGAAGTAGATGCTAAAAGAGATTTCTTACATCCAGTCCGGGTTTTCCGGGTGGTCCCATTTCCCCTGGTTCTCCTGGGATTCCCTGTAAGGTCACAATGGTTTGCATAAGCAAAAACAATGTTTTAAAATAATTTCCTGTAATTTTCAATAGATTTGATAGGATGTATTGTTTTTCAACCTTGCTTCCTTGAATTTCCAAGTCATTTAAATCCAATTTGGAAAAGCCAGTGCCCTAGAGGAGATTTTAAGGTAATCATTTTAGTCATCGTTGTTTTGCTTACTATGCACAAAACCTTTCAACACAACAACAGAGATTAAGAAATTAAGATTACATTAGCAGAAAGTTTTAGACTCACTGTTGGTCCTGAAGGCCCTGGTGGCCCTGGTGGTCCCATTTCACCCTATTAAAAGATCGGAGATCAGAGCCATTATATATTTTTTCACTTTAATGACAACGAAAATGTCAAAATCTACATACTTTGGGTCCTTCCAGCCCTCGCTCCCCCTTCTGTCCTGGTTCACCTGCTTCGCCCTGTAAATGAAAGAAAAAAATATTAACATAAAACTTTACGGTTACCAGAAAATGTTCTTGATGTTTCACTCACTTTATGGCCATCTCGACCAGGCTCTCCAAATGCTCCCTTTTCTCCTGGCTTCCCCTGGTTGACAAATAGATAATGGTGAATGGTGATTACACGCATCGAAACCTCGAGGTGAATGCTACAAATAATTCTGCTTTACTTACAGGTTTACCATCAGGGCCAGGAGGCCCTTCTCTGCCTTTCTCCCCTCTGAAGCCCTGCATTCAAACAATGAGAAGATAAATACAGTATGTGTTTTAATCAGATGTCCCAAACAAGCAAAAGACCTCAGTTTGTCTGTCAGTTTATTAGAATGCATAGTCTAATGTCTCACCATAGGTCCAGGAAGACCGGGCAGACCAGGTTTACCACTAGGACAATCGCAACCTTCGACAGCAGGAGAGCGATCCGCAGGACACTGGAAATACAACACATTGCACGTAAGACATAAACTAAACTAAATGTAACATTTTAAAAAGCAAAAAGAGTCAGGCTGGTAACTTACCCTGTCATCATCCTGTAAAAACAGAGAAAAATACATTAAAGTGGGAAGAAAATCACTGGAAGCAGAAAACGCTTAACATGATTTACACAAGATGGATATGTGTTTCTGTATCAACATCCTTTTTAAAACGACCATGCTGGTTAACACCAACTAGCTTTCTAGCAAGACCAACAACACACCAGCAAACCTTACCACAGAATAAATTTCACATGCTGTCTCTCGCTCACTTTGCTGGGGATCACAGTAGATCCGTAACTTCTGCAGCAATATCTAACAAAGAAAAAACACAACAGAAATGTTATGATCTGACTATTTGTGGAACAATTTTGTGGTAGCCAATTATCAGTCTAAGTTTCACTTAGTTTGGCACATAGAAATTTGTGATCAGTGTTGAAATCACTTACAGGGACTGTAGTCTCAATATTGATTTTCTTGGCGACCTGAGTCTTTCCATTAATGTAGATGGGAACAACTGGATCTAGGAGCTGCTCCTCCACATATGAGCCATCTACAAAGCAAGTGATGCGTTTGGGCCTCACCAGGAACTTCAGCTGGTGCCAATCCGTATCAAAGAGCCTCTACATAGACAAATAATATCATTACATGACATAAAACACATACACATTGATATTCTTACTTGTGTAGATATTTTAATAATAACTGCAATCCAACTTGTACACTGAAAGTATTTACTTTGATGTTAATGGAAAACGTTGCATACTTGCATGCTATTAACCCACAGATAGACTACCAGTCAAAAGTTTTTTTTATGTTTTTTAAAGAGATCTCTTCTGCTCACCAAGCATGCATTTATTTGATGCAAATTACAGTAAAAACTGAACAATTTTAAAATATTTGTACTATTTAAAATAACTGTTTTCTATTTTAATATGTTTTGAAATGCAATGCAGACTGAAGTAATTGTGCTTAAAATGTTGCTTTAATCACAGGAGTACATTACATTTTAAAATGACATTCAAATAGAAAGCAGTTATTTGAAATAGTGAAAATATTTCACAACATGACTGCTTTTGCTGTATTTTGGATCAAATAAATTTTGGCTTGGTGAGCTACAGAGACTTCTTTAAAAAACATTCAAAATCTTACTTTTCAAAAACGTTTGACTGGTAGTGTGTTATGTGAATTGGGAAGCAGCCAATGTTTTTATTAATGAGATTTAAAAGTGACAAAAACGATAAAAAATTTCAGAAACCTTGATGCCTCGGTCATTAAATATAACTGTCTGCTCCTTCTTCAGAGTGCTGGTGCAGGTGAAAGTGACCGATTTGTCTGCTCCATTCACAGTCACAGTGATCTGCTTAACTCTGTCCTGAGATAACACCCTTAACAGGTCAAACTTCATCCAGTGAGCTGGGTTCTTCAAGCGCAGAGTGGCCACAAACACAAAAGCTGGTGGAAGGCCTTCTGGAAAGATCTCTCTGTGAGGAACAATAAGTGAAGGTCAAAACAGCCTGAATTTTTCAACCACAACAATTTACATCACAGCGACACAATTTCAACATTCAGTAGGTGTAAGAACACAAACAATGCAGTTCATGCAGTTCAACTAAGGACCAGCTTAAACCAGCTCAAACCAGCTACCATGTTTCAAAACATAACCAGCATATGCTGTTTTTTTCAACAGGGAAAGCAAAAATCACCTGGTGCTGTGGGTGATGTCCATTCGAGGGCTGAGCTGTGATGCTCTTTCTGAAATCAAAGAGCCTTGAACCTTCTGAGCCAACTGCTCGATCTTCATCAGGCTCATTAGATCAAAGCCTTTCTGATCATTCACCGTGCCAGGGATCCGAGCCGGACACACCGATTCTGTGAATGAGAGAATGCAACTGCTCAATTCACAGACATTTCAAATGCACCTCAACTGTTGTGTGATACTTTGAATCAAAATGTGTTTAGATAACCAGACAATAATAACCGAATAAGAAAATATCAGTTTTTCAGGATCTGGTTTAATGAGAACTCCTTAAAATCTCAGTTGTTCCTCCTAGACAAGAAATGAGATAAAATAGAAAGCAAATGGACACCTAGATTTCTAGATTCTCAGATTTTCCCAGTTTCAAAATTGTGCTCTTATTGGCCAAGACAGCAAAGTCTGCACTGTAAAAAGATTTCACCAGTTTCAACTTAAAAACTTAAGTTCAGCAGCTGCCTTAAAATTTTAAGTTAAATCAACTTATAAGTCATTTCAACTCATAACAATAAAATTAGTTTAAATGACTTGTACTTTTAAGTTGAATTAACCTAAAATGTTAAGGCAGCTGCTGAACTTAAAAACCTAAGTTGAAACTGGTGACAACTTTTTACAGTGTGCAATCAAAAGTCAGAGATCTCAGTATGAACTTATCAAATGCTTCCAAGACCAAATCTGAGCTGCTATCCACATTAATTCATTACAAAGTATTTGGGTCATTTGTATTCAAGGACCTTTAGGAGAAACACCTGAGAACGTTGATTTGTAACAACTAAAATAACATTTGCACAATAAAAAAGAAAAATATAGCTGCAAGCAGCGATTACTGGGGTTCAAAAGCTTTAAGGCATTTAAGCACATATGAAAAAAGACATTATGTAGCAAGCCTTTTTTTTTTTTGCAAATACAGGTAATTTACCATAGAAATATTATGCTTTGAAAGGTTTGTGATTGTTATAGCGCTAGTTGTGGTCCCATCTCCTTAAAACTTTGCTTGCTTGTTTAGAATCACATCGCATGTGTTCACCAGGTTTCGTGAAGTTTTGAGTTTTCCTTCAGGCTTTATAGGATTTTGGGTAAATTTGGACAGGCCCCTTTCCTAAACAACTCAAAAGGTAAATTTCAACTCTGAGGGTCTAGAGATTTTTACTGAAGTGTTTTTTTTCCCCAGAAAGACCTAGTAATAGTTCGCAAAAGTAGTTTTTTTTTTTTTTTTTACATTTTCTCAATAATTTAACAAACAATTTAATTGAGAGCAGTGGTTATAGAGTCAAAGTTGTCTGGAATGAGGAGTTCTGTTATATGATATGCACAATCATTTACGCCCTTGAAAAATACGATATTGCCCCAGTGGATCATTTTTTATAAATTTCTAACAGACCCTTGGGGCCGTGAGTCAAACAGGCCCACCAAATTTTGTTCTGCTTGGGCTCCGTTAACCATGGTTAACCAGGTGCTCAAACTTCATCGGCCAATGGCGGCCATATTTTTTGAGATACGCAAATGGCCTTATAGACACTTGTGGCACTTTGGACCAAGACCGTGCACAGCTATGTTCATGTTGATAGGACAAATGTTTGAGTAGGTATAGCCATTTTTATGTTTTTTCCCTCTTATAGCGCCACCAAGTGGCCGAGCTCCGTGATTTTTGTTCTACAACCTCAGATTGAGCTCTTACATAATTGTTCTGAGTTTGGCGAAGATTACTCATTCCGTTCGGGAGTTATAGGCATTTTACTAAAAGTGGCCCTGCCCCTTCCAAACGTTTTGGCATCCCTTTGCAACAGAAAGTCGAAAGTTCAACTTTTTTTGATAATTATTAATATTCGCTCAACAGAGAATCTTTCTGCACTGGTTTGGTTCCGATCAGGCAAAAAACCTGGGACTAGTTTGCAAAGGTAGGTTTAGCAAAAAAATTCAAAATACCCGAAAATTTTGCGACTGACAATTTAGGAGTTATGAGTGATTTCCTCCTTTTGGTCGCTGTAGCGCCCCCGTCAGGCCGATTGGGGCGAGCTTTGGTGACATTGTTGGTGGTGTGAGTACTACCATCCTTGCAAGTTTCAAGTCTCTACGAATTACGGTTTGGTCTGCACAATCAGTTTTATGTGGAGATTGCTGATTCATGACCATTCTGACAATTACAATAGGGTTTCTACAAATCAACATACTCTCAACAAAACACCAGAAAATGGATGCCATATAGCATTAAATAGACACCAGTCCAAAGATTTAATTCTCAAAGGTCTGTACGTATCTTGTCACTTAATATTTTGCTGAGTCATTGCAAATGATGACCAACAGTTTATCTTCAAGATTAAACTGATGCTGGGCCCCAAAGTATACATCCATGTAATGTCTTTAATGTAAATGGTTATAGGGAAAAATATGCTCCGAAGTCTAGAACCACTCACCCTCACACAGTTTCTGCTCCATCAGGTCCCATATGCTTGCAATGGATTTATAGTCCTCCACATGCAGCACGTAAGTAGAAGATGGCTTGTTGGCCACAGACACCAACTCAGAGTTAGAGATCTCACTTCCCACACCAACTGCAAACAGAACAATATTCTGTGCTCTGGCCTCCATGGCAGCATCCTCAACATCATCCTGCGAACGCCCATCTGTGAGAACCACTGCGATTCGGTTTCTTGGAGACAGGGAGGTGCGGTTAGGCATCCCAAAGACGTGGTCTGTGGCAAACTTAATGGCGCGGCCGGTCCGTGTGTTGCCCCCCAGGTATGAGATGGAGGAGATGGCCTCGATGAGTTCCTGGCTGTTCTGATGCTTTCCCAGAGGAATCTCCAGTCGAGGGGTGTCGCTGTACTGGACAATGGCCACCTGAGTGTGCCTGGTGCTCACGTCAAAGCCACTGGTGATGTTGATGAGCCAGCGCTTGGCTGTTTCAAAATTAGGGATCCCCAAGCTCGAGGAGCCGTCGATGATGAATGCAAGGTCATTGGGAGTTGTGCTACAACCTGCAAGGCCAGAAAAAAAAATTGGCCCATAGGGTCCACATGCAGACCAGGCTGGGTTACAATTCTTAAGTGAAAGTCAGGTAGATTTGTCCACTTTTTGACCACCATCTCAAATAATTGACAGAATCAACCTTACAGCATCAACACAAGAATGACTGAATAAATATTACAGACGTCATTTTCTCAAGTCTAAATATTTACAGTACATTTATGTATTTAGCAGATGTATTAATTCCAAAGCGACTTACATTTCATTTAAGGAATACATTTGATCAGTTCATGAATTCCTGGAAATTAAACCTATGATCTTGACATTGCTAGTGCTATTCTCTACTGTTTGAGCTACAGTACTGCCTCAAGAGTGTTGCTTTAATGCAGCTTTATACTGTTAACAATGTTTTAAACCATTTGATTAATACATTATAAAGTAAAACTAAGAATAAGATACACTGTAAAAAGCATTCAAGGGTGTTGTCCATAGGAATTTATTTTAAAAAGTATATTTCTTCCAATAAATTGATTCCCTTTTCTTTTTGAATTCATTTAAGTTTTACATAAGTAAAAAGTGTGATTGTTTTTGTAACTTATTATTCCCTATCAAAAAATTGTTTTTTACTGACCTTCACAATAAAATGCTTGTACAAAACTCTATTTAAGTGTTTATATCCAAAGTATAACGTCACGACCCGCCCACATGCAGAACACCAACATCGTTGCTCGCTGTCACCTGAACCGGACCAGTTTCGGAGTTTTTGAGAACTTTTTACAACGTGCAACACATGTAAGTAACTATTTACATTGCATAAAGTTAGGTTTTAGCCGAATGAGCACGCATTTATTGCACTATAACATGTAAAAGCGTCGCCAGGTTACAGATAGTAACGGTAAGTTTTTCAGTTTTGCAGGCGCCATGCGGGCTTGCCGAAGGTCTTGAAATTAACATTAATCTTAAAACAACAATCGCTAACGTTAACATAGTATATGTATATGTGAGATGTATTGCCAAATTATGTTATCTACTTAGTTTGGTTACTTAAAAAAAAACATCGTCATTTTGTTTATTTATGGAGTCTAATAATGTTAGCATCGGTATTAGGCTATGTCTCAAATCACTTGTCTTAAATGTTCTGCCTCTTTCCGAATTAGCTAGCAAAACAGTAACATGGTCTCTCTCTCATCCTCGTTGTGTCAGTTAAAAGTTACGTTAGCTGCTAGGTTTGTAGTCACAGTTGTTCCCTGCATGATTGAAAAATATGGGGACATTTTTTTTTTGGCGCCTCTTTCTGCATTGTATCATACAAATTCTTAAACTTAATCTTTTTATATATTTGTTTGAAATATTTTATATTGTCTTAAACCATTTGTTCAACTAAAAAGATTAAATATTTATTTTGCATTGCAATAACTTGATCCTTATATTTCCCTAAACTCTTGTTTCATTTGTGTTGCTTTTTTAGGAGACCATCAGATCTACTGGAAGGAGCAGTTCATGGAGTAGGTAAGCTCTTTAGAAGGTGGAATTGTGGTAAATGTTTCATAGGTTTGTCCATTTAGAGCAATTAAGGTACCCAAAAGTCCGTAATTGAGAGTTGGAAAAAAGAAAGGAAAAAAAAAAAAAACTAAATTTGCATCCCTTTCTATTTTTAATGACAGATGGGATGGCCTTGTAAATTATACAGCGCTGTTGTACCAGGGAATACTGATAATCTAAAACATTATAGACTGCATCATGGGACCTTTGGACACAGCCATGCCTTGTATACATATAGATTGTATAGTATACTACAGTATAGTATGGCACTGGTTCTCAATCCTGGTCCTGGGGGCCCCCTGCTCTGCATATTTTGCATGTCTCCCTTATTTAACAAACCTGATTGAGATCATCAGCTCATAAGGAGAGAGATCCATGAACTGAACTGAACTGACGAGGTGATGATCTCAGTCAGGTGTGTTAAATAAGGGAGACATGCATAATGAGCAGAGCAGGGGTCCCCCAGGACCAGGATTGAGAACCACTGATGTATAGTAAAGAATACAGTGTGGTTCTGTATAGTACAGATTACAGAACCACACTGATAATGACATTGTATGTTTGTAGTTGTATTGCCTGCAATATTCAGTTTTCCTTTATTCACTACCAACTATAGGATCCAAGTACCTCGTGAAGAAGAGAGACGTGACTCTGAGATGCCTCATTCAATACATGGGAAACAGCGGGCAAGAATCATCTCTGACTACTATGTAAGTATTGTTTAAAAAGCATAGTTTGACTCTTTTGGGAAAAGCACTTATTCCTCAGATATCAATCTTATGTCTGTCTTAGTACGGAGCTGGAGTTGGGGATTAGTTAGCTTGTCTTAGAACAAATATTGTAATTGGGTGGCAATGGCTAGTCTGGCTATGTCAAAAGTTAAAAAACACACCTACAAACATCCAAATGTATGTGTAGGAACCAGGGTCCCTTTTTTGTCTTTCAGTTGCTTGTGGACTTGATTTAAAAAATAAGTTGTTTTTTTTTCTCTCTTTTTTTTTACTGCATTTTCACAAAAGTAAAATCCTTGTTTTACATTAATGCAGGAGTCATAATCATCTGATGATAAACTATAAGAGTGGCATTTTCAGAGCTTTTACTTAATCACGCCTTTTGAAGATTGTTCTCTGTTGCAACTTATTGTTCTGTTTATTCTCATACAGGGACAAACGGAGAGCAGTGTCCATGAGGATTTGAACATATGCAGATATATGTCTGCCGTGAACCAGATGCAGTGGGCATCATCATAGAGGGAAACCCAGTGCTTACTGATCTTGG
Source organism: Garra rufa (assembly GCF_049309525.1). Classification (NCBI taxonomy): domain Eukaryota; kingdom Metazoa; phylum Chordata; class Actinopteri; order Cypriniformes; family Cyprinidae; genus Garra; species Garra rufa. The sequence continues at coordinate 8,098,212 of NC_133370.1, forward strand.
AAATTTGGCCAGGGCATGGTGCCTGCTTCCGGGAATGACATTTGCTCCGAACCTGCAGTTTCCACCACAACTCTGCAAAACATTTGAGGTGTTCCAAAGACTTTTTGTGGGATTTGACACACTGCGCCCAAAGCCTTCCTCCCGTTTATGTAATTTGTTTATGTAATTTTTTTATGTTAAAATGTCTACAACATTAACATTAAAATTGATTACAGATACTTAGTGCACCCAATTGTTTGTACATGGCAGCTGTTAATAAAAGTTGGAAACAAATACCTCTCTTTCCTTATTAAAGTTATGGCAAATCTAACTAATTATGTCAAGTGGATTAAATAAATAATTTGTCTAAATTAAGAGTAATAGAGTAAATTAATTAATTAAAATAAAAAAGTTTAATTTTTTATTTTAAATGTTACTTATTTTAACTAAGTATGATTTGGTCAATATGTTGCTCTTTGTCATAAAGGTTAAACTCAAATGTTTTGCTTTATATTGTAGATGCTACTTAATTTTTTAGCATAGAGTAAAATAAATAATACTGATTTTTACCAAATCAAAATAACAAGAAGTTCACTAAACTTACAAAAAGTAGTTGGAAAATGTTGCCTTAATTTTTTTGAGTTGAATCTAAGTAACAGTTTTTACAGTGTACAAACCAGCTTGAATGTCCTCTTGCTGGAATCCACTGATGTGTGGCAGCAAAACACATACAATCAGTGGAGAAAACATCCATGTCCACATGGTATGGCAGCAAAAAGCCAAGCAGTAGTTAGAAAGAGCCTGGAATAAAAAAGATATCGTATATAATTAAATTAAATATATACACTACCAGTCAAAGATTTTTGGACAGAAGATTTTTAATGTTTTTTTTAAAAAGTCTCTTCTGCTCACTAAGCCTGCATTTGTTTGATCCAGCATACAGCAAAAACAGTAAAAATATGAAATATTTTTAGTATTTAAAAAAATGTTTTCTATTTGAATATATTTTAAAACGTAATTTATTCCTGTGATTTCAAAGCTGAATTTTTAGCATCATTACTCCAGTCTTCAGTGTCACATGATCATCCAGAAATCATTCTAATTTTCTGATTTGCCATTTAAACATTTATTATGTTGAAAACAGCTGAGTAGATTTTTTTCAGGTTTCTCTGATGAATAGAAAGTTCAGAAGAACAGCATTTATGTGAAATAGAAATCTTAATTTAAAGCACGCTTGCTAAATAAAACATTATACCGACACCACACCAAGCTTTTAAATAGTGTATAATGTTACAAAAACTTTTTATTTCAGATAAATGCTGATCTTGGATCTTTCTATTTATCAAAGAATCCTGAAAAAAATTTACTCAACTGTTTTAAATATTAATAATAATCATTATAAATGTTTCTTGAACAGCAAATCAGCATATTAGAATCATTTCTGAAGGATTGTGTGACACTTAATATTTAACTTTGATCACAGGAATAAATTACATTTTAAATATATATTCAATTAGAAAGCTGTATTTTAAATAGTAAAAATATTTCACAATTTTTGATTCAAATAAATGCAGGCTTGCTGAGCAGAAGAGACTTCTGTAAAAAAAAAAAAGAAAAGAAAAAAGTACTTTAACAAATGCATCCAAAACATGGTGCTACCATGATTTGCCATGGTATATTTTAAAATACCATTGCCTTTAGAAAAGTTAAGTTGAAAAAACATCAAATATTCCTATAAACAAGTTTAAAAAACTAAAATAGTATGTTGTTCTCTCACCAGCAATGTGAATCCTGGATATCCACAAGTTTAAACACCAACACGTCGCCACCAACACGTTACAAGACAACAGCTAAAAAAGCTCTCATCACTGACATGAATTACAGTCCTGTGCTGCAGAAGCAGTGCGCAGATGGTAAGATACAGCCAAAGACTATTTTATATCTGCACCCACAGTGACGTACAGCCTTTCCTGGGCAGAATGAAAGAGCGACAGGCATCAGAGAGAGGGAGGAGTACGGGTTTAACCCTCCACAAAACCATCTTCAAAGACAGTCAAGCCAAATGGCTCCGAGCCTCCAAACCCAAGGCCCATTCCACAAATAGCGCAGTGCAAAATGTCTTTATTTTCTCTGCCGTCATGCATTGAGTTATTTAGAAGAGTCCATTGACATTGCATTAACATCATGTCTGTGCGATGTCTTTTGTGTTACAGTGAAGACTACTGTATGTCTTTATTCTTCCAGTAGCACATAGTTTGTTTCCATCTGATACTTAAACACAGATGTTGGTGCCTTTCTTTGAATCCCAATACTGTGAAATAACTCCTCAGGGACCACCTTCATTCTCCACCGGCCTGTTTAGGAATAAAAAGATGTTTGGAAAGAAAGTAACACATCCAACCACATTAGTACCTGAGGAAGGAATAACCTGTGAGTTGCTTTGCTAAACGTCCCTGTGTATATATTTATACACCACAGACTTGTACACATATCCGCTGTTCAAACACATTTATGTATTAGCACAGCTATTCTGGATCAAAGGTGGGCCCCTCCAGGTACCAGAGGAATCACATTAGACCGAAATAGAGGAGACATAAACAAGTGAACTGAAGCTGTGAGTTTAGTTTAATGGCGTGTGTAGTGTTTTTAATATGATGTAATGACGCCGAAATACAATGCATTTGTTGTGTGGAGGATCTGAGGTGGAAAAGCAATGGGAATAAAGGTGGCGTGCATCTAAAAAACTGGGAATGTCTAGCTTGTCCTAATATATGAAAGGAAATGGTGGTGTTGAGTAGGTTGGTTATGATAATTGCTGAACGTTAACTCTATGCTCTTGATAACTTAGTGATTTTTTTAAACATATACTGTACATCAGGTCCCTGCTATACAATGACGCCCTCTGGTGGATGCAATGGTCTTTACACAAGTACAAATAGGGTTTTCAATGCCTTTTTTAAATCCAAGGCTCGGGAATCTCTAGAGGTTAATGATGGAACTGCAAGCACAAATTTAAATGAAACGTTTTCATAATTACAAAAAATGTGCTCAAAATGAAAGGTGCATAAAAATAAGCTTGCAATCACACTCACATGAGATTGAATACTTCATCTTGTTATAACATCATCATCTGTAGGCCAACGCAGAATAATAATATGTTGCGTCAGGGTTTTTATTATTAGTAAAACAAGCTTGACTCATACATAGTCATACCTCAAGCACTCTTTCGGTATTATAGTCCTTGTTTACCAGCTTCTTAGAAAGTTATCTGTAATCATTGAGCATTTTACGTGTAAACAGGTTTGCTGAGTCTAGTTATTCAAAACAAAACACATGAACGTGATGTAAGTCGAGGTCAATTGAATTATGTATTAATGGGCGTCTCTTATTATGGAACCACTGATCTATAATAGATCAGTGTATGGAACTATGGAACTATATTAATTGGCGGAGGAATTATGTTATTGTGATTATTGTTTTCATAAATAAATGTAATTAAATGAACACTAGTGTCTTGTATCGTATTTCTAGGACAGTCCAAAAAAAATTCTAGAACAGTCGCTTTATTAAAAGCACAGTGTCACTCGAGTGTAAAACTATAGCACAGTTAAACCCTCTACATATATTGAATTAGTTATGCTATTATTTCATCGTATTTTATTAAATTCATAATTAATGTACTCAATTATTTTTATATTTGTTATATTTAGTCAGTCAATAAAATGATATTTCTATTTCGAGATGGTGAGTTTAGGACCCTGCGACCCATTTGATGAGTGGGTGGAGTCACAGATGATTGACAGGATATTCTGGAGGCACGGCAGGCGAGTAATCTGGCAAACTGACCACAGCCACACCGTCAGACTACAGACAGCTAATTTTTAACGAAATTCCGCCCCAAATCGGGAATTTCATCGCGTTTTGATGCCGAGATATTGGCCGGAAAGTAGCATCCATGGACTTCCATCTCTGATGTTCGTGTTTGAGAGCTGATAATGATGAAGATGAAGCTGCGAGCGGCGGGAGGCGAAAATCACCGATGCGACTTGAATTCCGTTAACGGATCCGATCGGGAGAGCGGCACCGGAGCGGCTCAGCTCGATAAGGAGGCGGTGTTCGAGTGGTTCGGCTTACAGCTGAACCCGTCCGGACGCGTGGAGCTGCTTTGCGGGCTGCTGCATATGTGTCAGCCACTGGAGCTACGCTTCCTCGGCGCCTGTCTGGAGGATCTGGCCCGGAGAGATTTCACCGTCCTGCGGGACTATGAGATCCGGGCCAACTGCCCCGCTGATCTGGAGGGGCTGGTGGACGTAAGCGACCCTGTCGTGCTGTCCAAACTGCTCGTTTATTTGTCTTTGCTCGGATCCAAGAGCAGGGAGTGTGCTGGGATTCTCTTCAGGACGTTGAGTCGAATGGACGCCGGGATGTGCGGGGCTCTACCGGAGCCGGAGACTGTGGATCAACTGCGGCTGCTCTTTACGATGGGATCGTTACATCCGGCGTTCAGTTTCTATCAGCGGGAAGAGCTGCGAGCGCAGTTGGACAGACTCCAAAGATGGGTGTGTTATATTTACTTTAAAATCACTGATATTACACTAACAAAAATGGCAAAAAATACCATAGTAATTTCATGTTTTTGCCATATTAATATGGCAATACTATTGTATTTTTGGGAGTACCACCCTTACAGAAAAGTCCTGTGACACTACCATGGTACAATTATGGTATCAGATGGTAAATCTTGGTATTTGCATGGTGCTCCAGGAAATATAAACTGCCATGTTTTTTGGGAAATTTGCAATGGTACCTTTTATGTATTGTAAATGACCAAAAGGACCATGGTATTACCATGGTTTTTCAGGTGTAACGAGTAGCATTAAAAAAAAATATTATTTTTTGAATGTCATATTAATATTGCCTTGTGATTATGGCAATACCATGGTATTCTTGGGAATACTATCTTTATGGAAAAGTCCTGGCAGAGGACCATGGTAAAACCATGGTATTTACATGGCACTCCAGAGAATGTTATGATTCTACTATGGTACATGTCCAAAACATGTTAGTACTGTGGTAACTTTTCATTTATTGGTTAAAGTCACTATTAAAAATTACCAAAAACATAATGTTATTGCCATGGTTTTTCGTAAATGTACTATTATAGTACATGGCATTCTTTGAAATATGTAGAGTAGCATAAAAATGCAATGTTTTTCTAAATAACATATTAATATTGCCATATGAATGGGGCAATATCATGGTATTCTTGGGAATACCATATTTACAGAAAAGTCCTGGCACAGGACCGTGGTTCGATGATGTGGCCGAGATGGTAAAACCATGGTATTTACATGGCACCTCAAGGAATATTATGGTTCTAATATGGTACATTTCCAAAAACATGTTAGTACTATGGTAGCTTTTCATGTATTAGCTAAAGTCACTAATAAAAATGACCAAAACATCATGGTATTGCCATGTTTTTTTGGAAATGTACTATGAAGATGGCAATACCATGTTATTTTTTGAGAATACCACATTTATAGAAAAGTCTGTGGCAGTATCATGGTACAGTGATGGTATCAGATAATATAACCATTGTCTTTTGAGAGATATCAAGATATTGAAAATTGGTATTTACAATAGTGAATATTATGGGTCTACTATGATACATGCTCAATATATGGTACTTTTCATGCATTAGCTAAAGTCACTAATAGAATTGACCAACAGCACAGTGGGATTATCTTTTTATTTCAATGTTTACTATACTAATACAATGGTATTCTTTGAAATTCTTGGAATATCATATAAACACCATGGTAAGCATTCAGTAAGAGCAGAAACCATGCTGGGATTCTGAAGTACCACAGTATTTGAACATATCAAAATACCATGGTGTTACCATGTGATACAATCACATGTGTTTCATGGTACCACCACTTAAACTGACATGAACTGGTAAATGAACATGAATAGCCTCTAGTCCAAAAGGAATGTGTGCTGGATCCCTGTTGGAATTTCTAACATACTTCTGAATCAGTCCGACAGGATTTCTGTTGGACAAATCCTGGATAAGCTGAAATACAAACAATATATTTTAAATCTTATTTAGTTGTTTTTAAAGAGTCACTCATGTTTATAATATCTCTAAATGTCACATACTGAAATAATGTCATACTGTTAGAGAGTAAAAGGAATCACATGGCACTACAGAGGTTTCTGTAAGATTTTCTTCATTCCATTTTATGTCCTACAGATGGATGTTCTTGTCTTGTTGGTAACTTTGATAAAGTTTATACAAAATCCAGTTTGGATTAGTTAAATTGGAAATTCCCTTTAGGATTAGTTCCATAAAACCCAACAGGATTCATTTTAGATTTATTTGAACAATTTATTTACTTTTAACTAGGGACAGCCAGTGGTGTATCAGACATTTGCAGGATTCATATGCTCATGATGATTGGCAGATGTCAATACGTTCAGTCATTTAAAGCGTCCCTTTTAAGCCAGACCCTGACAGGGAAAATCCTGCAAATACTGTACTCAAATATATTCACCACCATTAAATTATGTCAGAAACATAGATCTTATAAAAATGCCACTGACTCAGTTTATATAATTGCATGCCTGGTTATCTATTGTATGTTATATGTGTCAGCAAACCTCTTAATGGGAATATACCATGTCAGATATTCAAACTCTTTAATCTAGCACAACCACATGATGACACATTTGCTTTGCTACATTCATTGGTGTCTTGTAGGCTTGTGGGTTATGTTATGCGCTATCCTCCCTGATCTCTTTTGATCTTTATGTGAATGATTTGATTGTGGGCTTTGCATTTTGTAAATGAGGCCATGTGTGGGATTTTTCGTCGCATGGGACGTCCGCACTCATTAGACCGAATCAGGTCTCCAAAACGACATTCTCTGTCTGTTTATGAATGTCTGTTGTTTGTTGCTGATGTCAATTTGAGAGTGATGTTAATGGTTTAAATGATGGTGATGAGTAGTTGTCAACAAGACGAAACGGGGGATCAGATGGTTCAATTGAATTAATTGACATAGTTTGAATGACTAAATGTGAGTAGCTTTGATTTGGTTTGATTATAAGTGTCACACCTCAAATGCAGTGCTCTGATTTATGCCTCACATTTGGAAAGCGTCCGCTAGGTGAATTTCAGGTTTCTAGATTAGTTGTTTCCTCTCAGATTGGTTTTTGTTTTTTAAAACCGCCAACGAAATGTCTTGCAATTGCATTGTTTTGGCCATTCTGCTGTATGCTTGAGTGGTAAAAACCAATATATATTGTTAGCTTGCTATTAATATACATGCATATCATCTTCTAACCTGCTATGGCATGGTAAAGCAATTTGAGGAGACTAAACTACAATAACAATAAGGCTACGTCTACATTAATCCGGATCAGGGGCGTAGCAACTAGGCACTTTTTTTGACCTAGCACCAATATTTCCGCCCCTGGTCTCTGATTTGTTACTTAGATTTGAGTGAACTAACATTTAGCCAATCACAACGCGAATCTCTTGGGCGTCTGCCATGAGCTTCAAATCTTGTTGCTCTTGTGAACAGAATTTTATACTGTATGAACACCACCTTTGGGTCACATGACCATACTGTCCCCCCTTTTAAATTGGCTGCTACGCCCCTGATCCGGATACATTTGAAAACGGAGTTTTCGTTTTAAAACGCTCTCCGTCCACACTAGCGTTTCCAAGCGTTTTCCAAAAGATTCTCATCCACACTGAAACGTTGAAACGTAAGATTCGCCTTACTGCGCATGCGTAAAGCCTTCAAAATTATACAGAGGTAATAAGTTTTCACGCAATTCTTCTGCCGGGATCATTTACGGAAATATCTCATTCACTGACGCGTCTATGTCGCGCTCACTCATATTTTATCTGACAAGCAGCTGTCGTCATGTTTTGCAGGACAGCAGCTGTGAGAAATTTTTTTTGCCATCATTTTAGGACTGTAATCTGAAGAGTGTACAAGGTAAATCTCTTTAGCAGCAGTGTGACTGTGAATACCACAGGCACAATTACTGCTGTAAACATAGATATCTATTGGTACAATATGCGTCACATGACTAAATATGCGTCATCGTTTTCAAAAGCCTCCATTTTCAGTCCACACTACAAGGCGAAAACGGCGTTTTCAAATTTATCCATTTATTCAAAAAGCTCCGTTTTCCTTGTCAAAAACGCCGTCTCAGTGTGGACGGAAGGCCAAAACAGAGAGAAAAAGATGCGTTTTCAAACGAAAACGTATTAGTGTGGACATGGCCTAAGTGTGAAGACACAAAATCTATCAAATATCTATTGAAAACATCAAATATGCTGTAACTGGCAGTTGTTCTGTTCACAGAAGAAAACCCACTGTAACCTCAGGTTTTTCCATTTTCCTCAGAGTGTCTGATGTGTTGAAAATTGATGTTTACTCACCTTCTTACTAACTTATTTTTCTTTCATTGTCGCAGAGCCAGTTTTCCAGGCCGGGGTTCCTCTGTCCACACCGGGAAAATGACGTAGACTGGACTCTTTGCAGCAACGCCAATCCACACCTCAGCGGCACGTCGCAGAGAGAAGGTATCCCACCTCCGTATATTAAAAAAACCCTTTCAACACAGAAAAAAAGCGAGAGTTTCAGCACTGTAACGATGATGTCCTTTGATGTTGCAGTGGTACACATTGAGAAGATCATTCTGAAGGAGGTTTCTATGGGAGGAGACGGCAGGCAGTACAGTTTTGAGGTAAGTTCAAAAACCCCTCAGAGACGGCAGCATTTCAACACTGACATTTCATCTGAAAGAAGCTTAGAGCTCCAGGATTGTGGGAAATGATTTAGAATGATATGTTCCCAGTTATATGTCATGCTGGTAAGAAAGAGTCTCCTAAGAAAGTAAGATAAGAAATGTTGAGGTATTATAAACAGCCATTTCAAAATCAGTGCTGGTCACAGTAGTATTAAGATATATTCAATATATTTTACACACACACACACACACACACACACACACACACACATATATATTTTAAGTAATTGTGCAGTTAATTTTCATATTGTATTTTTCCGAAGTTTTGAATATTTGTCCTTTCTCCAAATTTTCACTACCGAAATACAATAATAAAAGGGTTATGTTGACCTATTAAGATTCGGCTTACATCTACATTGTACATGTTCTTAAAACTTTCCTTAAAGTTACACACAGACTTTTTGAACACATTTACCTCAAAATGATGGGGCATTTAAATATATTAAGCTTACTAATATTTTAAATATTATTGTGGGTTTCAATAGATAATCGAAGGATCTTAGTAAACGTCTAAAATACTTAAATACTGTGTTTTTTGGTTGTGGGATGGCAGTTTGCACCAAATCTGTATAATGTCCCATACACAAATTTAACATGAAATCAAAATGGACTCCATTTACTTAGTTGTTCTTGGTGTTATCGTGCATGTTATTCCAAAGAAACCCGTCTGGCTCCATTCTGGTATGTTAACACCCACGATTCAGTCAATTCCCGATGGATAAAATCAAGTCCTACACTACATTTTATTGTCCTCATTGAATGTTGTGTTCCACTCGGAAGTACGCACTAAAGTAAGTTTTGACTTTAAAACAATTTGTTTTATTCATGCTCATGTGGCTGGTCGTTAATGTAGAGTAGGCACGGTGTGAATCAATTCACAGTTAATCACAGTTAATGTCTTATTAGAAGCTGTTGTTTCAGATTTGCATGCACGCTTTACATTATTCATGGTGTTTAAAAGGCCTTAAAACGAACGTGCACTCAGCCTCTGTGGTTCCAGACGCGTCCTGAAGGCTGAGCTATGCTCTCGGCTGTGTACATGAGATTTCTGTCTCTCCGGGACAAGTGAGGAAACATGCAAAGCCTGAGCTGTAAACATCCGGTTGTTGATACAGAGTTGACAGCCTCACCAAAGAGGCTTTGGCTCAGCTCACAGTGAGAGTATGGACCAGAGCCAAAACAGTCGGGGAGAGAGAAAGAGAGAGAGAGGCCTGACCGAGAGAAGTGCTTTTCTTTTCCTTTGCCTAATGTATTTTCTAATTTTCAGGGGTGAAAATTACCCTGGAATCCTGCAATACAGTTTTATTACAAGAGCTAGGCCAAGGCATGATAAATATAATTTAAAATGAATTGTAGCATATTAAGCTAAATATGAACTTGACGAAAGCAAGACAATTATCTCACTGTTGTGCAAGTAGCATGTATTGTTTGTTCTGTTCTGCAATTGTCTGACGTCTTCGATAAGTGACAAATGAGTCATATTGGCATTCACAGTTTAAATAAATGTTCCATTTGGTCAACACAAATGCATTCACAACCCATTGTAATTCAATATTGTGACGCATTTCCGAGTGAAACTGTATTTAATAAGAGAAAAATAATAAATAAGAGGGTTTGTAAACGGAAAGTCATTTCAGAGATGGAGCAAGTTATTATATTTTGATTTAAAGATTACAAATATTAATAAAAGACTGCATAATATGACTAGGAACATCATAAAAAATAAGTCAAAAAAGAATCACTGTTTGCTTTTCTGATTGCACATTGAACTTCCTTTTATTATAAAAAAATATCAAGAAAAATGTGATTTCACACATTATGATTGAACAGTTTTAGGATGCTGGAAACGCAGATGCTCTGAGTAATGAAATCCAACATCTTAAACAGAAAATACTTGTCTAGGACTTTTTGTTCAAGTGTTTATTGTGGGAAGATTGAGGGTCTTAAACCATCTAAAATCCATAACTTATGTGTTCTTATCATGTTGATCAACTAGTTTAAGATTTTTTTCATTAAAGCTGTTAGACACTGTAAACTCCTCTTAAAGGAGTAGTTCACTTTCTGAACAAAAATTTACAGATAATGTACTCACCCCCTTGTCATCCAGGATGTTCATGTCTTTCTTTCTTCAGTTGATAAGAAATTATGTTTCTTGAGGAAAACATTTCAGGATTTCTTTCCATATAATGGACTTCAATGGTGCCCCCAAGTTTGAACTTCTATAATTCAGTTTAAATGGAGCTTCAAAGGGCTCTAAATGATCCCAGCCGAGGAAAAAGCGGCCTATCTAGCAAAATGATCGGTCATTTTCTAAACAAACTCACTATTTATGTACTTTCTAACCTCAAATGCTTGTCTTGTCTATGTCTATGTCTGCGTGACCTCTGTTCTTTCTGGTTCAAGACAGTAAGGGTATTTCGAACAATTCCCATCTCATTTTCTTCCCCAACTTCAAAATTGTCCTACAGTACATCAGTGTTGTTTTCGTCAACGATGACGATGACAAAATCATTTCGTTGATGCCACTTTTTTCCATGACGAAAACGAGACGATGACGAGATAAAAATGGCGTGTGTAAGTTTTCGTTGACGAGACGAGAATAGACGAAAATGTTAGTGGGTGGTTCGTCAGACGTTTAAAATGCATGACATTTCTGCTTATTGTGCATGCCAATTAAAACCGAAAAAAGTACCTGCCGCTATGGCAAGCCGTTTTAGCATTAAATGCTCTTTGCCATACTAGTATGGCAAGCCGTTTTAGCATTCCATCCTTGTTTGTCTTTTATGTTTTAAGACATTCCTTCATTATTGTAATATTGGTAAAAAATAGTCGATCCAGAAGCTCACATTCTGAGCTCACACTGAGACTATAGATCTGCTATTTTCAGAACTTATAAGTGACACTACCCAACAGCAAAATACTTACTGACCTACATTAATTTGTTGAAAGACTACTTTTTCCCCTTTTTTTGACTAAAACTGGACTAAAACCTTTTTGACTTTTCGTCGACTAAAATTGGACTAAAACTATCACATATAGAAGTGACTAAAATTTGACTAAAACTAATAACCATTTTAGTCCAAAAGACTAAGACTAAATCTAAGATGGTTGTCAAAAACAACACTGCAGTACATCGCTGCAGAAGTACCAACCCATTGTTTACAAAGTGAACATGCAATAAAGATCAAAAGCCCTTACAAAAAAAGGTATAACAAAGATGTAGGACGCTTTTGAAGTTGAAGAAGAAAACGAGATGGGAGTTTTTGAGGTTAAAAAGTATATAAATTGTCAATTTGTTTAGAAAATGACCGATCACGACTGGGAATGTTTAGCAGCATTTAAAGCTGCATTTAAACTGCATTTTGGAAGTTCAACCTTGAGGGCACCGTTGAAGTGCACTATATGGAGATAATTCTTGAGATGTTTTCCTCAAGAAACATAATTTCATTATGACTGAAGAAAGAAAGACATGAACATCTTGGATTGCAAAGCGGTCAGTAAATTATCTGTAAATGTTTGTTCTGGAAGTAAAACTAATCCTTTAAGACGTCTTTAAACTGATCGCTAGAATCTCTGCTACAGCTGTACTTATTGAGTCTGGCATCTTTAGCCGTTACGTCATGTCTCATTTCGTTTTTTTTTGAGCATTGTATTTTTAGGATGCATGTTCAGTTAAAACTACTTCCACTTTTAAAATGGCTTTGACAATTTCACTATTAATCAGGTCTTGCAAAAGGTCACGCTCAACCGTCTGCCTTAAAGTTACGAACCGGGTGCGAGTGAAAATTGGCTTTGACAAGTAAAGAAAATTTTACTTGGCTGTTGGTTCAGCAATATACAACCATTTTTATACAGTCTAAAAGTTCAGTGTCAAAACTTTTTTAGATTTATCCTGGCACATAAACAGTATTTCTATAACAGCTTGTCTGTTGTGCTGTTACTCAGTTTTCGTAACCTAAAGGTTGTTTGGAGGCTGGGAAGGACACGTATTGAGGACACCCATGAGGACATGATGAGTCTCGCTCTGCTCTCCCCAGGATATATTAAGATAGAAAGCAGTTCTGAGATTTAAGTGTTTGAAACAACAATCACTGTCACTATAGTTATCAGCATAAACGGCATAAATGAATGCTGCTTCACATGATTAAACATGAAATGTTCTCAGTGTGAGCATAAAATCATTAGACGCTGTGATTTGTGCACCATTGTACCTGGTTAGTACGTGGTGTTATTCAATCGAGTCCAATCCATCCTCATCAAAACAAGGAAGAGGAAAGCATTGTGTTCTCGGTCAAATTTGAGCCACTAGCTTTTCTCTGTCCATCTTAAAGTCTTCTATTCCATCTTTATGTGCGTTGCATCCCAATCAGAAATCCCCATGCGTCACTGGAAGACGGACTCTCCACCCTTTCCCAGGCTTACCACTGAACCCTGACCACCTGAGTCTCGCCAAACCCTACGATTAAGACATCAGTATTCACTGGAGGAGCAGACGAAACAGCGTGCCAGCCCTTGTTAAGGCTAAAATATTTACTCAGCGCGATGGGCTACCCTGGTGTTGAAAGAGCCAGTTTGAGGTTACAGATAAACACTTCAACACTTTTTTTGTTGTCTGAGACAGATTGATAGCAGCGATTACAGGCATCATCTTATTAGGTCTTTCAGAGTAGATATCTGCCAGAACTTTCTCAACGGCTGTAATTTATTTGGACCTATATTGTGTAATTCTAGTGAAAACAGACTATAGGAAAAACAGTTTTGCTCTTCTGTAAATCCACAAGAAAATAGCTTTAAGAAACTACCACAGTGTTTGAAGTGAACAAAATGTTTTTTTTATACATTTGAGGTCAAAAATTTACAAACACCTTGCAGCATCTGCAAAATGTTAATTATTTTACCAAAATAAGAGGGATCATACAAAATGCATGTCCACAAGAGAAAATAATAGTACTAATACACTGTTCAAATGTTTACATACACTTGATTCTTAATACTGTTACCTGAATGATCCACAGTTTTTTGTTTTGTTTTTTTGTTTAGTGATTAGTTGTTCATGAGTCCCTTGTGTGACCTGAAATCGTTCAGGTCCCACAAATTATTAGTTTTTTTTTTTTTTTTTTTAGCATTTTTTTTTTTTTTAGCATTTTTGTGTATTTTAAACCTTTCCAATAATAACTGTATGATTTTGAGATCCATCCTTTCACACTGAGAGTTGATTTTGATTATTACATTTTAATGAAAACATTCAAATGGAATCCAGAAAACTAATGGAAAACAGAATTTGTTAAAAATAAAACTGAATTTGAGAGGTAAAAAAGTTTAATTTTAGGGCCTTAGAAATGTAATCTTATCTAACTTAACTATAACGCAACTATAAATTGCTGTTAAATTGTAAGTTCTATCATTTCAATTAATTATACATGTGTTTTTTGATTAATACTAAATTTAACCAATAAAACAGCGTCTATATTCAAACGGTAAATGGAAAAAAAACGGAATTAGAAAAAAATAAAATGGAATTTGAGCCCTATAAAATTGATTTCATAGGGCCCTACCTCCCTTCATAATTCTTCAGCACAACGATTACACCAAATCTCCCATTTATTTTGGCCACTCTTTCCCTTTGTAGACTTTATTCCAGTTTTATGTTTAATTTCTATTAAATAAAAGCCTGTCATTTGCTCCACTCACCACAAAATAAAAACTGTTTAGTTTAAAGCATCTGCTCTGCTCCATACAGAGAGCATTGCAGAGCTGCTGACAGTTTCTTGGCAAAAAACATTCAAGCCAGGTACACTCTTAAAAATAAAGGTGCTTCACGATGGCATAGAAGAACCTTTTTTGCCTAAATGGTTCTATAAAGAACCTTAAACATCTGAAGAACCTTTCTGTTTTACAAAAGGTTCTTTGTTAGATTATAAAAGGGTAAGAAAGAGATGGTTCTTTAAAGAACCTTTGACTGAATGGTTCTTCTATGGCATAGCAGTGAAGAGCCTTTTAAAGCACCTTTTTTTTTTTAAGAGTGTAGTCTGATGTTATCTGACCTTATGCTGCATTGTGGGGGTTTATTTATTTTTACAGATTTTATTTACACAGTATGCTAAGCTTTGTGTATTTTTGTTAAATATTATCTAAGCTAGTTTGTCACTGTACTCTTTGGTTAGTTTGCTTTAATAAATCAGTTTCAAGCATTCATTTTAGTCTTTCATTTCACTTTTCTAGTGAAAGATATAAAGTAAACGAAACCGATCATTCTTTTCTTGTAAAATGTGACACCAAGATGCTAAATCGAAAGCAAAAGAGAAAGCAAAGTTACGGGTAATACCCGTTTTGTTGCATGTTTATATACCGATGTGAACATTTTATCAGAGTGACATCACTAGAGTACACACTAGCTTCTGACATTTTCATAAACTGTGCATGATTATCAAATGCACTTCTGCTTAAATGTATTATTTGACAGTTGATACGCATACTCGTTTAAGTTTAAGATTAACAGCAATGAATCGATCACTGAATAATCAAGAATAGCACTAGTTAGTAATAGTAATAAATGAAGTAATTTTTGCTCACCAAGGCTGCATTTATGTGGTTAAAAAGACAGTAAAGGCAGTAATATTGTGAAATATTATATTATTATAATTTATAACAGTTTCTTTTTCAATATATTTAGTCAAGAAGCATTTCTGATTATTATCAATGTTGAACACAGTTGTGCCGCTTTGTTGGAACTATGGTTAAATTTTTTTAATCAGGATTCTTCAATGAACAAGGTTTAAAGGAATTTATTTTAAAAAAGAAATAATTTGTAAACATTACAAAGGTCTTTTCTAAATGCATAAATGTCACTGACTGTCCTTATTGAATTAAAGTAAAACAATAGACTTCAGTCTGTACTGGTTTAAAAATATGATAGTTATGCATGCATTCTTTACAGTTGACTTTCTTTTCTACAAAATATTTGCATGAGCTAAAGTTGTGGTGAATTAATTTAAACCAAGAGACTCCAGTGGTTGAAATGCTTAAGTGTAAAAAAAAAAAAGTGCAATGACCCAGTTTGGCGAAAAACTGATTCTGGGCGTACGCCCCATGCTGACGTCATTTGTCTTTATTAGGCCTGGTTTAAATATTTCAGGTATGCCTAGATTTCAATGGGAGATTCCATTGGAATATTTTATTTACCTAACACGTCGTAATCTTTGAAAATGAGCTAATAGTCTGAGAGCTCAAATGTTCTTCTCTTGCTGTAATGTCATTTCTGGAACCCAGACTATTGGAATATTTGACTGAGGAGATGTGAAGAAATCCATGTTAAGGCATCTGTGGCAAAAGGACAAGCACAATTATTCATGTCTGAGTGAAATATGATGAGCTCTGGGGAATCCAAGTAAAAGATCTGTTATGCTCAGACCGATGAGAGCAATACTGATCTGTTCTCATTGAGTTTCTCTTCTTTTGCAGGTGAAATGGTCAGACTCCTCATCCACTGCAGTCACCAAAAGTCATCGTGAGTTGGAAGATTTTCTATTAAAGGTGAGCAGAGAGAAGTTGGTCTTCGGTGTGGTATTTGTGTTTGTTTAGTCA
Organism: Garra rufa; assembly: GCF_049309525.1. Classification (NCBI taxonomy): domain Eukaryota; kingdom Metazoa; phylum Chordata; class Actinopteri; order Cypriniformes; family Cyprinidae; genus Garra; species Garra rufa. The sequence goes on from NC_133370.1 coordinate 8,114,610, forward strand.
CGTGAGACTGTGGCACATGCCAGGATGCCCATCAGTTGGGCAATTTGCCACCTGGCCCAACCAGCGAGGGACATTATCCATCTGTTTCTATTTCTATTTTCCTCTCTCTGGCAGTGTTCGTAATAGAACACAAGCCTTCTGCATACTGCACTCTGTGTGCTTTACTGTATCATTTATATACAATATTGATTACATTAAATCTGCTTTTATTTTTTATATTTTCAGTATTCATTGCAGGGTTTATACAAGGTGCTTAAAGGGCTTAAATTTGACTTTTTGAAATGTAATTTTGAATTGTGAATCATTTGATTTAGATCGGAACTTCAGAGCGTATTCACAAACTTTTTGATTCATATCGGGACTTCTAAACACGGATCGCAAATCATTTTATTTTGATTGGAACTTAGGAGTGGGTTTGCGAAGCATTACATGTATTAAATGATTCGCAATCTGTGCTCTGAGTCCTGATCTGAAATGATGGTTTGATCAGAATTTTGGAGCGGGCTCACAAATCATTACGCGTATTAAATGATTTGCAAATGAGTCTTGATCTGCAATGATGGTTTGTGAATCATAATTCAGATCGGGACTTCAGATCGTAAATCCCAAATCATTTGATCAGATCAGAACTTCAGAACGGGTTTGTGAATTTTTTGATTCGGATCGGGACTTCTGAGTTTAATGTTAAATGTGCTTTATTTCTATTTCTGTTTTTGTTCTTAAAGTCGACATCATTGCATACTTTGCATGTGCTTTGCTTTATTTTGCTGTTTTGTTATTAGTATGTTTTTGTCAATTTTTTTTTTTTTTAGAATTCAAAAGATCAGATATTGATCTAAAAGCAGTATCTGTACCAATCCTGTCATTGTAATTTTTTTTTTTTTTTCAAAACAGCCATTATAAACAGCCTTTTTGGCATTTTTATCACCAGCTATAGCTGTACTGAATTTAAACTGCAAAGTGGAAAGTGAGGTAAAACAATCCCTCTGTCTGTCTAGCTTCCTAAGGAGCAGAGTCCTGATGGCTTTGAGAGGGGCATCGTCAGGTTACTCAGTCGTGGAGATCAATGTGAATCCAGAGAACTGGAGAGAAACCTCAGGTGAGTCTCATCTCACTCTTAAGTAGGGTTGAGGAACATTACTTGTAATAGTAATCTTGCATCATTGTGTTACTTAGTCACTTAGGTTCTCTCTATCCCTGAATGCAATGCTACATTTGGCTTGCTTGGGTTTTTGTTCAATTTGATGCACTATTCGCTGTCATTATAATCACGTTATAGTCTTTTCTTGCAACTATGTCATGGGATGAATGCAGTTGTGCTGAAAGCATAAATTTCAGTGCAATTCCTAAATCTGAAATCTCAGTGCTAAACCAAAAACAACATGCATAACTTCTACAACCTATTCAGACCTATTTCCTGACTAGAGATGTTCCAATTTTATATAGCGTTAGACAGATGTTTTTTTTAATTCTTCAGAGATTGAAAGATTTGGATCAAGTCCGTCACTAAATTGTCAAAGGGAATCTGTGTTCAATTCTCTCTTTTTTTTTTTTTCGTTTCTTGTCACATAAAACAAAGTGTCCTTTTCAAGTCCCACAACACATGGCAGAATTTAGGTCAGTAACACTGATGTCAGGACCAGAGGGGATTCTACTTCCTGTAGCGCAGCGTAGATCTGGCCACAGATTGTGAAAATAAAACACCAATGACTGTTTCAATACCTTTAACTTTTCTTTACAGGGAGAAGTTCCTATCTTTATCACAGGATGTCCTTCAGAGATGTGACGTTTCCAGGTTCTTCCTGTCTGATGCGTCTGTACTGCCATGCAGCCACTGTGAGAATCCTTCTGGCTGGCCAATCAGAAAACATTATCAGTTATCAGACTAAGCTTAAAATGACCAAATATCAGCATATTAATAGACTAAGCATGGTTTCTCTGTGTAATACTTGCCCGTCTGCTCATCTCTGCAGGTACCAGTGCACCCGTAGCCAGAATCCATCAGCCTGAACGCGGTTTCTCTGAGGACTGCTCAGAGACTTCCAGCCTTGAGGAGGGTAAGAGAGATACAGACCTGTCAGATCTGCCCTAGAAACACATGCCAACACATATACAAGTGCTAATGCTGTACTGACTTTTCTCTTTTACAGATGGAGAGGCTTACAGCGTCAGAGCTGCGGGACTGAGGTAGACATTTACGGAACAAATTAATATTTTTACTCCAAGGAAGCACCAACAAAAGTGACAGTAAAGACATCTTTTGTTACAAAATGCTTCTATTTAAAATAAATGCTGTTCTTTTCGACTCTCCATTCATCAAAGAATCCTAAAAAATGCATCACTGTTTCCACAAAAAGGAAAAATTTATAAGAAACAAGAAAAAAGTTTCTTGTGCAGCGAATTAGCATATTAGAATGATTTCTGAAGGATCATGTGACTGAAAACTGGATTTTAATATACATTCAAATAGAAAACAGTTATTTCAATTAACTTTTCATAATATTACTGTTTTTACTGTATTTTTGATCAAATAAATGCAATTATATTAGTCAACGTTTGTCAAGTGGATCAGAGTTGTCCTAAGACAAGAACAGGTATTCTTTTTGGTTTTAGGACAAATTTGATTAATTTTGATCCACTTCAAATGTTGACTGCTGTATTTAAAAATCTGGAATCTGATGGTGCAAAAGAAAAAATCGAAATATTGAGAAAATCGCCTTTAAAGTTGTCCAAATTAATTTCTTAGCAATGCATATTACTAATAAAAAAAGAAGCTTTGATATATTATGGTAAGAAAATTTACAAAATATCTTCATTGAACATGATCTTTACTTTAATATCCTTGATGATCATTTTGATCCATACAATGTATTTTTGGCTATTGCTACAAATATACCCATGCTACTTATGACTGATTTTGTGCTCCAGGATCACATATTAAGTGTGGCTTAAGTGTCCAAATACTTGAGGCTGTTGTATGTGATTAATTTTAGGCCTGTCCTGTAGGGATCAGTAGAGTAAACCATGTTTACAGCCTTCTGCTGTCACATAATCTGTCTTCTTCTCCCTGTAGTAATCAGCGCTCTGAATGCCAGAGGAGAGGAAACTGTGAGCACAATGGAGAGAGAGTTTGGAAGAAAGAAACTGAGTTGGAACAGGTGAGGCCGTGAAATTGTTTCTCGCTCTTTGGTATTCTTGGAATGGCATATGACTGATAGTGCTTCTGTAGTATGAATACTGTGCACATGATGTGCAATTTTTAAATGCATACTGTTCATAAAGACATATTTAAATACTGTATGCCACAGTTTAGTGTGTTTGAACCTTACCAAGTTAGTAATGAATGAACTAGAATGTCCTTTCCCATCAAATTTTTTAAATCTTGTTTCACTGTTAGAGGATTTTATACAGAATTGGATTAAAAAAATTGAAAGACAGGATGCCACTTATTGAATTAAACATGCAACCTAATTAATTTAACAACACTAGCATACTATTTCATTGTGTGAACTATTCTGCATACTATTTAAAGAATATACAGTACATTTGGTCATTGTTTTGAGGCATGTTAGACACATTTGCATTCTGTCTCTTTCCAGAGCTGCACCAATGACAGAAGAGTCTTCACGGCTGCGCAGAAGAACAAAGCAAGATCAGTTGGAAAAAGGTACACAAACACCCTGTGTTTAGTTTCTCTCTATACGGGTGCGGACTGAAATGTTGACCTGGTCTTTGTGTCTGAACTGAGACAATATTTTGAAATGCAATAATGCATGCATACTCGCTTGCACTGGGTAGGGCTTATAGTCATGGCTGCTGTACTTCTGCTGTATGCTTTCAGGGATAGAAGCAGACGAGTTACCGGTGTCAAGACTTCTAATGGGATCCAGAAACCCTCTGCAGCACTGATGATCAACCAGGCAGCTTGCAAAGGTCTTTGTCCCAATGGCTAAAAATCAGCAACACAATAATTATTGATATCTGTGCATCTGCAAATACATGCATGTTACATATGAACTACAGCTGTGTTTTCTTCTGTCCTTTGGTTTTTAGACACAGGAAGGGACCGGTATGGGGACACATCATCAGAGAGCTCGAACTCCGTGCCGTCCAGCCCTGTTCACCAGAAGAGCCTGGAGGACCAAGGTGTGTTATTCAGCATGTGACAAAATTATGTAATTTACTCACCTTCATGTTGTTACAAACTCGTACGACTTTGCCATTCTGCTAAATGTCTCTTTTTGTGTTTTACAAAACAAACTAAGTCATGCCTACGCAGAATATAGCTGTTAAATGGCAAGAAAACAATTTATATCAGGTTGCATTTAAATCAAATTTCTTTTAAAATTTCAGTGCAAAAAGTCTTCAAAGGGCTTCTCTGTGCGATCTAACAGCAAAGATTTGATGCTATTTCAACTGTAACTCTTATTTTAGTATTATTTATATATAATATTCTAGTATTTATTTTAGTACTTCAACTGAAACTTATTTTCACTTTGGTGAAAAAAAAGGAAACAAATATAAACACACACACACACACACACATACACACACACACACACACACACACACACACACACTACCAGTCAAAAGTTTTTGGACTGTAAGATTGGACAGAAGAAGTTTCTTCTGCTCACCAACCCTGCATTTATTTGAAAGTAGAGCAAAAACTTTTTTTAAAATTGTGAAATATTTAAAATAACTGTTTTCTATTTGAATACATTTTAAAATGTAATTTATTTCTGTGATTTCGAAGCTGAATTTTTAGCATCATTACTCCAGTCACACGATCCTTCAGAAATGATTCTTATATTCTGATTTGCTGCTTAAAAACATTTATTATTATTAGGTTGAAAACAACAGAGTATAATTTTTTCAGCTTTCTTTGATAAATAGAAAGTTCAGAAGAACAGCATTTATCTCAAATAGAAATCTTTTGTAACATTATAAGTGTCTTTATGATCACTTTTGATCAATGTAAAGCATCCTTGCTAAATAAAAGTATTAATTTCTATAATTCCTTTACCAAAAAAAGTGATACTGACTCCGAGCTTTTGAATTGTATGATGCAACGTTTTGTTTTATTTCAGATAAATCTTTGGATTTATCTATTAATCAAAGAGTGATAAACTTAAAATAAACTGAACTGTTTTAGATATTGATGGTGATGATGATAACAATAATAATACATATTTCTTGAACAGCAAATCAGCATATTAGAATGATTTCTGAAGAATCATGTGACACTAAAGACTGGAGTAATGATGCTGAAAATTCAGCTTTGATCACAGGAATAAAGTACATTTTAAAATATATTCAAATAGAAAACAGTTCATTTAAATAGTAAAAATATTTCAAAAAATGTTATGTTTTTGCTGTACTTGGGATCAAATAAATGCAGGCTTGTTGAGTAGAAGAGACTTCTTTGAAAAGCCTTTGACTGGTAGTGTATATAATTATTAATTAATGTATTTTTTTAACAACTTTTTTGTTTCCTTCTCTTTTTTTTTTTTTTGCTGTTGGGGCAAATGAGAATGCAAAAATTATATTTTGAGAAGTATGATGACTTCCACTTCTGAGAACCACTGAAATGTGAAAAGTCTCCATTGTCACAGTAGTTTAATACCTTTATGATTTATCATATGAAATCTGCATGACGTTTAATGTGTGTCTATTCAGATACAGAGAGTCAGTCTGATAACTCGGCCCAGGAACCAGCTGAAAAGACTCACCTCGCCAAAGGCGTTGGCGGGAAAGCGGTCGCCATGGTGAATCCATTAGTCGCCGAGCCCCAGAATGTTCCGCAGCCGCCTTCGGTGGTAGAGCTAGCGCTGACCGCATGCCTCCCCTACTCCCTGCAGTACAACACCACCACCCAGAGGGACGCCGGGCAGGGTAAGATAACCATCACCATCCCGCTGACCCAAGACCCCGGAGCGTCATCGGCCAGCGCTCACCCACAGCAGCAGCCACCGCTGGGAGCGTTCAGCGTCCTCTCGCCTGCCCATTGTCCTTTGCAGCCCGCCAACACCACCGTGGCCAACAATCCCGTCAAAACAAACGCCAAGGCCTCCATTACTGCCAATGCCCCTTCCAGCTCGAGTTCCTGCATTAGCCAAGTGCCAGGACCTTGCCCGACAACTGTACCAACGCACACCCCAGGGCCGGGGCCCCTGCCGGCCCCCGCGGTCACACACAGCACCGCTCAAAGTGATTCCTTGTCCTACATTAACAGCTCCAGCCTGCCAGTTACGCCACAGGCCAGCGGGACGCAGCAGCAGGGCGGCTGCAATACCTGCGGCTGCCGTGGAACCTGTGGGGGCAACGGCGCCCACCAGACACCAAGCTACTTCCTGCCGCCCCAACCTGCCCGTCAGATGTTCGGGCCGCCGCCACCCCCATTCTTCCATCTCCCTCCGTCTCTATGCAACAGCTTCCCTGCCCAGGGTCACCAGAATAATGGGACGCCGCTGCCCTTCTATGCCCACACCGCCCCTCCAGCGGCGTTCCTCCACGCTCACTCAGATGCTCACATGCTGGCGTCGCAAGCGGGATACAGTCTGCCTCAGATGCCTCCCTTCCGTCGCTTTTATCCACCTGTCTTTCCGCCGGTTGGCATGATGTCTAGCGGAACCAACATGAAGAAGACCAACAATGTGTCCTGCTATAACTGCGGAATGAGCGGACATTACGCTCAAGACTGCAAGCAACCGTCCATCGATGCTGGGCTGACAGGTATGAAGATGCCAGGAATGCTCTACAAGCATGCTACCAGTCAAAAGATTTTGAACAGTAAGATTTATTTATTTTTTTTGTAAAGAGGTCTCTTCTGCTCACCAAGCCTGCATTTATTTGATCCAAAGTACAGCAAAAATTGTACAATTTAAAAATATTTTTTGCTATTTAGAATAACTCTTTTCTATTTGAGTATGTTTTTAAATTACCTTTATTCCTGATTTTAAAGATGAATTTTAGCATCATTACTCTAATCGTCGGTGTCACATGATGCTTCAGAAATCATTCTAATATTCTGATTTGCTGCTTAAATTTTTTTTATTATTATTATGTTGAAAACAGTAGTTTATAAATGATAAATTTATCATAACCTTTGATCAATTTAAAGCATACTTGAGTTACTAAATAAAAGTATTAATTTCTATTAAAAAAATATACTGACTCCAAGCTTTTGAATGGTATAGTGTATAATGTTACAGAAATGAAAAAACGATCAACCGTTTTAAATATTGATTATAATAAAAGTTTCTTTACAGGAAATCTGCATATTAGAATGACTTCTGAAGGATCATGTGACACTGAAGACTGGAGTAATGCTGCTGAAAATTTAGTTTTGATCACAGGAATAAATTACATTTTAAAATATATTCAAATAGAAAACAGTTACTTTAAATAGTAAAAATATTACAAAATTGTACTGCTTTTGCTGTACTTTGGACTTTGTGAGCAGAAGAGACTTGTTTGAAAAACAATAGAAGTCTTACTGAGCAAAAACTTTTGACTGGTAGTGTATGCAAACCCAGATGTGAATTATTTCAGATAATTACAATTTTCTACATTTTACTTTTTATTTTACCTTTGCACATCCCCATTTATCTCATTGTATATTTAAAAAATGTTAAATAAAAAATGTATATGTACTGATTAGAAAAAAAAAAACTATAGGTACAGTAAATGTCTATAGGCACACAGTAGTAGCAGTATTAATAAATAAAAATTAATAATTTAATTTAAAAAATAATTAAGTTTAAGGAACTTTTTTTAATAGGGCTACATTATTTTCTTTGTGTACGAGTCAAAGACAAAAAAGGGTTTAAGCATAAAAACAATATGTGTAACACTGCTTTAAATTGTTTTTGTTTTTCGTGCAAAAAAACAACAATACATATTATAATTTTTCCCTAATTTACAGAATACACCCAGTAAAAATGTAATTCAGTGTAACAATCTTGTCAGGCATATTTACAACAAACAATTAATTTTTGACATATTAAAAGACTAATTACTTTCACCACAAATACTAATTAGTTGTAATTATACACTTTAAAAATTTGCCTCTATCCTAGTTTATTTTTTTTAAAACACAATAAAATGTAATATATATCTCCATTATTATTTTATATATTTTAAACATGTTTGAATTCTTACATAAATATTGTGTTACACTGAATAACAGTGTAACATTATTTCAACCACATTGACATTTTATTCCCCAAAAACGAATTTGAAACCTTAAAAGTAGACACTTTGCTTACATTTAATGTACTTTTTATGGACATTAAATCACTTTTTTACTTTTACTTTTGATGTGGACATCTGAACGTCTTTGATCCATATAACCTTAACGTTACCAAAAAGACATCGGTTTGCAGGAGCAATATGAAAGGAGTAGTCAAAAAATTATAGTATATAACTATAAAACATTTTGACTATATTATAAAACTAAATATCTCGACATTTACTCACCTTATGTCGCTTTTAAAATTTACTTTTTCATCCGTTAAACAAGATTGAGGAATGAGAGGACGGTGATTTTAACGGTCGGTGAACCTTTAAAAATGACATAAAAGTACCATAACAGTAGTTTATGTATATTATCTTGGTTTATTCGAAGTCTTGTGAAGTCATTCGATTATTTTGGAAAGGGAAAAAACGAAATTCAAGTCGTTTTCACTCACATTATATTCCCGCTCATCGGAGACCGTTTGTTTGTGTGCGCGCGCAAATTTTTACCTCAGTCGCAAACGCGGTAAATTTGAATGTATTAAGTAGAATGTAGAAAGATATTTAAATTTTTTTTGGAGGAAATGCCCCGCGCCCACCCTTTGTGACGAACTGAACCAGTCTTATATGCTCTGTTTCATATGCTTACATGTTTTTTGTGTTGCTGTGGCAGAAAAAAGCTCAAGGGGGCGACAAAGTTACATACATTAAAACAGCTTTGAACTTGAGTAGCTTGAAGCATTGGTGCCAGGTACTTGTTTCCAGCCTTATTTTTTAGCCCCATAATGTTAATAGCACTCACATACATAATTCTGTATGTTTCAGGTGGTTTCCGGCTGAAGTACGTTGCCCCAAACTCCTCAGAAGCACTAGATAAAAACGATTGACCGCAAGCAGGGGACCAAAGCCCGGCCAGCCAGCGATTCCAGAGACCCTTGAGATCCGTTCTGCTTGTCCGGAGAGCAAAAAAAGAGCCAAGGACACTGATTGCTTAAACTTAATGGGCTCTCTTAGAAATTTAAATTATCTTAATGTTATAGTTCAAATAGGACGGATTGCTGGAGGATTTTTGTTTTAGGTTCAAAATAGTTTATTGTCGTCAGAAGGATTTTTTTATAGGAGCTGATTGTTCTCATTCGCAGCGTCTGGCGAAGTTAATGAGAAAGTTAAACTTGAGTCCTTTAGTGCAGTATTTTTTTGTTTTCTGACACGGGTGAACCTTTATAGGCTTTTATACACGCTACAAGAGGAAAAAACGTCAAGGACTGAAAAAGAAGAATATTTTGGAAGTTAATTTTGTTATTAAAGATATGCTCGTTCTCGATATAGATAGTGGTTTATAATGATGCTTTTGGTGACATTATACTCTGCTGGTTTGCTCAGTTCTCATTCTGAACGCGATGCACTACAACTGTTGTTCTCCGAAAAATGTGAGCCAGGTGTTTGAAATGCACTGAAATCCAGATCTGCAGTACTGCCTCTCATTTCCACGCTCTGACCACTAGAGAGCAGCTTCACATAGGAGTCCGACAAAGTCATGTTCATCCTAAGCCTAAAGCACTGTTAGAGGAAATGCAAATGTAACTTTGACACAAGATACTCTCTAACCAAGAGTTTCGTTAACATAGGACAACTTTGAGCATTATAATATCTCGCTTGTGTGTTAAATATTTTCTTGCGAATTGTCAAAGAACCAGAGGGCGAACGTTTGTGCCTATTGCCATGCAAGCAGCTGGAAGTGTATTGAAAATAATTTCAAAAGTCTTAATTCTTTGTGTTAAAGTACATATTTAAAATTTCAAAGTTGTATTTTGCGATTTTTGCCAAAGCAGCCCTTTTTTTCCTTTTCTTTTCTTTTTTTTTAAATGGCATGTTTGTATAAAGAAAATAAATTTTATTTTGATATTTTCAAGAGATTCTGATAAAGGGCTCAGAGCCTTTCATGCTTGCCCAGGTGTTTTTAGCACATTTATGGTTAGTAACATGCGGTGGACTAGACCAGTTGCTTTCCACAGCGGTGTGTTGCAGGTTTTTAAATGTGCTTTCTCCTTCGGTTTGGAAAGTCGTTACTAATCTGTAAATAGACTCTAAAGGGAGTTAACTACTCAAGGTTGAAACCTGTCGACTGTATTCGTTACACTTTTTATAGATTTATGAAGCTGTACTGTATGAACGAGGTTTGATATCTGCCTCTGAGTTTACGTTTACTGTATTTCATATGTAAATGTTGAGTAATCTGTACTGAGAGTTCAAATTAATCTGATCACATTTGCTTTTTTTATGGCAAATTGATAATTTCTGTCAAGATATTAGCAATAAATGTAAAAACCCATTTTGTGCTGTTGCTTGTTTTGTTAATGGCTGCCATCAACTGTTTGGTTTCCAACATTCTTCAAAGTATCAGTTTTAGGGGTCAATTTTTTCATTTTTGGGGTGAACTATCCCTTTAACAATTACTGGATGTGACCCTGGACCACAAAACCAGTCATAAGGGTCAATTTTATGAAACTGAGATTTATCATCTTAACGTTAAATAAAGGAGCTGTCCACTGTTTTATGGTTTACTATTTATAACTATTACAACAAATCTGGAATCTAAGGATGCAAAAAAAAAAAAAAAATCTACATATTAAGAAAATTGCCTTCAAAGTTGTCCAAATGAAGTTCTTAGCAATGCATATTATTAATCAAAAATTAAGTTTTGATATATTTACGGAAGAAATTTACAAAATAACTTCATGGAACATGATCTTTACTGAATATCCTAATGATTTTTGGCATAAAAGGAAAAATTGATTGATATTGCTACAAATATACCCATGCTACTTAAGCCTGGTTTAGTAATGCTGCGGTCACTTAATTCACAGATCTAATACAAAAATGCTATTTCTTTCCCATGTTTTTGTAACTTCTGTGTGATTTTAACATAAACTTGTGTATTATTTGACAGTTTAAGCGCAGTACAACATAAAAGAGAACTTAAGTTTAATACATGCTGTGTGACAGCCGCTTTCTGTGCGTTTGTTTTGGATGTGTGCGCTCAGAAAACCATATATCAGAAGTGTAAACTGGTAAAATGCATGATTTTAGCAGAGACATGATAATGATAATTTATGATAATTTAAACCAAACAGACTTTTTTTTTAAGAGTATCTCAGGCACTAGCTATAAAGGCACAACCATATTCTGGAAAAGTGGGCAGGGAGCAGCAGCTCATTTGCATTTAAAGAGACATGCAACCACTTTCACTCAAAACAGGCATATTCAAAATGATATAATAAATGGTCTGTAGGTGTTTTGAGCTGAAACTTCACAGACACATTCTGGGGACACTAGAGACTTATATCTTGTATAAAGGGGCATAATAGGTTCCCTTTAAAATAAACAGTACACAATATGCTAGTTCTACAACCTAAACAGCCATTTAAAACACTGTTTTGTGTAATCAGCAAAATTGCATTAATTCAAAGACTATAGAATACCCAAGACTAGTCGCTCGTATAGTTTTGAATGGGGAAAAATGCAACGTTCATTATGGCCGCGAAGCCCCGCCTTCTTAGCGAAAGAGCCAATCGTGGTTTAGTAAAGTCGGCACGTCCCGGTTGCTATAGAAACAATCGATGCTCTGAGACGTGAGCTCAGTACTGCACATGCGCACTGGCTCATTTAGCCGGAAAAATAAGCATTTTTTACGCTATTGGAGCACAAGGAACCATATTTATGAGACAGTTCTTGTTGGATTTCTTTGGAGATTTAAAATATGAAATGAGCTTGGTTAACAGTTTTGGAGAATTTGATGTTTCCCCATTCATAGAGATAGGAGCTGCACTTGCCTGCCCGAGTAGCGTTTCAAAGATGGCCGCCGAGTGACATGACTTGCCTTAAAGGGACTTTGATTAATTACATGTCATCCTACGGTCAGCTCTTCTTGCGTGCTGAAGTGGACTTTTTTCCTCTCTCAACCACAAGAAGGGTTGCCAGGTTTACACAACAAAACTAGCCTAATTGCATTTTGAGGGGGTTCCCCTGGTAAAATTCACATTCCAGAGACTAAATATCACATTATTGGGGTTGCTTCAACCCCCAGACACTGGAAACAACCTGTGGCAACAGTGTCAAAGTAGCCCAATTCCGTGGGAAAATCACGCACTTGGCAACAGTGTTTCTCACCCACAAGAATTCCTCAGAGCTCCTCCCCTTGTCTTATATATACATGAGCTCAGCCAATGAAAAGAGAGATATGATTACAATTTTAAATATTTACCCAAGCTGCCTGTGTCTCGTAAGCTGGCAGATCCAGGTCATGTGTGTATAAACAGCGATGACCTCTAGTTCATTCCAACATCATAAAACATTTAAATCACTTAGTGTTACTTTATTGAAATGAAAACTGACGTGATTGAGTTCAGTGGTTCATTGCAGTTCCTGACAGCATCCAACAGGACGCTTATGTGTCGCACTGTAGTGAAAAAAATTAAAAGAGAGACTGTACATTATTCATTAGCATGAACGACACAAAAGCAGCTGAATGCAACCTTGCGATGTTAAACGGATAGTTCACCCAAAAATAAATGTTCTGTCTATTGCACTATACACTACCAGTCAAAGGTTTTTGAACCGGACGATTTTTTATGTTTTCTAAAGTAGTCTCTTATGCTCACCAAGCCTGCATTTATATGATTAAAAGTACAGCAAAACAAGTACAACTTTGCAATATTCAAAAAATCACTGTTTTCTATTTGAATATATACCATTCAAATGCTTTGAGTCAGTTTAATTTGAAGAAATTTTAGAAATTAATACTTTAATTCAGCAAAGATGCATTCAATTGATCAAAAGTGTTGATTAAGACATTTATAATGTTACAAAAGTATGTTCTTCTGAACATTCCATTCACCAAAGAAAACTGACAAAATTCAACATAATAATAATGTTTTTTGAAGCAGCTAATCAGAATATTAGAATGATTCCTGAAGGATCATGTGATCCTAGGAGTAATGATGTTGAAAAAACAGCTTTGAAATCACAGGAATAAATTACATTTTAAAATATATTCTATTTTTTAATAGTACAAATATTTCAAAGTTGTGCTGTACTTTGGATCAAATATATGTAGGCTTGGTGAGCAGAAGAGTTTAAATCTTACTGTTCAAAAACTGGTTTGACTGGTTGTGTATCTCATTACTTACTAGTAATGTAGCAATAAAGTAGCAAAGTCCATGTGATGTATGTACGACATTCCAATTCAACTCAACATAAATTAGTTTTTTTGCTTTTAGCAGATAAAATAAGTTGCTATTCATCACCATTGATTGTGGGTTTGTCATCGATGACAACACTCACATTTGATGGTAACATCAAACCTGATGCATCCTGAGAGTACATGCAATTTTGTAGCTACTTAAATTATTTATGTTTCACATAAAAAGCTAGGAATATAGTGCACAAACATCATGGACCACATTTATATAGTCTTTCTAAAGCTTGACATCCATTAACTACAATTAAGCTGCATTATATAGAAAAAAACAACTTGTTCATTCTCTAAAACATCTCGCTTTGTACTAAAGAAAAACTCATATGGCTTTGAAACAGCTAATGATGACTTTTATTTTAGTTTTTGGGTGAACTACTGCTTTAATTCATCTTTTAACTATTTTACAAAGGGCGGGCTAGGGAAAAAAGATCCTGGAAATGTTTCTGTACATCAAGTCATCATAAATCATCAAAGAGCTGCTGCCATTCAAGTGCACATCATGTTTCCACTCAGATGGCAGCAAATGCATTTCCAAAGTGCATTAATGGAGTCGATACTCCGTTCTGTGGCCTGTTAGTGGCTTAGTAAAGGCTCTAGGAATCAAAGGTCAGATTATTTCAGCAATTTGGGTACAGCCATAGAGGTCATGGCGGTCATGGTGCTGGATGGCACAGTGATGTCCCTGAAGACGGGCTGAGAGATAGAAGAGGAGGATGGCTTGTTCTGGTTTAGAGTCTCTATGATCATCTGTCTCATTTCTCGACTGGCATCTCCACGGACAGCTAACAGGGCCACAATGTGCTCCTCTCTAATGATAGAAGAAGAGAGAGGGTGCTTTTGAGTGTCCAGACTCAAACTATTTTTGACAATGTTCTCAATGTAATGAAGTCTGACCTGATATCAGGATATTTGGACACCAGGGTGGACACCTCCAGGTAGAGCAGCGCAGGATCGGTCAGTTTGAAGACCTCAGCGATGGCAGCAATAGAGTCACACAGCCGGTCTGATTCCTCTCCCTGCACATAGAAACAAGCTTTACAAAGCTCTTCAAAAACTGATGATATTACCGTGATGCAATAAACACTACAACACTTGGTTTCTGATTATAGCAGCATGCTCTAGACATCATTTCTGTCCAGTGCAGAGCGTTTGGTGTCGAGACTCACAGCAGAAAGTTTCCTGAAGAGGAATTTGAACTGCTCAGCTTCTTTCTTCATCCGGTCGGCTCCATCCTTCCTCTCATCGGCGTTCTTAAAAGAGATGCGCTTCTGCATGATGGCCTTCAGATACTCCACCACCACCCGCCGATGAGCCTCGCTTGTCATTTTCTGTTTGACACACACATCAGAAAACACCAATCGCAACACAGCAATAAAACAGTATCAGTAAGTGCTGAATAGTGTTACTTTAACATAAAAGCACAAATAAACTACATTTAAAAGTTTGAGGTCAGTAAGTTTTTTTTTAAGCAATTCAAATGTTTTAAATTACAATGATGAAAAGTCACAGTAACACAGTAAAGCTAATTATGTTACAAAAGATTTCTATTTCAAATAAATGCTGTTCTTAAGTCATTTCTATTCATCAAAAAAATGATGAATACGTTGAAAAAATTCATCATGGTTTTACAGCAAAAACAGTTAAATGTTTAAATATTTTTAGTATTTCAAATAAATTATTTCTTTTCTTTTTGAAAACATTTTAAAATGTAATTTATTCTTGTGATCAAAGCTTCATTTTGAGCATTATTACTCCAGTCATCAGTGGCATATAATGCTTGCATGTGGCAACATGAATGTTCACAAAATTATTCAAATGTGCACACAATATTTGTATTATATTATATAATATTTATGAATAATATAATATTTTAATAATTGTACATATTTCAATTATTATATTTTAATAACTGATATACAATTATTTAAAAATATTAGATTTTTTGGCAATATTTTTATTATATTATTTTTATTAATTAATATTTTATTAATTGTACATATGCAAATTATATTTTTAATATTTTAATAATTAATATAAAATTATTTAAAATATTTGAAAATGAAAAAAAAGTTTTTAAATATTAGTATTATAATATAATATTATATTATATTGATAAAACATATTTTGAGATACTTGCATGCTATATACAAGATCCTTCAGAAATCATTCTAATATGCTGATTTGCTGTTCAAGAAACATTTTCTTTTCTATTATTAGCAATATTAAAAACAGTTTGAGTTACAAAAGATTTCTATTTCAGATAAATGCTGTTCTTAAGTCATTTCTATTCATCAAAAAAATGATGAATACATTGAAAAAATTCATCATGGTTTTACAGCAAAAACAGTAAATATTTTTAGTATTTCAAATAGATTATTTCTTTTCTTTTTGAAAACATTTTAAAATGTAATTTATTCTTGTGATCAAAGGTTCATTTTGAGCATTATTACTCCAGTCATCAGTGGCATATAATGCTTGCATGTGGCAACATGAATGTTCACAAAATTGTTCAAATGTATATAATATTTATGAACAATATAATATTTTAATAATTGTACATATTTCAATTATTATATTTTAATAATTGATATACAATTATTTAAAAATATTAGATTTTTTGCAATATTTGTATTATATTATGTGTATTAATATTTTATTAATTGTACATATTTAAATTACATTTTTAATATTTTAATAATGAATATAAAATTATTTGAAATATTTGAAAATGAAAAAAAAAAGATTTTGCAATATTAGTATTATAATATCATATTATATTAATTAATTATATGATATTGCTAAAAAATATTTAGCAATACTTGCATGTTATATACAAGATCCTTCAGAAATCATTCTAATATGCTGATTTGCTGTTCAAGAAACATTTTTTTTTCTATTATTATCAATATTAAAAACAGTTTGAGTTACAAAAGATTTCTATTTCAGATAAATGCTGTTCTTTTGAACTTTCTATTCATCAAAGAAACCTGATCAAATTCTTCTACAAAGCAGCATATTAGAATGATTTCTGAAGGATCACATGACTGGAATTATGATGCTAAAAAATCAGCTTTGAAATCACAGAATTAAATTAAATTTTAAAATACATTCAAATAGAAAGCAGTTATTTTAAACAGCAAAAATATTTCACAAAACACCTGTTTTTGCTGAATTTTTAATCCAATAAATGTAGCCTTGGTGAATTCAATTTTCTTACTATGAAATGACACCACTTCTGAAACGTATTATTGTGCAGACCTGATTATAAGGCTTTTTAATTTTGGCAAAGTCGTTGAAGTAGTCTTCCACGGTCACACAGATGGTGTCTACAGCATGAGTGCCCATCAACCACTTCCGGGTCATCAGCTCATTAAGATGATGCTGCCAAGAGACCAAGAAACAGTCAAAATCCGAAATTTATCCCAGTCACTGAAGTCCAACAGCTAACGGTACACAACTTGAGAGTGTTTACCTCCAAATCCAAGAAGACTTCATCTAGCAGGAACTGGCAGCCCTCTTTGGCAACTTCGTTCAGGAGCTTGTCTATGGCGGCGTCGTTCTGAGTGGGTTCAGTGGACTGAGAGTACTTCCTTTTTAGACTATTTATAGACTCTCTGAAAACAAATACACATTGAAGTTAATTAAAACAACAGTTTGGTTTATTAGCAGGCTAATACTGATAATAATGCAAAAATAAAGCACTGCTTTTCAGAAAAAGCAATTATCAAGTTATCTGCAGTTTTTAAAATCATACTTAAGACTGCATTAATCAACTTAATTTTGTATGCCTTAAAAAAAATTCACCACCTATTGAAGGCCGTACGGCACAGCAATTTAGTTTTTGTTTTTACAATTTCCAAATTTAATGGTATTTGATGGTCATAATTGTCAGTTTCATCTGAAAGCTGAATAAATAAGATTTCCATTAATGTATGAGACAACTATTTAAAAATCTGGAATCTGAGAGTGCAAAAAAATCTAAATATTGAGAAAATCACCTTTTAAGTTGTCCAAATGAGGTTTTTAGCAATGCATATTACTAATCAAAAACGTTTCTATATATTTATGGTAGGAAATTTACAAAGTATCTTCATAGAACATGATCTTTACAAAATATCCTAATGATTTTTGGCATAAAAGAAAATAAAATTATAATAATAATATAAACAATAATAATAATAATATAAGATAATTTTGAGACATACAACGTGTTTTTGGCTATTGCTACAAATATTGGTCCATGGTCACATTTACTCATATCATTCCAAACCTGTATGACTTCCTTTTCTTCTGTGAAACACAAAAGACGATATTTCACAGAAGTTTCGGGTCCCATTAACTGCCATAGTATTTTTGGGACCTGAAACTATTTGGTTAACAACATTCTTCAAAATATCTTCTTTTGTGTTTCACAGAAAAAAAGAAATTCTTACAGATTTGGAACAACATCCAACTGAATTTAAGGCTTATTGGGAATCCAAGGGAACCCTGAATGATGCAATATTGTAATGCATTATTTAAACAGCATTTAATAATTGATTAAAATACACTTACTTGAATGTTTGACAGTTGTTGATGATGGCGATCATGTACTGTACGTAGCACTGCGGGAGCTGACGATCTTTCAGATGTTCCTCCTTATAGACGATGGCCTCCTCTCGGTACCTGCATACACATGTACGAACGATCAAAATGTGTCTTTACTAATATTAACAACTTTTTAATGATCAGTGGAAAAAGAACACAGTACCTTACTAGGAATGAGTTCATCTGCTTCAGACAGACTTTCAGCACCTGCTCTTTAAAGGTTTCACTAATCTGTGCAGCCACCTGGAGATTCTGCTCAAACATCTGAGGAGGAAATAAAGGAAAATCTCACGTCAAACCTCATGTGAGTCGGTGTATAAAGCGTAAGGCCAGATAGAAGTTGTTGTACCTGGAAGACGATAGCAGGTAAGGTGGTTTGGTAGTAGCCGTCTTGGTCGGCTTCAGGCTCCGTCTCCTTCTGCCAGTCTTTCTTATCTGTTTCCAGAGCTTTGCGCAGCCAGCCTGTGATGTTTGACTGGAGAGAATAGGAAGAAAACAAAGAAGATGCAGAACAGCATATCAAAAGGCTGCATGTCATGTAAGCTGCAATGGGTTTTATTTTTAATCTAGTGCTGCAGACTTGAGGGACTCACAGTGAAGGTTTTGAGGTATTTTCCCAGCAAATCATCCACCACGGGTTGGGGCAACAGCGGCTCCAGCTGCTTGACGTCACACTCGGGCTGCAGATCAGGATGACCCATCATCTCCCCACTGCCAGAGACAGAACCAGACATCACACCAATACTAACGCACATGAATTACACCTGCTTCTGCTCTTCGTCAATGTCAGAGAAATTCCTTTACTCAGTGTTTGAGTTTTTACAACCAATTTATTATACTACAACAGAATTTAAATTTTATTTCAACCTGTATGGGCTATAATGGCTGATGCTAACGTCAAGAGCATGATAATATATAATGCTTACATGTGGCAACATAAACATTCACAAAACTTGCACAAAATAATTGTATTATATTATATAATATGTATTATTAACATAATATTTTAATAATTGTACATATTTCAATACCTTTTCAGTTTTAATAATTTATATAAAATTCTTTAAAATATTTGAAAATTAAAAAAAGATTTTACAGTATTTGTATGTTTATTAATAATACTATATTGAATATTTTATTATTTTTTAATTATTTTAATAATGAATATACAATTATTAAAAAGATTTGGTAATTTAATATAATATTAGTATTATATTAATAATACAATATTAATTCTATTATTAAAAAAACATTTTGAAAATTACAAAAATATTTTGCTATATTCGTATATTATATATTTATTAAAACATAAAATGTAATATTTTATTAATTGCACATATTTAAATAACAATAATGTTAACAATAATAATTCATAATATTTAAGTAATAAATTAAATAAATAATTTAGCAAAGATTTTGGAATTGAAACTAGGTGAAAATGTGCAGGGAACATATTTAACAAAACAAAAATGTTTGCAATATTTGTATTATATTATATTTATTATAATATAATATTTAATATTTTATTAATTGTACATATTTAAATAATTTTATTTTAATAATTAATATAAAATCATGATAAATTATTTTGCAATATTTGTATTACATTATATAATATTTTTTTAATATAATAATATGTACACATTTAAATAATAAAAAAATATGAATAATTAATTGTATATAATACATTATTTTAATAATATTATTTAATGATAATTATTTGTACATATTTAAGTGAAACTAAAAATGAAAAAATTATTTAGGAATATTTGTATAATATATAATATTTATCAGTAATATAATATTTTATTAATTATACATGTTTAAAATATGTTTACAGTTTTAATAATTAATATAAAATTATTACAAATATTTGAAAATGGAAAAAAAAATATTTTGAAATTGAAACTAGGTAAAAATATGCGGAGAAAATATATTATTTAAAACGTAACTATTTAAAACAAATAAAATATTTTTATTTATTAAAATAAAGCTGAAAAAATTAGAAGTCAAAAGCTTAAAAATCTGAAATGTTGCATTTGCAACTAAATGAAATAAAATGAAATCAGTTGAAGTATTAAAATGACTACATCTAAAATGAAAATGGCAAATATAAAAATGATTCAAAATAATACACATTATAATAGTATGAACAATAACATTGATTTATACAAATAAAGAAAGAGAAAAATGTATATTTGGTAGTGCATCCCAGCATGTACATGCTACAGTCATTCAGCATGTGAAGCAGCAACAAAAAGCAGAGCTGAGGATCAGCAGGCTGCTCTTGTCTCCCTCTCTCCTGCTCTGTTTAGATCTACTACACATAAGTGCATTAATCTTCCAGCTCAATGCCATGAGCGCACGCAATGTGATGGTCTGCTGTGAGTCTATCAGTCAGATTAAGCACACAAAGCTGAGCTGCTGCTCTCTGCTCTGCTTTAAATATTGATCTAATTGCTCACTGCTGCACTTTGACAGACTGATCTGCCACTGAAGAATGCAATGCTGAGTTAGGGTAGTATCTACAACATGAGCAAATGTTGTCTTTACATTCAAATTTACTACTATTTTTAAAACTTAATTAATAATATCTATAATATTTTACTTAATTAAAATAACAGGAAAATTGCTAGGAAAATTATGATGTATGGTAAAATTACCATAGGATTTCTTGTGATTTCAACTTTTTAGTTGGTTAACATTACCCTGGTGAGATTAATTGAAACAACAATATTTCTACACATAATATAACCTGGAAATATAAAAAGATCAGAATAAAACACACTATTTAAAAAATACATAATAATAACAATAATGGATTTTATATTTATCATTATTGTTATTATAAAAAAATTATCAAAAAATATTTGGGACAATCGGTAATCAACAGAATAAAACACATTATATTATTAGAAATATAATAATAATAACTAATAAAAAATAATAATAATTACTAATAATAGTAATACATTGTTTATTATTATTATTAATAAGTTAGCAAAAATACATTTAAGGACAAACGGTAATCAGCAGAATAAAACGTGTTTCACTATTAATAAAATATATAATAATAATTTTATTTTTAGTATTATTATAATTATTATTATTATAAATAAATTACCCCAAATATTCTTTGGGTCAAATGGTATAATTATTATTATTTTTTTACCAAAAATATTGTTTGGGCCCAACGATAATCAACACAATAAAACACACTATATAATACTATACTATTAAAATAATAATAAAAAAATATATATAATTATTATTAATAATAATAATAATAATTATTATTATTATTTGTTTATTATTATTATTATTATTATTATTACTATCATCATCATAAATAAATTACTAAGAATACTTTTTGGGACAACGGTAATCAACAGAATAAAAATGGTTTATTATATAATAAATGGTTTATTATTAGTAGTATTAGTATAAATAAATTACCAAAAGTATTGTTTGGTCACAAAACTGTAAACACACGTACCAACTTTATCAGGGTACCCCCAGCATCCTCCAAATGAAATTCAAGGCTTTTTAAGACCTTTTTAATACCATTTCAAATGAAATTCAATGCCAACTTCGTACCCATTCCGACAGAAGTATGAGGGGAAAATGTCAAATCTGTATAAATTTTGAACCCTAGAAAATAATTATGTACAAGTGGGCTACTTGAATTAAATTAAACATTTTATTTAAATTATCAGTTATATTTAATACATACGCAACAGCGTAACACACATTTGATTTGTAATAAACAAATAAATTTGAACTTCGCAGCTCTGCTGCCTTGGCTGCAATTTTTTCAATACACAAATATCAAGCAAGTAATTTTATTTCACTATTTGGTGTATCTGCAGAATTTTTAAATATCAATTTAAGGCAATTTATGACCCTTTTTGAGAGCTGCACAAGTAAAATGAACAGTATGAGTAGGATTGGACAGTGTAATGTAGAATATTCAGCAATAAAATGGCATGATTTATAATTCAGATACAGGTACACACAAAAACAAAATAGCTTACACAATGCCATTTCAGCCTTTATACCATTAAAAGGGATAAATTGAGTATATAGTTTATTTCTATATTTAAAACATAAATATTACTGTCTTAATTGTTTAGATATTGAGAAGGCACATTAACTTCTTTCACATTTACAACTCTTTGTGGTTGCTGCATAAAAACAGGTCGATAATTGCAATCATTTGACAAACAGCTGAAAAATGTGGAAATAAAATGTCATTCTCCGTCACGGGGGGGCGCTTTAGGAGCGCTGAAATATTACGGTTTCCCTAGTAACGGCTGTATACAAAACAGCATTGACGCAGTTTTATCAGACATGAAATGAAAATGCCAACGACATGTTTCTGAGGACAGTCGGTTCCCTTCAGATACATTCATATAAAGACATCCGTGTGGCGTTTTGACCTTAAAACGTGCAGTACCTATGTTTTTATTCAATGACATCACTGCCTTTTGAAGTATAATCCAGCCCTATCGCGATTCTCGTCTTTCCCTCCCCAAATGTTAGACCTCCTAAATTATAATTGACATTTCTTATGCTATTTAACATATTTAAAACGTTTAATGGCCTTAAATTTGATACAACTAAATTGAGGAGTTTTTGGACCTGGCAGGAGCCCTCTAACTTACTTTACGATAGCCCGTCTGGCTGGCAGTTCACTTTATTGTAAAACTGTAACGTTAAATGGTGGAAGAGATTTGCCGTGCTTCCACAGTTTGATACAGCTGATTTATAACATTCCCTGCAGATGGGCTGTTTTTGCTGCTCATAGGAAATTTTAAATCTGAACCATCTCCAGATAAGTGAACCATTGTTTTTCATTTTACTGACCAGTATGTTTTCTGTGTTGACCGGCGTTGCGTGTTCCTGTTTCCTTCTGTTTCGCGCAGAACCCGCACGCGCATGTGTGGCCTCAAACCATATCGATATGAAAGATATTGGATAATCCCGCATCGCGTTGGGGAATCATATACATATATCCCCAGAACTCGATTTTCCGACCAGCCCTACCTAGTAACCATAGTAACGGGTGCGCACGCTTTCGCGCTTTCTGCTATGACGTGGAGCGCGAGGTGCACTCAGCTTTACGCTGCATAAATTTTTAATTAACCTACATTAGTAACAGTTAATTTTGTTACGGTATGATCTTAATCCTAGGAAAGGCAAAAATAAATAAAATAAGACCTTTGTAATGAAATCCAAGACTTTGCATACCAAATTCAAGGCTTTTAAGGCCTTAATTTGAGATTATCAAATTTAAGACTTTTTCAATGCTTTTAAGACCCCGCGGGTACCCTGTTTATATAATAATTTTAGAAAAACAACTAACTACACAAATAAATACACAATAGTAAAATAAAATGACTAAAATATTGTTGGGGAAAACAATCTGTGAATGTGCAATTACTTAAAAAATTGCAACAAAAAAAGTAAAGTAAAAGTAAAGTAAAAAAAAATAATAATAAAATAAAGTAAAAAAGGTTAACTATTGCTGTCACTTCAGAGCACTCAAGTACTTATGCAAATCCCTACTTCACTTAAGATAAACGCAGTCTACTTACCTTTTATATGTGTTGAGGACCCATGTAAGAAGAGACACGATCTCATTGGCTTCCAGATCTTCAGCTGCGAGCTCCTGCACGCGTGTCGACACTGATTTATGATAGAGGTCTAAGAACACCTGGAAGGTGTTGTAGTGTGGAGGGAAGCACTGCACCATCAGGTTCTTCACCACGATCAGGTCGTCCAGTACGTACTTCCTGGTGATCTCCAGCAACCTCACCAGCCACATTTTGTCGGACTCACGTGTTTCGGACTGCGTGCTCTCGATGCGACCGCTCACGGTGTCCTCTAGGACTTTGTTCATTCGATTTTTCCAGCATTTGGGCCTCCCAGGTGGGATGAACCCTGTCTGCTTCTGACGGTCCAGCATCTTGCGGTCGATCTTCTCTTCGCGCTCGATGATTCGGACCACAGACACCAGCATGGTGGGGTCGCGGCGGACGGTGACCATGGCGCGCTGGAGGACCATCCAGAGTTGTTTGGAGAGTTCCTCCGAGAGGCCCTGCACCTGGCCGAAGTAGCTTCGGATGAGGTTCATGTCATGGACGTTCTTGCTGTCCATGCGGTACTGCTCGTACATGAGGTCGTCACGGGAGCACTCCAGGTCCATTAGCTTGCGGTGAGCTTGAAGGAGCTCGCCCTGTTCGATCAAATCGTGGGTCTCTCGTACGATCTCGGGTACTGTGGAGGAGGGAGCAAAATGTGGGTGCAGTGTCAACAAATGTAATCAATATAGCACCTATCATCAATTATAAAATAATAATATATAAATATAATAAAATAAAAATGAAATAAACTATTTTTTTAAGAAACACAAGGTGCAATTAACTGAAAACATGCTCATAAATATTTGAAAAATTAATTCAATAAATACAAAGGCATAAAAAATTACTAAAATATTGTTGGAGAAAAACAATCTGTGAATGTGCAGTCGCTAAAAAAACAGCAAAGTAAATAACTTAGTACATAAATGTGTTTAAATAAATCAACTTGTTAATGTGCAATTGCCATAAACTAGCTAAAAACAGTAAAATAAATAAATAAATGTTTTTAAAATTAAATTAAATTTGTAAAGTTGAAATAATCTGAAAATAGCTAATATTTTTTTTTTTTATAAATTTAACATACTAATTACCTAACTAAATGAATAAATATGTAATTAAGTAGTGCAAAAAAAACTTGCAAATGTAAAACAATATGTAGTAAATAGTTTAGTAAATAAATAAATAATGAAACAGTATAAATCCGTATATGTATAATGAACTGAAAAAAGCTAATAAATAAATAAATAAATGAATAAATGCATATATAAAGACATAAAAATATTTAAGAAAAACAACAAATGTTCACTCATCTGAAAAATAACTATTGAATATGTATGAATGCATATAAAGAAAATAAATAAACAAATAAATAAAACAAACAAACTGTGAATGCACAATCAACCAAAATTTTGTTAAAATAAATGTGTTCAAAATAAAATATAATTTGGAAAAACAACATGTAAACTTGCAATAAACTGAGAAACAGCTAATATATATTTTACAAAATTAACTAATTCACTAACTAAATGAATAAATACATAATTAAGTAGTACAAAAAACAATATTGTTGGGGAAAATAACCTAATATTAGGTAACAAATGGTCAAAGAGATAAATACAAAAATAATTAAATGAAAATTGTCAATAAATAAACAAATAAATTACATAAATTCGTAAAAAGTATACTCTTCAGGAAAAACAACAGTATAATGAATATGTGTGTGAATGCATGTAAAGAAAATAAATAAATTGATGCATAAATAAATAAATATATGCATAGGAAAAACAACCTATGAATTCACAATCAACCAAAAATGAATGGATGAAAACAATATGAATTAAAAAATGAAAATAAATAAATGAATAAACAAATAAATAAATAGATGTTTAATTTTTTTTTTAAATAATATAAAATGTGAAAAAACAACATGTAAACTAATATAGCCAATATATATTTTATAAAATTAATTAATTAACTAACTAAATGATTATCTGAAAATAGCTAATGAATATATGTGTATGAACGCATGCAAAGAAAATAAATAAATAAGAAAACCAACCTGTCAATCAATAAAAAAAAATAAAAAAAAAATACATATATAAAAAAAGTAAATAAATAATATTTGGAAACTAAAAATGTAAACTTGCAATAAACTGACAAATAGTGAATATATTCTTTATAAAATTAAATAATTAACTAAATACATAATTAAGTAGTACAAAAACAATGCTGTTGGGAAAAAAAATATAAATGCCCTAAAAATAGGTTACAAATGGTATAAATAAATAAAGTAAGTAAGTAAGTAAATAAGTAAGTAGGTAAGTAAGGAAGGAAGGAAGAAAGGAAGGAAGGAATGAAGGAAAAATAGCTAACAAATAAATAAACAAATGAACAAAGTCGTAAAAATGACTGAAATACTATTTGGGAAAAACAACAATGTTCAATCATCTGAAAAATAGCCTAAGAATATATGTGTATGAAAATTAAATAAAATAAATTTCGTAAACACAAAAAAAAACTGCATAGTAAAAATATTTGGAGAAACAAAAACTGTAAAAGTGATGTCAACAGAAAAAAAACTGAAACCACCTCAGGAAACAAAGTAATAACAATATGGTTATTGCCATTTTATTAGTAAATAAATATTTGAAATAGCATAAAAATTAAAACAACAACCTGTCAATCTGTAATTAATTGAAAAACGTAACAATTAATTGTGCAGAAGCATCCGGCCTCACCTGAGAAAATGTTTTTGAGGTTCTCGACGGCCGAAGCCAGCTGACTGTGCTGAACCACAGCGTCTTTCACGTCCTTCAGATTCTCGATGGTGTTGATGCTCTGCCTCCAGTCTTTACTGACGTCTGCCAGAGAGTTCTGGATGTCTTTCACATCACACAGAGCGTTATGGAGCTGCGTGAGGCCTGTTCGTACCCCATCCAACTGAGACTGAATAGCAGCCTGAAAAGCGATGGAAAAATGGTTTGGTTTGGTTTGGTTTAAATGAACTGGTAAAAAGCATTTCTGAGATCAATAGATTGTTAAATGCAAATAACATCACCTTTAATCTGGCTTCCACAGATGCTTTCTTGCGCGCCTCTCTCCGTCTGTACTGCTCCACTTTGTCCAGCTGGTCCGAGCGCTGCAGCATCCCAGCAACCCTCTGCACCGCTGTGGCCACGGCCTCTCTGTTCGTCTCCTCCATTATAACCGATCCCAAACGGCAGGGTTGAAGGTACTGAAATGACAAAAACAGCAAGGGTCAAAAGTGCTGAAAATGACTCCGGGACCAAAGATATAAATGATCCGACCCAAGCAATAAGGGTTAAATGTACTCAAAATGATAGAAATAGCAGTAAATATTACTTATAATTCAATAAATACAAGGGCATTAAAAATGACTGAAATATTGTTGGAGAAAGACAACCTGCAAATGTGCAATTGCCATAAAAATAGCTACTAAACAGTAAAATAAAATAACATTTAAAAATAAATAAATGTGTTTAAAATAAAACAAAATAAAACTTGGAAAAACAAGATGTAAACTAAACTACAGCAACTAAATTACATCATAATGTAGTACAAAAAACAATATTGTTAGTAAAAAACAACTGGCAAAAGTAAAGTAACAAATGGTAAAATAAATAAATGCTAATAAATACTTTTAAAAAAATCATTAAAAAATTACTGAAATACTATTCGGAAATAACAACGTTTAATCATCTGTAAGTTTATGAATGCACGTAAAATAAACAAATAAATGCATAAATAAATAAGAAAAATAGCCTGTGAATGCACAATCAAACAACAATTTGCAAAAAATAAATATATAAATGTGTTTTAAATGAAATAAACTGCAGGAAAACAACATGTAAATATGCAATAAATGGACAAATAGATAATATATATTTTATCAAATTAACTAACTAAATTAAAAATGCATAAGTGCAAAAAACAATATTGTTGGGAATAACAACAAAGTTCAATAGTCTCAAAAATAGCTAATAAATGTGTGTATGAATGCATGCAAAGAAAATTAATAAATAAATAATAAAAACAGCCTGTGAATGCAGAATCAACCAAAATTTGCAATAAATAAATAAATGAGTTTCAAATAAAATAAAAATAAAATGTAAATATGCAATAAACTGACAAATAGCTAATATACATTTTTTTAATTAACTGTGAACGAATAAATATATAAGTACAAAAACACAATATTGTTAAGAAAAACAACTTGCAAAAGTCAACTTGCTAACAAATGGTAAAATCCTGCTTTTAAGTCATTTTGTTGTGTTTTTATCAGTGTCTGCTTTCATGTCTATATAGTTTTTAATATAAATGTTCATTTAAATTTTCATCAAGCTAAAATAAATTAAATTGTGAAATGAAAAATGTGACTTTTTTAGACTTTCTCTTTAATTTAAGTAGACGCTGATTTATTTCAAGTAACGAAAACGTTATGTTTTTTTAAAATGTAGTCCCTAATGCAATTAAATGCATCAAACAGCAGACGTTAAATCAAAACAGGACATAAACAGCTATGATTAGAAGTACTTACGTATTTAAATATTTGGTGTGTTTTGTGTTTTTAATATACATTCATATATCTATGCATTTGTATCTGTATTTGTTTGTGTTTGCAGTAGCCAAACTAACACAAACAGATAAAGATAGTTACGAACATCTTCTAGAAATTTGTTATGGTTTAGGAAAAATATCAAATAAAATTGCGATACGTTTTATTTATTGTAATAATAGAATATAGCGTGGTGATTTTGTGCTGAAAGGCCCACAGTGACAGACGCTACCTGGCTAACTATATTAGCATTCAGAGTTCTGCGCTTTTTCAAGTATATATCGTTAAAATGTCGAGGTCATGTGAAGGTACTCACCCGGACGTGGTGTTTGTTTTACGAGCTGTGAGTTGTTATAAGCTGTTCATTGATATTTTACTTGAATGTGTGTTTATTCTCTTCATTTACTGTCATAACAGCTGCGTCTTCCTGGTGTCGCCCAACACTCAGTCAGATGACGGCAAAGTCTGCGCCGAGAACATCAACCGTGCGTAGACTTTACGCAGATAATGGACAACGTGGACTACACTTTTATTTTTTATTTATTTTTTTGTTAAAAAAATAATAATACACACACACACACACACACACACACACATGGTATTGGTAAGAAAATCTATATTTCTCATTCATTCATTTAGCAGATGCTTTCCTGTATTTCTAATACAAATGTATTGAAATGTATTTATTTATTTATTTTTTACAAAAAATATTAAATTATATAATTTTTTTGACCTAATTATAAAATTAAATTATAATTTATGAATTAAAATATTTACCTTCAGTTGGTCCAAAAATAAATAAGTATATAGATATACACTCATTAATTATATATTAATATTAAATTATTTATTAATTGATAAAAGATTGACCTTCAGTTGGTCCAAAAATAAAATTTAGCAGATGCTTTCTTGTATTTCTAATACAAATTTATTGAAACAATAATTATTATTCTAATTTAATATTATTATATAACTATATTAATCAATATTAAATTATTAATTCCAATTATCGATACTACACTTTCTATAGCCATTAAATATTGCCTAGTTACTTTTCACCCACCCCATAAATATAGATTTGTTTTTGACCAAAATTATTTAAAAATATATAATTTATGAATTAAAAAAATACATATATAATTTGACCAAAAATATTAAGTTCAATTATAATTTATAAATTAATAAAAGACTGACCTTCAGTTCATCCAAAAAAAAATAAAAAAAATAATAATAATAATATATATATATATGTATTTGTAGTACTTATTTTAATATTAAATATAAAAACATATTTAAAAAAATATACTTAATGACACAAAACTAAACAGACACATAGTACAGATACACATTGCTGAAACTGTAAGACACTGCAAGAAATATTTTAAATATTAATACATTATTCATATATATATATATATACACACACACACACACACACACACACACACATCACTAATTCCCTCATAAAGACTACTTCCTACACAATACTTAAGGTAAAACAAAATTAATTATATGATTTATTTTTTTACTGTAGTTTCATACAAAATAGAGACCAGTTGAAATCGAGAAAAAAATATTTATTTACAAAGCAAATGCATGTTTAAGCACTTTAAAAAAAAAAAATCTAAAATGCTACACACTAATACATTTTCACTGAGGAAATAATCTTTATTTGTCTGTACAGATATTTCCAGATTAATATCACATTCCAAATAAATCCAAAATCTGTACCTAAAAGAGAAAATAACATCTCAAAAATGTCTATGAACCTGAGTATTTGTTTCTGATTAAACAGTCTGAATATATCTAAAATAAAACTAGTTTTTTAGTTTGCATGTCCTGAGGAAAAGTGCTTTCAACATTAGCAAACAGTTCGTTTTAGGGAAATTTATAATTAGAAATTGAGGAAAAAATATTTAGAGCTTCTATAGAGCTTTTTTGTTGTAATCATAACTTGACAAATCACAATTCAACTTGCAAATATGGGTAGCTTTTGAATGCTAAAAAGTCTCTCAGTTTAAATCAAAGAGAGATTTTCTAATTTTTACAACACCAAAGTGATCTACAGAAGTGACAGAATTTTGTAGAGAACAAAAGGAAGAATATTAAAAAAACCTTGCAAGCACTGTAATTAAAGGAGTAGTTCAATATCAGAACAAAAATTTACAGATAATCTACTCACCCCCTTGTCATCCAAGATGTTCATGTCTTTCTTTCTTCAGTCGTAAAGAAATTATGTTTTTTGAGGAAAACATTTCAGGATTTCTCTCCATGTTATGGACTTCTATGGTGTCACTGAGCTTGAACTTCCAAAATGCAGCTTCAAAGGGCTCTAAGTCTAAACAATCCCAGCTAAGGAAGAAGGGTCTTATCTAGCGAAACGATCATTTTTTTTTTCTAAAAACATTTTTAATTTATTTACTTTTTAATCTCTGCACAGAGTACACACAGAGCTAGACAAGATGAGCATTTGAGGTTAAAAAGTATTTAAATTGTGATTTTTTTTTATAAAATAACCGATAACCGTTTTGCTAGATAAGACCCTTCTTTCCTCGGCTGTGATTGTTTAGAGCCATTTGAAGCTGCATTTAAACTGCATTTTGGAAGTTCAAACTCGGACACCAGAAGTCCATTATATGGAGAGAAATTCTGAAATGTTTTCCTCAATAAACATTTCTTTACGACTGAAGAAAGAAAGACATGAACATCTCGGATGACAAGAAGGTAAGTACATTATCTGTACATTTTTGTTTTGAAACTACTCCTTTAAAAAGCAATGTCAATGTGGTCACAGACAGAGCTTACTGCATGTAAACATATGGGTTTACTTTGTGTAGAACAGTGTTCATAGTGCAATTTGATGTTATATGTTGTTGCACATGCCCTTGACTTACATCACCACACCAAGGTGGAGAGTCGTGAGGTTCTTGCTTGATGGTGTGCAGCAGGTTATGTCTCCTAAACTCATAACCCAGCCGGATATCATGCTGCATGCAGCTTTTATGATCATTTGTAAACGCAGATCCGTCCTGACTGCTGATAGGAGCGTCAGAGTGATTCACGTCTTTGTTCAGGACGCACTTAAGAGGTCTGTTGACTCCTGCACACAGATACTTATGGTGTCCATTGATGGGAGGACCAATGACAGCTTTGCTTCTTTGATATGAAGCACAATAATCATAGTATTCAGCTTCGGTTTTCACCTGTGGATATTCAGGATGCCAAAGCGTCCCGTATGCATTACACCCGTTCTCAGAATCAGAGTCTTCTGTCTTAATGGCCGCTTCAGGAATCGTGTTAAAACATTCGTTCTGCATCATGTACCTTCTCTCAACCTTTCTGTTGACACAATAACTCTCCTCCTGAAGCTTCTGCAATTCCGTGTCGCACCCGATTCGTGATTTTACAAAATTGCTGTGCTTATGGAAGCTTCCAGGTAGGTAGTTTTCAATGGGTCCCGAGCGTAAGGCAACCGGACAGCGGGCATCCCAGGAAGGATCAACAGCCGGCAGTCGAGAAACACAGAAGTTGAGCGGCTCATCTTGTGTTTTGCAGCCCTCTACTCTGTATTTCCTGTCGGTCAGGGCTGAACATGGACCATCATGACAGGATGTGCTTGTCCAGTTAAGACGTAGCATGTCTTCACTGTCAACTGAGCCACGGGAAACTCGTTGCCGTTTTTCACTGAAGACGGTACAAGTTAAACAGATTAAAATACAATTTTGACTCACAAATTACATTTAGTCTGTCAGGGTACCATGTTTTTGGATACTACTATGATTGCGTGAATAATATAGTATATCAATATAGTAATCGTACAATCAAAAATCTTGGTTCTGTAAGATATTGAAATGTTTTTGCAAGAGGTCTCTTACACTCACCAAGGCCTTTTTTTGGAACAAAAATACAGTAAAAACTATGAAAGCCAGTTTCCGCCACTGAATAAAAATTTCAAAAAAAGTAATTGCAACTTTTTATCTCACAATTATGACTTTTTCATGCAATTGCGAGTTAACATTCTGCAATTCTGACTTTTTTTCTGAGAACTGTGAGATATAAACTTAGATTTCAAAACTTGAAGTTATAACTTTAACTTAAACTCATACTTTATAATATGCAATTCTAAGTCAGATTTGTGATAAACTCGCAATTTAGAGAACATAGTCCTTTTTTTCTCAATTGCAAATTTATACAAGTCAAATAGAAGTCAGAATTGTGAAAAAAAAAAAAACTAGCAAATGTAAGGGAAAGAAGTCATAACTGCAAGTTTATCTTGCAAGATGCAAACTAGCATTTCGGAGAAAATGTCTGAATTTGCAAGATACAAACTAGCATTTCGGAGAAAATGTCTGAATTTGAAAAAGAGAGAGTTTTTCTCGCAATTCTGATATTATTTGTTGCAATTGAGAAAAGGTCAGAACTGCTAAATATAAACTAGCATTTGTGAAAAAAGTTGCAAGTTTATCTCACAATTCTGACTGAATTTTTCGCAATTATGAGTTTATATCATGCAATTCTGAGATAAAAAGTCATAATTGGGAGTTTGTATTCTGTTGAAAAAAAGTCTGAATTGCAAGATACAAACTAGCATTTGCGAGAAAAAGTCAGAATTTCAAGTTTTTTCAGCAATTCTGACATTATTTCTCACAATTGTGAGTTTATATCATGCAATTCTGAGAAAAAGTCAGAACTGCGAGATACAAACTAGCATTTGTGAGAAAGAAGTCAGAACTGAGTTTATCTCACAATTCTGACCTTATTTCTGGCAATTTTGAGTTTATATCATGCAAGGAAACAGTTTGGGAGTTTGTATTCTGCTTAAAAAAAAGTCAGAATTAAAAGATACAAACTAGCATTTACAAGAAAACGTCAGAATTGCAAGTTTATTTTGCAATTCTGAGAAAATAAGTTAACTTTTTTTTTAATTCAGTGGTGGTAACAGGCTTCTATAAAAACAGTTATATTGTGAAATATTATTACAAAATAAAATAGCTGTTTTCTATTTAATTTTTTTAAATGTCATTTATTCCTGCATGTTAAAGCTTTTAAATGTAGGGCTGTCGCGATAACCGCAATATCGCAATACCGCGCTATTGACGTGCATAACCGCAGAGGAATGCAACAACCGCAGCAACCGCGATATTTGCCTGTTTTCTTTTTTTCCAAAGGTTTTGCCCTTCTCACTGAATGCCTGTGTGCTGAATATTAAATTAGTAATAAGTTAGTAATGATAACATAATGTGTTTATTATGAGGCTCAGTAGATATGCACTTAACAAGCCTAAACAGAGAATGAGAGAGAGATCGACTGAGCTTGTGCGATTACCTGCGTCTGTCTTTCAGATCGAGTCGGGAATGTATGTGAAACTAGCTTGTCATGTCCAAGGAAAGTGAAATCTGTCTTGTCATCGATGCTCTGCTGGTCAGCTGAGCCTTTAAAAGTGGCGATTAAAGTTAAAATGATTTCAACATCGTGTTTCATTACGTCTCTCTTTAAATAAATAAGAGTTTTTGAACGTGTAGTTGAATGAACGGTTTAAAGACTCACTCAAAGATAGTCTCTTGCCTCCAACTTGTGGAAGTGCACTGACTGACAGCTCGCCTAGAACACGCAGGTAAAATATTAACAGAAAAAGGCGTGCATCATCGAATCTGACTGGACAAGAGACTTTTTCTATCAGTATTTCACCTGCGTGTTCTAGGCGAAAGCCAGAAAGAAATGCAAATTTTAAAGAAAAATTTCTGGCTAGGTTTCTATGTAAGTACGGTTTACTTCACTTCATGTATCAACGTAATTTGGTTTCGGTTTACTGATTTCTGAATATGACCTTACATTGTAAAAGCCTACACACAATTAATTATATATATATATATATATATATGGCGGTAGCATATCGCACTACTGAGCCACTCAAAATTACCGCAAGGGAAATTCCTTTACCGCGACAGCCCTATTTAAATGTTTAAAAAAATTTCAGTATCTCCAGTCTGTCACATGATCCTTTAGAAATCATTCTAATATGCTGATTTGCTGTTCTAACATTTCCTATTATCAGTGTTGAAAGCAGTTGTCCAAATACATACATGTTTTTTCAATTTTCTTTGAAGAATAGAAAGCTCAAAAAACAGCATTTACTTTAAACAGAAATTTTTATATAATTATTCTTTACTGTCATTTTCAGTCAATTTAATGCATGCTTGCTGAACAAAGATGTAAGTATAGCTTTAATTCAAATAAGTTTTATGTTGATCTTGTCATTTAAACTGCATTTTGCCTGCAAAAATCTAACTGCCTACATTAATTGTGCTAAAAACTTCCCAAAAGTGTAATTTTCAATTTCATAATTCTATGCAAAAATGCAGAGAAATAGACAGGATTAATGTGTACCTGCTTCCAGACCTTTTGTGCTTGCTCATCATCATCATACTCTTCATCTTGAGCTCCACAACAGAGGGCAGGACTAGAGGAACAGCCACACAGAACAGAGCAAACTGAGGTGGCAGCAGAGCTCCAGAGTCCGTCTTCCTCCTTTGACCCTGGAGGAACTTCAGACTGCCCTGAAATTGCATGTTCTACAGGAGACAAGAGCAAATCCTAATTAAAGAATCTCAACCTTAAAAGGAAAGTTCTCCCAAAAATGAAAATTCCATCATTATTAATCACCCTCATGTCATTTCAAACCCATAAGACCTCCATTCTTCTATGGAACACACATTAAGTTATTTTAATGAAATCCTAGAGCTTTCTGACCCTGCATAGATGGCAACATTATGGTTGAACCACTGATGTCACATTGACTATTTTAACAATGTCCTTACTACCTTTCTGGGCCTTGAACATGTCAGTTGTCAGGGTCAGAAAGCTCTCGGATTTCATTAAAAATATCTTGATTAGTGTTCAAAAGTTGAACAAAGTCTTGGAATGACACGAGGGTGAGTAATTAATGACAGAATTTTTGGGTGAACTTTCCCTTTAATTAAACAATAATTTGAGTGATTTCATGACTGACCAGAAAGCCGGAGGTGCTGTCCAGCAGGCAGCGGACTCGAGCAACGAAGCACCGTGTGAGGAACGGAGACAGTTCAGGAGAAACGCCGTCAGGCTCTTCAGCACTATACAGATGACCCATCACAACATCCTCATCTACTAGAGCACACACAAACACAAGACAGTCTAGAAACCGATGACTCACCTGTCTAATAACAGATGCATGCATCTTTTCCATGCAATCATAATGACTGGAGCTTATAAGCTTCAAAACACATGCAAAAGCAAGTATGTGCAATATATTCCCAGGATTCTAAATCAAATGCACTGTGCTCTATAGGGTTAAGGGTAATTACAGTATACACACACCAGTGTCTTGCTGGCCAGGGTTCATCGCCCAATGGAGCTGCCTGTGAAACTCCTGTCGCTCCTCCACATGGATATAATCAAAGACCTTCTGATGCATCACATCCGTCTGCAAAAAAAGATAACACACACCAAGACAAAACCAGAACGTGTTTATTGCAGAAGCGCTCTTGCATCAGTGTTTTGCGTTTATCTGCAGTGACCTCCTCACAGTTATATGGGCTACAAACTACTCTGAAGTCTAATTCAGTTTCACGTCAAACCACATTAGAAACATTATTCATCAAAATTTCATTGTGGAACCTCTTCTGTCACTTTAACTGCTGTTAAAATCTTTTTCAAAGGCTTTTTATGTTGCAAGGTTCCTGGCAGATAGTCGAATTAGTTCATAATTCATGCAATTATTGTTGTGTGTTTGCTTTGGTTACTATTAATAATCATTTAGATGTCAGATTCGTGGCAGAGAGCAGTGTATCACTAAGAGCCGAAATATTAATAGCTGTTATGCTTGTAACATCCCGTGTTTGAGTTCAACTTAGGTCATGTCCTGTTCCCCATCTCTCTATTCAGTTTTAAAATATTAATTTAATTATAAAATAAATAATTTAAAATAAAGAGTAAAATATAAAAAAGAAAAAGTAATTCTTTTAAATAAAATTGAATTAAATATATACAATTAGAATGTAAAATAAAAAAATAAAAATAAATCTTCTAACTGCTTTCCTTTGGTCAGTGTTCTCATGTATAATGTATGCTTGAACCCACAAATCCCTTTTCACAGCCCCATGTGTTTGTTGCGTGACACCAGGGCTGCGTGCATGCGGACAGAAGTGTCTCAACACTAAAGAACAACAAAACAAAAGCCTGAAATACCAGCCCACATGACCATACCCGCTGTTCGTAAACAACAAACGCTGCCTAAAACATTCAACCTTTCCTTTATTTTCCAGTGTGGGACTTTAGCCACACTTTCATGACTAACACACCCCTGTGTCGTCTTAATTTCCAATCAAAATTTCCTTCTTGGAGGAGATGGTTTGTTTGCAGAGGAAGCCAGACTCTTTGAAGGCTGTGAGAAAGTCTTAAATTAACCGAGGGGTGAAAAGACTAACTATTTTTACACATTATGCTGGAAGAGGCCTTTAACACGACATACTTCTGTGGTTTCCAGTCAACCACAGATGGCGTGGGTACTTCTCATATAACCACAAATGATTGTTGTTTAGATTTCTCTGATGAGACGGCACTTTTATTTGAGAACTGTTTAAAAAGGTAAAATTGGTCACATATTGGATTTATATATTATTTTGTTTGGATTGTCACGCATGAAAGCTAAATACACAAACTACTACAATAACTACAGTGCAGTGAAATACCACCCTCTCTCTCTCTATACAGCTGAAGTCAAAAGTTTACATACACCTTGCAGAATCTGCAAAATGCAAAGGCATCATACAAAATTCATGTTATTTTTTATTTAGTACTGAACTGAATAAGATATTTCACATAAAAGACGTTTACATATAGTCCACAAGAGAAAATAATAGTTGAATTTATAAAAATGATCCAGTTCAAAAGTTTACATACACTTGATTCTTAATACTGTGTTGTTATCTGAATTGTTCATCAGTCCCTTGTTTGTTCAATAGTTAAACTGCCCGCTGAGGACAAATGATTGACTTATAGGCAACTATAAGTCTATAGGAAGGTTCAAACACTCACTGATGCTCCAGAAGGAAAAACGATGCATTAAGAGCGTGGGGGTGAAAACTTCTTGAATTTGAAAATCAGAGTAAATTTAACGTATTTTGTCATCTGGGGAACATTTAAGTATCTTTTGTAGCTTCTGAAAAGCAGTACTAAATAAAAATATCAAAAAATATATATGATATTTAGGCAAAAAAAAAAAAAAAAAACATACATTCATTCTGTTTAAAAGTTTTCACCCTCTGGCTCTTAATGTATTGAGTTTCTTTCTGGAGCATCAGCATTTTGACCTTCTGTAATAGTTGCATATGAGTCCCTCAGTTGTCCTCAGTGTAAAAAGATGCATCTCAAAATCATAGTCATTGTTGGAAAAGATTCAAATATACAAAACCAAAGAATTTGTGGGACCTGAAGTATTTTTCTGAAGAACAACAGGCATTTTAACTGTTGAGGACAAACAAGGAACACACAAACTATCACTAAACAATAAACACAGCTGTGGAGCATTCACGTAACAATACAGTATTAAGAATCAAGTGTATGCAAACTTTAAAAGGGGTTCATTTTTATATCTTATAAAAACTATTATTTTCTCTTGGGGACTATACGTAAATGTCTTTAATGTGAAATATCTTAATCAGGTCAGTACTAAAAAAACAACAACACGCATTTTGTATGATCCCTCTTATTTTGCAGATTCTGCAAGATGTATGTAAACTTTTGACTCATTAAATGTGAGCATTTGAACAAGTTATGGGATGTTATACACTTCATTATTCATGTTTTATTTGTAGAATATTGGAGCTCATTTGAGGGTTACCTGATGAAATCCAAGGTAGTCAACGATGGTGCATGATGCATAGAAAATAAAACCATCGGAGCTCACGATCAGTGCAAATCCAGGGAGAGACTACAAGATATAAAATGTGTCAATAGTCATGTCACTAAAATGGTATGTGCAAAAATATTTTTTTATACATATAATATCATTTTAAACTTATAATTTTAAAGCAGTCACCTTTAGGAGATGATCACTCTCCATGACACGGGGCAGGATCTCTTTCTTGTGCTCCGAGGTTGAGGTATCACAGCTGCGATTTTCTTTCTCTTGCACTGCTGTGAGAAAGATAAAAACAGATATACATGGATATAAACTAAACTTGTACATGTAAGAGTGTCACAGCAAACAAATTCTTTAGGAATGACCAGAATTTCTCCATCTGATAGCAAGACAACATTCACTTAGAGTTTTTCTCAATTGCTTAAACACATTTCTTGGAATTATGCCTTTTATTTGCCCTTTTTTTATAAACTCAATTCCTCAAACATCCTATATTCAGGTCAAAATGAAGCTCTCCACTTAAAACATCTCAATCTTGCTGAACCAAACCTTGCTCTCAGACATGTCACACACACACACACACACACACACACACACACACACACACACACACACACACACACACACACACACACACAGGTTTACATGTTTTATGGGGACATAGGCGTAATGGTTTTTATACTGTACAAACCGTATTTTCTATCGCCCTAACCCTACCCTACACCTAAACCTAGCCCTCACAGGAGATTGTGCAAACTTTTACTTCCTCAAAAAAACTCATTGTGCATGATTTATAAGCCTGTTTCCTCATGGGGACCTGAGAAATGTCCCCACAAGGTCAAAATTTACTGGTATTCCTATCCTTGTGGGGACATTTGGTCCCCACAACGTGATGAATACCAGTACACACACACACACACACACACACACACACACACGATCAATTCAAAACAATACTACAAATACTAAAAATGGTAGTAAGTGTTTCCTGTGGTAAAGAAAGCCCACTGTCAGAATTTGTAACTCTTGTGTTGTCCTCTATATATGCTTTCCAAATGAAGGTTCATAAGATGTACCTTTTGAGCTATTTCAGAGAACTGCGTTATCTTTGGTTGATCTCATTAGTGAAAGTCAAGATTCACTTGAACAATTCTTGGCAAATGTACAAAAATTCTAGAATGTAATAGAAATGTGTAGAAAATATGCTTCACAGCTTATGACAACTAGAAAGAAAGAAAGAAAGAAAGAAAGAAATGAAAGAAAGAAACGAAAGAAAGAAAGAAAAGAAAGAAACGAAAGAAAGAAAGAAACAAAAGAAAGAAACAAAAGAAAGAAAGATGGGTGTGCTTTTTACAAAATGGCATTATGGTTTTGAAATTTTAGTTCAAAAGCCTGGTTATAGTGTTTTCGCAATTGAGAAATGCTGTAATCCGAATTTTGCTGCACCCTTTTATTTTTAACAGAAATGACGCATTTATGCCTCATACATCAAGAGAACCAAGACAACTGCAACTTCATAAGAGCAAAACCTGCTGATCACCCTTCTTCATTAAGCATCTGCTTTTAGTCAATCCATTTCAGATGTACTTTCCCAATTTCACGACTGGTTGAGAATGACTGCAAAGCATTGTATGAAACGAGACAGCCCAAGTGCTCTTCATTAGCCGTGCTAATCTAAAAAGATCAAGATAAAAATCATTCAAAATAATTCACATTTTTGGTCTTCTTCAGTTAATTTTGCGGGAACTTCAATGCCTAACATCAAAGCGAAGGAGATAACCACAAACAGACAGAGCAGATTTATTCAGTGGTGTTTATACATCTCAAATATATCAAGCATATAATCTGGATTTAAACCAGATTTGTTTTCTTACAAGCAGCCATTTTAAATTGACATAAGCACATGCATTCTTGCATCATTTTAAGCTGTTGCTCTCAAGAGAGGTTTCTCTGACCACTGTAGAGTTAAATATGTCATCAACATAATATTAAAAATATACCAACGATAAAGACTTTTGGTCTGCTAAACTGTCTCTCCATATATGTCTGATTATCGGCCAAACCTATGTATTTTATCATTTTATTATTATTGCTCAATAACATGAGGGAAACCATCATCTCTCTCTAAAGACTCGTTCTCCATATTTTCCCAAATCAGCAGGTGGATGTGCTACTTTTCACAAAATGTCTGTTCACAAGCAGCCATTTCACCGCAGAGTTGTTTTGATGAGGGGATGGAAATAAAAAACAGATCTGCTCTTGACAATTGAGGTTAGATTTACGAGCAGATGTGTGTTTGTACGCAGTGACTCAACGGACTCACTCTCTCTTTTTCCCTGTACTTTGTACCTCGTTCAATGTCTTTGAAACAAAAATCTCAACAAGTACAAGCAAAGAACACGAAAAGGCATAATTCACCCAAAAATTATTTAATTAGCCTCATTACCCTAACCCACAACATTAGACCCCATTGACTTTTTACTGAACAAATCCAAATGGCTTAACTTTTGAGTATTAATTAGATTGTACACAAATAATTCAACACAATTTTGATCTTTTTGGATTAATACTCTTGAAAAGTGATGTATTGTGCAGATCACGTCTGAAGTTAATTATTTTCTTATTCTCAAGTCAAACTGAGCTGTAAACAATAATACCAAGTTTAGAAATGTCCAAAAAAATCAATCAAATCAAAGCAATGATGACAAGCGTTATAAAAAATGAAACAATCACTCAAAACTTTATAAATCCAACAATATAGCATATTTTAGTACAAAAAGTGCACTGAAAGTGTGCAAAAACGTGCAACAGATTCAGAAATACTATGAAAGTGAACTTGAGATAAGTGTTTAAGAAGTCATTCTATGAAAATCAGTTCCAGACCTGCCCTTGTGAAGATTCTTGATACAATACCTCTGACATTGATATGCAATTTGTGAAATTAAGTACCATCAAGAAGTACAATATCTCAGGCCCATCACATATGCAAAAGAAACACGCATGGACAATTCATAAAATTCATACTTTTGGTTTATTCCCTTCTAAAACATAATGCACACATACCCACACACACACATCCAACAAGTCAAAGAGAAAATCATCAATTCCTGATAAACTGACACTATGTATCACAAAAAAATTAGAAGTCACTTAATATAACATATGTGACCACAGAACCAGTCATATGAGTAATTTTTTTTAAATTGAGATTTATACATCATCTGAAAGCTAAATAAACAAGCTTTTCATTGAGGTATGGTTTGTTAAGAAAGGACAATATTTGGAACTATTTGAAAATCTGGAATCTGATTGTGCAAAAAAGTCAAAATACAGGGAAAATCCCTTTAAAGTTGTTCAAAGGAAGTTCTTAGCAATGCATATTACTAACCAGAAATTCAGTTTTGATATATTTACGGTACGAAATTGACAAAAAAAACTTCATGGAACATGAACTTTAGGATACTTAATATCCTAATGATTTTGGCATAAAACAAATATTAATAATTTTGACCCATGTATTTTTGGCTATTGCTACAAATATACCCATATGCCATTCCATAGCTCAAAGTCATGACTTTTTTTATGCTTATGCAGGAATTTATTCGGCAAATGTGTGTCCATCTACTATTATTCGCATCAACCCTTTATCGCACAAGTCAAAACACCTCAAGCGAAGAAAAAAAAAACTTTTTTGTAAAATAAGGCATTTTAGTTTTTTTCAAAATGTAGCCTGTATCTGATGCAATATATCAAAATGTGCATTAAAAAACATGGTAATAGAAACATAGCTACTCTCACACACACAAACTAATCTATACTTCATTTTTCCTTCCTCCATGTTTTCTTCCTTTCTTAATGACTTTTTTTATTCAGAAATATAAAAGAAAACATAAAACGAATTCACTCAGAAAGTTGCCCTCCTGTCATATACATATAAATATGTAATAGACATTCATTGCTGCTGTGTAAGGAATGTACTCGGAAGCATTCAGTTACATACAATTACTTCACCCATTATGTTTGTGTGTGCTGAAGGTAGAATAGCAGATACAAGAAAAGAGGAGGAAGCCGTAGTAGACTAATTTAAAATGCTGGTCTCCTACACACTGATGGACAGATTATTAGATCATTTTCACTGGCGTCCCTCTGAGGTCCAGCTCTGGTGAACCACAGTCACGCAAACCCAGTTTTACTGCAGGCTCTTAAAGGGCCAGAGCTTGCTTTAAGAACAAATGAAAACTGGCCAACCTAAGAGACTGACTTGGAGCAAGACTTTTGTTCTTTCATGTCTTTTATGCTTCCCAATGCTGTGTTTATTTGACAGTAATCACAATAACATTGTGGAACATTATATTTTATTAGAATATAAACAATTTGTATTTAAATATACTTTAAAATGTAATTTATTCTTGTGACGTAAAGCTAATTTTCAGACTTTTACAAAGTCGTACTGCAAAATTTTGGGTGGGTGGATGGATGTATGGTTGGTCAGTCTCTTAGTCTGGCCAGTTATTTGTGTTTAAAGGAAGCTCTGGCCCTTTAAGAGCCTGCAGCAAATCTGGGTTTGCATGACATTGATGTATAGTTTGTTTGGATATTTGGCTGAGCTACAACTATTTGAAAATCTGGAATCTTAGAATGCAAAAAAATCTAAATATTGAGAAAATCACCCTAAAGTTGTCCAAATGAAGATCTAACAAAAATTAAGTTTTGATAATGATAGTAAATGTACAAAATATCTTTATGGAATTGATCTTTATTAAATTCATCATTTTGACCCATACAATGTATTTTTTGGCTATTGCTACAAATACTAAAGACTAAGTTTTGTGGTCCAGCGTCACAAACAATCACATGACACAAACATAACAGACCACTGCACATCCGCATGTGCTCCAAGGGCAGATTATTCACATCACTAGCACTAATGACAGCGGCTTTCCAACTCGGGTTAACCTCGCCGAAGAGGGGTCAACATGTGCGTTTTGTGTTTTGGCTCTGGTATGAGAAAACCTGAGTTTAAAAACATTGTTCACATGAGATCATGCATCAGTCTGCTGGCACACGGCTCTGTTTGAGGCATTAATCTTGTTTTACATGACTGTTATTATAAATTCTGTTTTATTGAGCATTGCATATTGATTTAAAAACTTTTCCCAGGAATGCTTCGCAATCCCTAAATGGCATATATAATGAATAAAGCACAA
Organism: Garra rufa; assembly: GCF_049309525.1. NCBI lineage: Eukaryota > Metazoa > Chordata > Actinopteri > Cypriniformes > Cyprinidae > Garra > Garra rufa. The sequence goes on from NC_133370.1 coordinate 8,158,018, forward strand.
AGAATTGAAAAACGTCATTTATTTAGTGACTAATAGTCGGGCTCCAAGTTGCGTAAAAGGCATGAAAAACAAACGTTTAAAAGAAAGAGGGGAATGAATGTGTTGCATGGAGAAAATCAAGAATTTGCACAAGAACTCACTATGTCAGGCGAACATTATTACAGTTGTCACGCAACAGAACACTCCTTTATGATGTATCTGGGTCATTTTACTAGTCGTTTGCACGACATCGTGTGCAAAGGAACTGCCAACAAACACGGAGCCCATAAATGTTCTTACTGGAGGTTTTGATGTCGACAATAAATATCTCAGCTCTTTAGAAGCAATTTAGCATGCTGCGCTTTGCATTTTGGTGCTAACAAAGAGCTGTTTGAATGGTCAGGGTGACAATACATAATACTAGCTTTATATGGGAACATATGCGTAGAATCTAGTGTAGAAACAATTTCATTCAGAAATGACTTGAAAATTTTAGAATGAATTTTGAAGTAGAAAGACTGAAATCTTTTTTGCACAACAAAGATCAAATATGTATTTATCTGAGATCAGGGAATTCTCATGCAAGGGAGGGGGAAAATCCTCTGTCCCATGCTAAAACAGATGTTTGGAGACTCACGCACATGCATGATGCTGGACGCTTGGATCATTTATCAGCGACTAGCACACATTCTTGCATGATGAAAACAAACAGAGGAATGTTTCCAGGACAGAGACGCGAGATGGAATTTTCCTGATTTGCACGCAAGAAGAATTTGCCAAGGAGGGTCTGGCGGCTGCCAAGCGTCTGCACAATTGCGAGTTCATTGGGGGGAAATTTTTACATGATACTGGATGCTTAGTGTGGAAAAGCACCAGAGCCAACATCATTCCCTGTCTGCAGCGAAAGACCAATTCATCATTATTATTAAATTCCTGCTTTATTAAAATGACACCTCTTTTCAGGATTTCCCAAATGTCACGAACAATGTTTTAAACTGTTCAGTTTTGCCTATAAAGTCAGAGATATTAAAAATGAACTCAAACATGTCTTAAATTCTTCCAAAAATGAATTATCTGATCCATGTTATACAACTGTCAGTGGATTTTTTTTTTAAAAAGGAAGTTGATACTTTTATTCAGGGATGCATACAATTTGCTGAAAGTGAGACTAAAGATGTTCATGGTGTTACAAAGTTTTTCTCTCAAATAAACACTGTTCTTTTGAACATTCCATTCACCAGAGAAATGAAAAACAAACACATTTTTCACAAAACTAAACTACCAGTCAAAAGTTTTTGAACAGCATAATTATGTTTTTTTAAAGAATTCTCTTCTGTAAACCAAGTGCAAAAACAATAATATTGTGAAATATTTTTACTATTTAAAATAACTGCTTTCTATTTGAATATTTTTAAAAATGTAATTTATTCCTGTGATCAAAGCTGAATTTTCAGCATCATTACTCCAGTCTTCAGTGATATGCTTTTCAAGAAACATTTTTATTATTATTAACATTTAAAATGGTTATATTTTTAAACTATTCTTTGATTAATAGAAAGATCCAAAGATCAGCATTTCTCTGTAATATTATACACTATACCATTCAAAAGCTCGGAGTCATTATTTTTTAGGGAAAGAAATTATAGAAATGAATACTTTTATTTAGCAAAGATGTTTTAAAATAATTAAAAGTGAGGATAAAAACATTTATAATGTTACAAATGATTTCTATTTCAGATAAATGCTGTTTTTCTGAAAGAAAAAATATTTTTAACATAATAACAACAATAAATGTTTTTGGAGCAGCAAAACAGAATATTAAAACGATTTCTAAAGGACCATGTGAAGCATTGAAATCACAGGAATAAATTACATTTTAAATTATATATTTAAATAAACAGTTATTTTAAACAGTAAAAATATTTTAAAATTTTACTGTTTTTGCTGTACTTTGGATCAAATAAATACAGGCTTGGTGAGCAGAAGAGACTTCTATAAAAAAAAAAAACATTAAAAATCTTACAGTGCAAAAACTTTTGACTGGTAGTGTATGAAGCAGCAAAACTGTTGTCAACACTGATAATAATAAGAAATGTTTCTTGAGCAAGAAACAAGCATATTAGAATGATTTTTGAAGGATCATGTGACACTGAAGACTGGAGTAATGATGCTGAAAATTCAGCCTTAAATACATTTAAATGAAAAATGGTTATTTTAAATTGTAATAAAATTTTACAATATTACTGTTATACTGCATTTAATCAAATAAATGCAGCCATGGTGAGCATAACTATTACGTTAATTAATTTATTAGATAATATATCAAATAAAATAAAACTATTATCCTAAACTGACCCCAGATTTTTATAACTGTAGCATAAATGTCAATTTTATAGCTCTAGTCAGTCATGTCCAAAAACATCTTAAACTTTCAAAAACTCTCATGAGCTATGAAAGAAAAAAAATCCTATTGTAGGGCTGCACGATTAATCGCACGATGTTGCGAGGCGCATTTAGTCAATGAAGCCAGTACTTTGATTAGTAGTAAATCTCCATCACGTGCGTTCAGCACGCGCGTTCAGCGTTCGGCAATTAATACACAGAGGCGTAAATCACTGACAAGCTACGCCAAATCGCACTCAAAATCGCATTCGATTTGGCGTAGCTTGTCAGTGATTTACGTCTGTGTATTAATTGCCGCTCCAGCTGAACGCACGTGATGGAGATTTACTACTAATTAAAGTACCGGCTTCATTGACTAGACGCGCCTCACAACATCGTGCGATTAATCGTGCAGCCCAATCCTATTGTATTAAAAAATACAAACATTAAAACACTTATTGAACTTAATTACTCAATTATCTGAAAAAAATTCCAAAGATCAAAGAAAAAAATCCTTTCTTCATCCTTGAAAAAGCTGCAGATTTTGGAACTTACTTTGGTCTATTACTGGAAAAACTGTACATGTTAAAAGCATTCAATCAAGTGGTTATTAAATGGCCACTAAAAGTGTATTGCGTATGGTCTGAACAGAAGCACCAAAGCTGATCTGCATCTTCCCCCTCTTAGTGCTTTCCTCAGGACGGGGACTTTGCCAGGCTGCAGTCACGCAAACGCTCCCCAGGAGCCAGTGGAGCATTCATTACCCATAATCCCCTTCTCTTCAACATCCCACACACACTCACTCTCTCTGGATCTCAATTACTCCCTGATGTGCAGTTTAAGCTGTTATTCACACTCTGCAACTAACTCTCCAAGTACATTAGCATTTCCTAAAGGAAACAACAGTGCTTAATATGTTGATTTGAGTAAGCTCAGGTTTTAGATGAAATGCTGCTTGATTAAACACTATCCTAGTCATGACACTCAGCATGCATCGTACACTGTAAGAAAAAAAAAAAGAAGAAATGTAGGCAGAAAATTACAAATGTTTCTATAAAGTTTCTGGAAAAGGCCTTCATATTAACATGGTACTTCAGGTTGTATTTGTACACATGTATTACAACAAATAATTCAGCCTGTATCATCTATGAAGTGCATAGGCAGCTATTTATACAAAATAAATAACTAAATAATAAAAATGCTATTTTTGAAAAACATTTATACTCTAAAAACTATAAAGGTATAATTCAAACTAAAAATTTAAATGTATGTTTCAAACTATAATTACACACTTTCCTTCACACTTCACTTTGAAAGTCAAACCGTCTGTAGCACAAACTGTGTTATACACTGAAGTATAACACTTAAGGTAGCGGTTTGTTTAAATTACTAATCTCATTTAAGAGCAATAATAATGATGTTTGCATGAGCAAGCACTAAAGGAGCAATACTTTCATTCATTCTGAAAGGAAATATAGAAAAGTTTGCGAGGTTAGTTTATATCCTCCACATCCCGAGAGGCCCGGAAATGTGCTGGAATTCACCTGACCGTGTGACAATCACGATTTGATTATAATTATATGAAACAAGCCTCTAAAAATGGTGTTGGGCCAACAAAGGCTTTCACAGGGTTTCCCGCTGTGTTTTAAGACTTGTGGTGAAGAACTAAAACACAGTGTGGCTGGATCAGACACAGCTTCAGTCATGCACAAGCCATCTGCACAAGACAGGCACAGGCTGAGAACAGAGAAATTAGGAGAATTAGCTACTTATGCAAACGTAAATTCATAAACAACATTCAAGTGATAGTTTGCCCAGAAATTATAATTCTGATTGTCTGAAATTACCAGTCTGAAACAAATTATTTAACAACAATCTTCAAAGTATCTTATTTTAAGTACTTTATTTATAACTACTCCTATTGCCTTAAAAATATAGCTAATGTACAGTTAAATATACTGATAAGCATTCACAGTAAACTAAAAGATCTTTAATGTAATTTCTATTAAAACTTATGTCATATAATTAAATGTACACTACCAGTCAAAAAATTTTGAACAGTAAGATTAGTAATGTTTTGTAAAGAATTTTCTTCTGCTCACCAAGCCTGCATTTATTTGATCCATAAAAAGCAAAAGCAGTAATTTTGTGAAATATTTTTACCATTTGCAATTACTGATTTCTATTTTACAAAGTAATTTATTCCTGTGACCAATGCAAAGTTTTCAGCATCATTACTACAGTCTTCAGTGTCAAATGGTCCTTCAGAAATCATTCTAATATGCTGATTTGCTGTTCAAGAAACATTTTTATTTTCGTAAATATTCAAAACAATTGAGTACTTTTTTTTTAGGATTCTTTGATGGATAGAGAGATCCAAAGATCAGCATTTATCTGAAATAAAAAGCTTTTCTTCTGAACTTTCTCATCATCAAAAAAATCCCTGAAAACATTTCTACCGATATCAACTTAATAATAATAACAATAAATGTTTTCTAGCAGCAAATCGGAATATTAGAATGATGTCTAGAGGATCATGTGACTGGAGTAATGATGCTAAAAATTCAGCTTTGAAATCACAGGAATAAATTGCATTTTAAAATATATTTAAATAGAAAACAGTTTTTTTAAATAGTAAAAATATTTCATACATTTTGCTGTATTTTGGATCAAATAAATGTAGGCTTGGTGAGCAGAAGAGACTTTATAAAAAAAAAAAAAAAAAAAAAAAAAAAAAAACACTTTAAAATATTTTTAAAAACTTCACAGTAAAGATAAATTAACCACGACCACAATTACAATTATTAAAATGCCTTTTACTTGCTGGAATTGGAGTTTTGTGCATTTTAAATATATTTAATAACTTCAATTAACACACTACAGTTGAAATTAGAATAAAGTATTTTATGTGCATGATTATGTCAGTCCACACATCCAAATAAGTGTTTATAAAGCATGCCAAAACTTGTGACATTTTAAAGTTAAAATTTTAGACATTTAAAGAATGTTGGTAACCAAAAAGTTGATGGTTCCTAATGACTCTTTGATTACGCTTTATGTACAGAAGAAAAAAATTAATACAGGTTTGGAATAACCTAAAGGGTAATTATATATTGGTAATAATAATATAGGTAAATAAAGGGTAAGTAATGACAGAAACGTAATTTCTGGCTTTTTTTATTTCATTAATATTGTATTATCTGCAAGTAGGTTTTTTAAAAATATTCTACAAGTGCACTTTCAACACACTGAAGTGCACTTTATCACATTTTTTCAAAATATCTCCTTTCGTGTTCCACGGCAGAAAATTCGATTGTTGACATACAGGTAAGAGAGCTTTGGTCTTAGACAAATTTGTTGAGAAATGTGACCCTGGACCACAAAACCAGTCATAAGGTTAAATTTTACAAAACTGAGATGTATACATCATATGAAAGCTCAATAAATAAGCTTTCTATTGATGTATGGTTTGTTAGGATAGGACAATATTTGGCCGAGATACATCTATTTGAACATCTGGAATCTGAGGGTGCAAAAAAATCAAAATACTGAGAAAATCACCTTTAAAGTTGTCCAAATTAAGTTCTTAACAATGCATATTACTAATCAAAATTTACATTTTGATATGTTTACAGTAGGAATTTTACAAAAAAATCTTCATGGAACATGATCTTTACTTAATTTCCTAATGATTTTTGGCATAAAAGAAAAATCAATAATTTTGACCCATACTATGTATTTTTGGATATTGCTACAAATATACCCCAGCGACTTAAGACTGGTTTTGTGGTCCAGGGTCACAAATATGAGTTCATATCGAGATCTCCAAGTTGAATCTCCTTGCTTTTACTTTCCTACAGGCAAAAACTCAAAAAGAAAGTGTTGAATAAATGAGGTTCTGGTAAATGACACTTATGTCATAAATTTATTTTAATTATTAGCATAAGTTTTTTAATCTACCAGTATTACAAAGTGAATTCTTAATTCCATGTAAAAATGAAAACCTTTCCATGAAAGCCTTTTTGATGACATTCCAAACCTGACATAAACATACTTTTAGATTGTCATGGCCTTGTCTATAATTTATGGCTTGAAAGGTGACAGAAAATGAGATCAGACCGGAAACGCGAATGGCCTTGAAAAGATGAATATATTAAAATCGTGATGTTTGAACATAATACATGCATCAATCTCATACGAACTGAAAGATCAAGGTTGACACAAACTGAGATCCGTGACGGTTCAAGTTCTTCAGGGTCGATCATGCATTATAAATGACAGTATTCATGACAGTTATGAATTCCCTGAGTGTGAAATCTACCCAAAATCTCAAATACACAAACCTGTGCAAAGAAACCTGGAAGCAATAAATAAATAAAATCTGATTTTAAATTATGAATAGCATGGCAATCCAGTCTCAAAAAAGCTTTCCCAACACGACGCTAGGCAGTGGACACAAAGCTTTCCTTCCTTTTTAGTTGCTTTTATTACTCTCCATTACTTTGTTATGAGTTCAGTTACATTTGAGAGATGCCCACCTGCCAGCACACAGCCCAAATACTGCCAGCTCTCCACAAAACAACTCAACACTGATCCGTTTGGACACTGTCACAACAAACAGCATGTGAGTGCAAGAGGGCAATCTCTACATTACATTAAGCTACACATGGACCTGTCCTTACATGGCCTCTCCTGAAATAAATCCTACTATTCTACATAGAAGAACTGCATGTGTATTTACCATGTTCGGCCACAAACTACAATAAAATCTTTTTTAAAGTGAGCTAATTTATTTTTAAAGTTGCACTGCTTTGTATTATAAATAATTTAACATGCTAAAAATTTTAAAAGAACATGTGGGAGAAAAAAAATCATGAGAGGGAAATGTTTTCCATAAACTTTTGCCAATTATAGTTATATATACTCCATATAAAAATGAAAATGCGACAGTGTATGTACTAAATGTACTAAAAAATGTACTAAATGTACTAAAAAACAAAAACAAAACATGAGTAAAAGTGTACAAGAGACAAATTCAATTTTAGGATATGCTTGAGTGAAACACAAAGATGTGTTGTTTGAGTCATCATTTTTGGCAAGCAATGTATTATACAGTCTTAGCAAGGAAATTTGCCTGGAAATATTCCTTCTTACCTTGAAAGAAGCTCTTTACCCGCAGGAAACTGACGCTGAGCCTCAGCACTGAGAGCTTGTCCAGTTTAGAGACGACATCCGCACTGAAGGGCAGCAGACTCGCCAATCGGTCCAGTTCTGCATTCAGACGCTCACGATGACGCTTAGATGGGTTTGATTTCTGACCCGTTTTCTCTGGTTTCCTGAAAATACAAACTATAATTTAATCACACTTTAAATCTGTGTGGCATCCAAAGGACTGAATGGCATAAAAAACATGATTGCATAAAATATTATCATTAATGACTCTTCTCTTTGTGTTTAATTGTATTAACACCGCCAATAAAACAGTCATGGCAATTAAAAAAAAACTTGAAATGAATGTAACAACATAGTAATGACAATAGAAGTAAACTATTATTAATCTAACAACAATAGTAATATACATACAGTGTTGGCCAAAATTATTAGAACACTAGTATTTTCACCAGCTGCTATAAATGGTTTTAAGACAATTATTATCTTTTCCTGTAGCGTGTCAGTAGGAAATATCATTAATTGCCATTAATTGTAATAATCAAGTGATATTTTTGTTTGCACAAGGAGTCTAATCTCATCATCATCTAGTCTGTCTGGAATAACAAAGAAACTGAACAAGCTGAGACAGACTAAATCCAGAAGAACTGTGGCAAGGTCTCTAAGATGCTTCAAGAAACATACTTGCAAGGCTACAGTACTGTTAAAAGTCTGTGTAAAAATGCTGTAAAATGAGGATTCTGTCATAAATATCTTCTATTAACTAAATTAAATCATTTGGTGTGACCATCATTTGCGTTTAAAGCAGCTTTTGCCCTTGGTGCACTTGTGCATAGTTTTTCAGGCAGCTTTGCAGGTCGGTTTCTTGAAGCATCTTGGAGACATTGCCACAGTTCTTCTGGATTTAGACTCCTTTTGTTGTTTCATGTCATTCCAGACAGACTGCATGATGAGGAGATCAGATCTCAGTGTGGAGTACTCGCTGTTGACTACTTGTGCAAACAAAAATCTTACTGTTTTATTCCAATTAATGGCAAAATTAATGTTTGGAAATCTAAACTGATAGTTCATACAGACACTACAGCAAAAGATAGAAATAACTGACCTAAAACAATTTTAGCTGGTGAAAATACTAGTGTTCTAATAATTTTGGCCACAACTTTATTATCGTTAATGATTTCTCTCATTGTTTTTGTTATTTGTATTGATTTGTCAAAACAGCCATGCTAACAAACTGATAAATACTCAACTGTTTCTGGACGGGTTTTCTCCTTTTCCTTCCAGCATACAGACAGTCTCCAGGTGGAATCATTGTTTACTTCTCCAAATTGTTAGCTCAACACTTAAAATGCGCTTTTTAGTTCCTGGCAAACAGTATTGGACATGTGGAAACACCAGAAGGAAACAGAATAAGGAGGTGTGGAAGTGTAAAAACAAACAGAGACGCAATAAAACACAATATAAACATTTTAAAGTATCGCCTCAAGTTCTGACAGTTATCAAATACTGAACATACAAGAAATCAAACTCACCAAAATCCACATTCAGCTGATAATAACGGTTGAAGTGACTTAGAATAATTCTTTGAAACGTAGTCGAATCATCCTGAGTGTCAATAAAATGAAATAAACTCTTGAAATGACAGCGACATCAAGCCGCGTTGATGTTTTATATTCGCTCTCAGTCTGACGGGCGCGCGTTTCAGGTGGAGGATCTGAGTACGCGCAATCGCGCATCCTCGAACATTACGCACCACGCACGCACAGCGTAAGCGACGCGAACAAAATAGAACGGCAAGCAAATCTGCACAGCAAAACAATGAATAGAGAAACTTTCAATCTATTACTGTTTCTTATTAAATAACTACTGTGATCCAACAAAAGGGTTGACAAGTGTTGGGAGAATGTCTAATTTATCACAAATTTTTGTAAAATAGGAACAAACACCATTTTAAAACAATGTTTAATTAATTACAATTTTACGAACCTCGTTGCAAAATCTACAAAATGTTAGTTTTTTTGTACTGACATGAATAAGATTTCACATAAAAGACGTTTACACATAGTTCTTAAGAAAAATCCTTTAGTCACACAAATTCATTTTTTTTCAGGATTTTTGTGTATTTGAACACTTTTTAACATTGACTTTGAATTTGAGATCAATCGTTTCACACTGAGACAACTAAGGGATTCATATGCAACTATTACAAAAGATTTAAATGCACCAGAAGGAAAAACGATGCATTAAGAGCCGAGGGTGAAAACTTTTGAACAGAAAGAAGATGTATACATTTTTCTTATTTCGCCTAAATAACACATATTTGCATTTAGTGATACTGCCCTTCAGAAGCTATTTACATGTTTCCCAGAAGACAAAATAAGCTCAGCTTACCCTGATCTTCAAATTCAGAGCCAGCTCTTAACGCATTAATGTTTTCTTCTGAAGCATCAGTGAGTGTTTGAACCTTCTGTAATAGTTGCTTATGAGTCCCTCAGTTGTCCTCAGTGTGAAAAGATGGATCTCAAAATCATAGCCATTGTTGAAAAGGGTTCATATACACAAAAATGCTGTTCAGGACAAACAAGGAACTCAAACAACCATCACTAAACAAAACAAATAAGTTAAAAAAAAACGGCATTGTCCCTTGTGGACTATATGTAAATGGCTTTCATGTAAAATATCTTATTCAGGTCAGATAAATTACATGCATTTTGAATAAATAATTAAGACTATGCAGATTCTACAAGGTGTATGCAAACATTTGACCTCATTTGAGTTTAGGAATACTGCATTCACACAATAACAAATATATTGTGTTTATATTCTTTTAATAGGACTATTTTAATAAACTATCTCTATATAGGGAACCAACAAAACATCTCTTTAGTGTCAGAAACCATTTTAGTTGATTAGTAACAAATAAAAGAGGTCAGCAGCTAAGCCTCAATTTAAGAATACTATTTAAAAAAAACACAAATATTGTGATTTGGAAAACAAAGACTATCAAGATGTCGACAGTGATGCCTTCATGTTCTTGTCAGACAGAGATTAAATTAAATTAAATATTGTTTTTACTTTAGTGAAATTGCTAATTTTCCTCAAAATGTTATACATTTGTTTTTTTTCAACATAATTGATTTGTGCAATTTGCCATCTATATGTGATCCCGGACCAGGACCTGGTCTTTAGTATGGGTATATTTGTAGCAATAGTCAAAAATACATTGTATGGGTCAAAATGATATATTTTTATTTTATGCCAAAAATCATTAGGATATTAAATAAAGATAATAAGAGATATTTTGTAAATGTCCAACCATAAATATATCAAAACTTAATTTTTAATTAGTAATATGCATTGCTAAGAACTTATTTAAACAAGTTCAAAAGCAACTTTCTCAATATTTAGATTTTTTCTGCACCCTCAGATTAGTTTTTTTTGTTTATTATTGTCATATGCCAACAAACCTTGCATCAATTAAAAGCTTATTCAGCTTTCAGACGGTCAAAAATGGACCCTTATGACTGGATTTGTGGTCCAGGGTCACATATGATGGTTTCATAGATTGTTGTAACCTTTTTCTACTGCACTTTGTATTATTAATGTTTCTGTCAATATAAGAGATACTAGGATCCACTGCCATCTAGTGTTCAATAAACAAACACCACAAATGCAAAACATAAGTTATTTATTTTTTCTAGTTCACTCAATCAAATGTTGCTTGTTATATTAGTCATGATTTAAGAATATAGAAGATTCAATCAGTAAAAATGATCAAGCTTGACTAGTCTTCCAGTATATAATTGGGATTCACCACCAGAAACGGATCTTCCTCCATAACGGGCTCGTCTCCATCCTCACTGATCTTCTTCAGCCCTGTTTTAGTCAGCTCTATGATGATGTGATCCTTAAAAAGAAAGTGTGTTACACTGCTTCAGTTAAAGTTTCAGTAAATGAAGGCTTTTCAAGTTGATTAAAGAGTGATGAATACTAACAAAATGGATGAGTCTGTATAGCACTTTCTCAATGAGATTCTTCTTAGCGACCAGTTCAGCTTCTGAATCGATTTCACTTTCCATTTCCTTCAGGTACCAGTTAATGAGTTCACTTTTCTTCAGAGATGACTCTTCATCCACTAAAAACACAAACCTCATTCATTTCAAAAGACACACTTAGAAATATAGAGCAGGTAAGAAAACGGAATATACAGGTTTATTTCATCGTATAACAACCTGCTGCCTGGAATCATTTGAGATCAAAATGAATCCAAGAATTATTAAAAAATTAACTATAAAAATTGCAAACCGGTTGGTTAGTCAAACACCTAAAATAAAAATGGTAAAAATGTCATATGTGAAGCCTTGTCGATAAAATGAATGCCTATTAGCAAATATTGCAGCATTTTATAGTCAAATGGCCCTGGGTAAAAAAAAAAAAAAAAATTGCAGTTTTAATGGGTTTCAATGTGGACATTTTTGTCCTTAAGGTCCTGAGTGTGAGTATTTTTTGTACTGAGGATAAAATGTATGTATTTATTTATTTATTTTTGAAGGAAATGGTGAAATAAAGGTTTAATAAAAATAAACAACTGAGCCAAAATTTATGCAGTTGGCATTAACATAGGCAAAACTGAAATGGACAAAATTGTGCATAAGGTCACACAGGGGTTAAGAATTGCACAGTAAAGCATGATTTAAATTGCAAAATATTTACAATTAAAGTAAAGAAAATACACCTGACCCTGGACCACATTTATACATGACCTGAAAGCTAAATCAATAAGCTTTCCATTGATGTGTGGTTTGTTAGAATATAGATATGTGGCCAAGATAGAACAAATTTGAAAATCTGGAACCTAAGGGTACAAAAAAAATTAAATAAACTCAAAATAAAAAAAAATAAATAAAAAAAATAAAATAAAAAAAAGTAGGCAGGAAATTTACAAAATCTTCATGGAACATGATCTTTTTGGCATAAAAGAAAAATTTATTATTTTGACCCATACGATGTATTTTTGGCTTTTGCTACAAATATTTTTTTGTGGTCAAGGGTCACACATAATGAAATAATGTATAATGTATAGTAAAAAAAAAAAAAAAAATAAAAGTAATGTGTGTGTGTGTGTGTGTGTGTGTGTGTGTGTGTGTGTGTGTGTGTGTGTGTAAATTATAAATTCATAAATAATAGCAATGCATAATAAAAATGCAAAAAACTTGAAAAATGCATAAAATACATTTCAAGGCATGAATATAAATAATATCTAAGATATGTTATTATAATGGGGTAAAAATATCAGGACTCACATTGTTCCATCTTTTGCATGTGCAGCACCAGCAGGTTGGAGATCCTTTTATACTCTGCGAATGACATTCTGACAGCAGGTTTGGCCGCTGATGGCTTCTCCTGCTTTTCCACCTCACCAGTGTCCATGGCCTCCACCGCATGGCCGTTCACTTCACCTCCATTCTGACCTTCTGTCTCTTTATTAAACAGGTCATTCTGATCTATGGAACAACTCAAATCAGTCAATTTACAGTTATGACCTCTGATATTTAGTTTTCATTTTTCTATTGCTGTTAAAATGATACATTTGCAACAAACTAGATTGGCAAAAAGTATCTGGCCAATTAAAACACTTAATTGCCAGCAACTAACAAATAAAGCTTATTTTTTTCTGTTAGAAAAATGGTCTAATTTTTTAAAAAGGTATTGAATATAATATGGTATAAAAGATGCCTCTCACCATTTACATTGTCATCATCCTGCTCCTGGTCAAAATTGATGTCGGGGGAGTCCACACGAATAATAGACTTATTTAGTAGTCTAAATGCCTCTTTCACGTGTTTGGGTTGAACCTTTCCAAAGAAAGACGAGGACAAATTTCAATCTATACATTAGCCATGTTTGATGCACAATGGTGCATGCTGAAACATCATCCTTTACACAATGAATGCACACCTCATCTGAGCAGTAGAGTCTGGCCATGGCCTCGGACAGACGCAACATGCTCTCCAGCTGCCTCACTGTGATCCGCCAGGCTGATTTGGTGGTTCCACCTCCATCCCGCTGCCGCAAACGCTTGTACTGGTCCACCACAAACTCCTGAGCCTCTGAGGTGATCTACAGATTCAGGGTTATGAGGTGAATTATAAACTTATTTGTTATCACCAATCAGGTCATTCTACAGAAATGACTCGATTAGTGTGTCCTCTTTGGTATGGCAAGATGTCCTAAAATGTATTACTTTTCTAACATTTAAACTTAGACCACATTATTAGATGAATTTTTGACTTTATGAAAACACAAATGACAGCTTAATGATTTTTTTTTTATTATCTTTTTTGTGCATTAATTTTACCCATAAGGAAGGTAACACCATTGACAGTAACAATTCTCATGATGTACACATTTTATATAATGGCTGCTGCAAGGTATCAAACCATCATTGAAATATCGTCACTCATGGTATATTCACTATTAAGTCATTTAATCCATTTGTATTTTAGTTTTCCCTAATAAAGCAGGTCATACCAGAGGGTTTAACTAAAAGCTTCATATGAAATCATGAGATACATGAGAAAATTTCTGATTACTGAAAAGGGTCAGTGGACTTATCATAGGCCTTTCTTCATAGATCTTCAGGAAATAGGAAAGAAGGAAATCAAGTGATGTCAGTGTGATTATTTTTTTTTTTTTTCAAAATAAAGGATTTTTGTTAAACTAACACCAGCGACAACTCCAGGGGACCACTACTTTCATTATATATTATTGTTTTAAAACATTTAGCATATTTTTTGTCATTTGCATCATATATTTGATAATTATGAATACATTTTAAATGGTAGAAAAACCTGTTTTTGACTTTCCTCTGTACATGGTTGTGGGGATGAGCAGTTTAATGGTGAATTCTATATAATTAATTGAAAATTGATGGCTCAAGGTGGTGTAATTGTTCAAAAATATTGTTTCATTTTAAAATACGAAAAAAGAAAAAGAAAAAAAAAAAAAGTGTAACCCCAAAGTGTTTTTCAAGTGTAATATTTCCATAAAGGCAAGGAACAGAAAAATGGACATTTCCATAGAATGACCCAATCGTCATTTGTGTCATTCCAAACTATGTATGACTTTATTTTGGCTTTCTAGCTCCAAAAAATGGCGAAACAAAGATTGAGATCTACAGCAAAGGACAAGATTTCAGTGAATATCAACTGGAATAATGTATAGCATCTTGCCTTTGGCTGAAACTGGCGGGCAAACAGTATGTATCTCTGGACCTCTTCAGTACTGTAAACTCTTTCTACAGACTCAACGTTCCTGGCATGAAGATCTACAATCCGGCGGGCAATGGCATAGTCTGTTACCTAGAAGAAAAACACAATTTGTCTTTTTGCACTTTTCAGATGCACACTATACCATTCAAAAGTGAAGTTGGTAAAAAAAAAAATATGTTTAAGGCTTTAGAAAGATGTCTCCTCTGCTCACAGAGGATGCATTTATTTGCTTAAAAACACAGGAAAAAAATAATTTAAATAAAAAAAGTTTGAATTTTAAAATGTAATTACTGTAATTTACGGTTTTATTAAAAAACAGCGTTTATTTGAAATACATCAAGCAATCAAATGCAGTCTGACCTCATTGCATTCATCCACCAATATGAAGAAAAGATCAAATCTGGACATGATGGGTGCCGACATGTTGACGTTCTGTTTGAGAGACTTGGCGCGATTGTATCTGCCATCTATAGGGTTGGCAGCAGCCAGGATGGAGGTGCGAGCATTCAGAGTGGCCTTGAATGTATATACAGGTAAGATGAGGTGGATTTTGGATTAAATAGACAACATTTTCAGACATTAGACATGCTGACAGAGGGACACACACCTTAACACCCGCCTTTGTGATGGAGATGGTCTGTTGCTCCATGGCTTCATGAATAGCCACCTGGTCCTTAAGGTCCATCTTGTCAAATTCATCAATACAACAAACCCCCTATAAACAAGACATTAAATATGCAATGGCCATCATATTTCAGGGATGTTCTACAATTTGGGGAAATGGTAAGAAACAATAAGAAAAATCAAATTGCAATTTTTCTGATCGAAAATTGTAATTGCAATTTAAAATTAGATTCAAGGAGAAGTTCACTTCCAGAACAAAGATGTACGGGTAATGTACTCACCCCTTGTCATCCAAGATGTTCATGTCTTTTTTTTTTCAGTTGTAAAGAAATTGTTTGAGAAAAATTCAGGATTTTTTTCCATATAGTGAACTTCAATGGTGCTCCGAGTTCACGCTTCCAAAATGCAGTTTAAATACGGCTTCAAACAATCCCAAATGCAGTTGTAAACGATCCCAGCCGAGGAAAAAGGGTCTTATCTAGCAGAACGATTGGTTATTTCTTTTATTTATTTATTTTTTTTTAATTACAAATTTATATACTTTTTATCCTCAAACCCTCATATTGTCTTGCTCTGCCTGAACTCTGTTTTATACGGTTCAAGACAGTTAGGGTATGTCGAAAAATTCATTTAATTTTCTCCCTCAACTTCAAAATCGTCGTACATCACCATTTAACACCCAGTTAAGGGTGTTTGATCTTCTTTGCATGTTTACTTTGTTAGATAAGACCCTTCTGCCTCAGCTGGGATCATTTAGAGCCCTTTGAAGCTACATTTAAACTTCATTTTGGAAGTTCAAACTCGCAGGCACCATAGAAGTCTACTAAATGTAGAAAAATCCAATTCTGGAAGTGAACTTCTTTAAAAAAAAAAAAAAAAAAAATCCAGGTTTGCGGTGCTTGTTTGTAGGGCTACGCAATTTGCTCAAAATTGTGAGATTATACATCAATATGGCTATTAAACAACACCACCACTATTAATAGTAATAATAATAAGAAATACATTATCAGCCAGCATGAGGGCTCCTGCTTCAATGACAAACTCATGTGACTCCTCATCTTTGACCACAGCAGCGGTCAGACCAGCGGCACTGCTGGCTTTACCGCTAGTATACACCGCTCTGGGAGCAAAATCCTCCACATGCCTGAGAGGAAAAAAAAAAAAAACACAAATTCACCTCAATCCAGCCATTAGACACTAGATATTTTATATTTAAACTGTCAGCGAAACTGTTTCCTATGCATTTTATTTACTTGAGAAACTGGCTCTTGGATGTACTCGGGTCTCCAACTATACACACGTTGATGTCGCCACGTAAAGATGTTCCCTCCATGGTCGTTTTGGCAACACCACCAAATAACATCAGCAGAATCCCACGCTTAATTTCATCATTACCTGAAAAAACAAAGCCAATTGTGATTAAGCAAGCTGCCAGTTTAACCTAAAAGACGTGACTTATATTCCACTTTATTTTCAGGGTTATCTCCATTTTTTGTTGTGATCAGATAAATCTTGTTTACTTCATACTAAATGTGACCTTTGTCTTAAATAGCACAGGTATATTTGTAGCAATAGCCATAAACACATTGTATGGGTAAAATTATAATTTTTTCTTTTATGGCAAAAATCATTCCGATATTAAATAAAGATGATGTTCCATGAAGATATTTTGTAAATTTCCTATCATAAATATATTAAAACATAATTTTTGATTAGTAATATGCATTGCCAAGTACTTCATTTTAACAACTTTAAAGGCGATTTTCTCATTATATGTGACCCTGGACCACAAAACCAGTCATAAGGTTAAATTTTACAAAACTGAGCTGTATATATAATAGTTCAGTAAATAAGCTTTCTATTGATGTATGGTTTGTTAGGATAGGACAATATTTGGCCGAGATACATCTATTTGAAAATCTGGAATCTGAGGGTGCAAAAAAATCAAAATCCTGAGAAAATCACCTTTAAAGTTGTCCAAATTAGGATCTTAATGCATATTACTAATCAAAAATTACTTTGATACATTAACAGTAGGAATTTTACAAAAAAAATCTTCATGGAACATGATCTTTACTTAATTTCCTAATGATTTTTGACATAAAAGAAAAATCAATAATTTTGACCCATGCAATGTATTTTTGGCTATTGCTACAAACATACCCCAGCGACTTAAGACTGGTTTTGTGGTCCAGGGTCACATATGGATTTTTGTACCCTCAGATTCTAGATTTTCAAATGGTTGCATCTCAGCCAAATATTGTCCTATCCAAACAAACATACATTAATGGAAAGCTTATTTATTCAGCTTTTAGAAAATGTATAAATCTCAATTTCAAAAAATGGACCCCTATGACCGTTTTTGTGGTCCCACTTTTTTTTTTTAAGGTAAGCACATTTGCAGTCATTTGCAATTATCTAAATCGATCTAAAATGTGTTATGCTGCTTAATATTGCAAACTGGTATTTGTACTGGTATCATATTACTTAAATTTATTATCATAATCAAACACACTGGTTTGTATCGCAGATAGTTTTATCACTTGCTGCAGCTTGTCATTCTTCTAGTTATTTAGCTATAGCTAAATATAATAGCTTACTTCTGAATTACAAAATATAAGGTGAATACAATATCCCATAAACAATGAAAACACTGATAACTGAAAACTGACCATGAATGGTGGGGAAGAGACTTGTGCAGAGGTTGTGATAGAGATTCTTGTCTTGGCTCATCTCAAACACTTTCTCCCATTCCTGCACGGTCATCTGGTTCTTTACGCTCTCAGCTGTCTGATCCTCCTGACGAAGCTCCTTCCCTCCAAACTAAGACCACAGAGGAAAAAAAAAAGAAGAATTAAAAATAAAAACACTGAAATAAACTGGAAGTCTATCATAAACCTGACAAGAAATATAGATAGAATGTTTACATGTAATGTCAAAACACATCCTCATCGGCTGTGAAAGCTTTACTGTTTCGGTCAATGGCTTCAGCTACCTAAAACTATTGGCAGTTGCCAAAATTTTAGTGCATCACATTCATCTTTATAGATTTTATAGCTCAACTCAATATAGATAGTTTCAAAGCAGCTCCACAGTAATAAAGAAAATAACAGTATTGGTGTTGCAAAGTACTTCAATGACAAAACAACTTGAGCCATAAAGCAGCCAGCAAAGACAACAGTGTCATTATTCAGCTCAATTTAGTTAAATGACCGTGTCAATGTTGCAAAGTTCGTTATTAAGCAACCTCAAATCAACTAAAAAGCAGCTCTACAGAGAATAATGTCATTATTCAGCTCAAATCAGTTAAGTGTTAATTCTATTTAGTTCAATAACATCTTAAATTATCAAATTATGAAACAAGCTTAATCCGTTATAAGAAGCTCTACAGAAGGCAATAGTGTCATTTACATAATGACATTAGGGTTGTAACAGGTGAACTGCTGCCTACTAGAGACAGCTTTCCTTGATTTGTTTGCCTTCTTTAAAGAATTAAAGTGCATTAAATCTGAACACACTAGACTAGAACCACTAGAAGAAAAATATAGACATTTCAGAAGGCAAATTTAAGGAAAATGTAAAATTAATCAAGTTAATGCTCAAAAATGTCCAAGCAAATATCTAGTAAATGCACAAATACAATATACGTGATCCTGGACCACAAAACCAGTCATAAGGATCAATTTTTGGAAATTAATACATCATCTGAAAGTTTTCCATTGATACATGGTTTGGTAGAATAGGACTATATTTGGCCAAGAAACTATTTAAAAATCTGGAATTTGAGGGTGAAGAAGAAAAAAAAAAATCAAAATATTGAGAAAAATCACCTTTAGAGTTGTCCACATGAAGTTCTTACACTGCAAAAAATTCTGTCTTGTTTCCAGCTAAAATATCTAAAAACTCTTAAATCAAGAAGAATTTTCTAGACAAGTAAAAACTCTTGTTTTTAGAAAAAAATAAATCAAAATAGAGTTTTTGCTTGAAACGAGCAAAATAATCTGCCAATGGGATAAGCAAAATAATATAGTTGTCTGCTTGAAACAAGATTATTTTTGCTCGTTTCAAGCAAAAAAAATCAATTTTGACTTATTTTTTCTGAAAACAAGACAGTTTTTACTTGTCTAGAAAAATCCTTCTTGATTTAAGAATTGAGATATTTTAGCTGGAAACAAGACAAAAATCTTTTTTTTGGAGTGTAGCAATGCATATTACTAATCAAAAATTAAGTTTTAAAACATTTACGGTAGGAAACTTACTAAATATCTTTACGGAACATGATCTTTACTTAATATCTTAATTTTTGGCATTAAAGCAAATAAAACTATCATTCTGCCCCTTACAATGTATTTCTGGCTATTACTACAAATATACCCATGCTACTTAAGACTGGTTTTGTGGTCCAGCCAGGGTCACATATATAAAGCAATGAATATCTGCTGCAATTTGTTTTGTGGTAAACGGCTCTCACCCGTGGGTTAGTTGGGGCCACATAGTTGGCCAGGAAGGCCAGTCTGTAGGAGAGTTCTCTGACACCCAAAGCCTTGAGCCCCTGAATACCATCAGCCTCAAAGCCCTCCTTCCCCGTCACCCTGCTGCTGGTTTCTGCCCGTGTGCCTGCAAAGATTAGTAATAGTCAATATGATTGAAAAGCGTAGACAACAAATGTATTTACTCACAACAGGCACGTCGACAAATGGCTTCCTATTAGTTTTCAAACAGTAAAGACAGATCCATCAATTTTAGACAAACTCCTGCATACATATAGAAAAAACAGATTAGCACCAGCAAGAGCCATGGCGGACACATCAGGCACAACTATCAGTGTGCCGGTGAAGTCACAACGATCTCCTGCCTGCGCGGTTTCCACAGCCTCCGCCCTCAGAACTACTTCCACACTGCGGGGAATGGAGCCTCGCGGCAGCTCCGCCTGCGTCTCCTGAATGCGCACCTGATGGTGAATCAGGACAAACTACTCATGCATCTTACATCAATATACAGCGACAGTCATCTTAAATAATATTTAAAAAAAAATCCATGATGCTTTAAATATTTACACAGATGAATTACACAAAATAGCTTAATAACTTCAAGTCCTTAATTTTTGGTATATGAGATCATCTGAATTTAAAAACCACAAATTGCAAAGACATTTTAAACATACAATAATTAATTTTATATTTTTTTGCCATTTTAGCCAAAAAAAAAAAAATTCTAGACACCCTAATTTCAGTTCATCGCTATAATGTGTTAAGCCTTTTATGTAATACAGACTGTTTCAAAGCGGATTTACTGCAATAAAACAACATTAATGTTACAAATTTTAATTATGAAATGAATAAAAAAAAAATCAGGCTTAAAGCAGATCTAAAAAGACATCATTCATATAGTCATTATTCATAACTTTAACTTCAAAATTTAAATGCACAAAATAGGAAAGAGTGTATAAAAAAAGGCAACTTTGTTTTATTTTATTTAGTTATTTCCAGGTTTCAAAATTTCAGTGCGTCACTATAAAAGTCAAGCCGCATGCTTTATACAATATAAATTATTTCAAAGCAGTTTCACAGTAATAAAACAAGAATTAACAGTATTAAAGTATTTTCTTCAATTATGAAACTAATACAATTTCAACTCTAAAGTAACTCTAAAAAGACAGTGTTATTCATAACCTTGTTTTAAAGATAACTTAATTTACTTAGATGTTCATGCCTCTCTTTCTTCAGTCGTAAAGTAATTATGTAATTTTAAGGAAAACATTTCAGGATGCCTGCGAGTTTGAACTTCTAAAATGCAATATAAATGCAGCCCTGAAGGGCTCTAAATGATCCCAGCTGAGGAAGAAGGATCATATCTAGTGAAACAAACTTATTTTCTACAACTCATATACTTTCTAACCTCAAATGCCCGTCTTGTCTAGCTCTGCATCTGCTCTCTATATTCCGGTTCAAGACAGTTAGGGTATGTCGAAAAAAAACTCATTTGATTTTCTCCTCCAACTTCAAAATGGTCCTACATGGCCGTTTTATCTTTTTTTTTGTAAAGGTAGTTTTATCTTTGCATGTTCACTTTGTAAACACTTGACTGGTACCTCTGCAGCAATGTAGGATGATTCTGAAGTTGAAGAAAATCAGATGGAAGTTTTTCAACATACCCTAACTGTCTTCAAGATGAGCATTTGGGGTTAAAAAGTATATAAATTGTCAATGACCGTTTCACTAGATAACACCTTCTTCCTTGGCTGGGATGATTTAGACGCCTTCAAAGCTGCATTTAAACTGCATTTTGGAAGTTCAAACTCGAGGGCACTATAGAAGTCCACTATATGTAGAGAAATCCTGAAATGTTTTCCTCAAAAAACATTTCTTTACGACTGAAGAAAGACAGACATGAACATCTCGGACGACAAGGGGGTGAGTAAATTATCTGCAAACTTTTGTTCTGGAAGTGAACTTCTACTTTAATACAGTTTTCCCTAATTTGCACATGTACACATTAGCATATTGTCATAAATTTGCATAAAGTGATTAAGTCATTTTGTGATCAACAGCTCCTGTAAATTGGAAATTGTCAGATTTTTTTGGACTACCACTTTGGATGTTGTCAGAAAGTTTTGTAGCAATTGCAAATTGTCCAAAAATGTCAAAATTGCTTCAGATCAGCACATTCCTACCTTCTGGAAGTCGACGAAGCGGGACTTGTTGGTGTCAAGCATGAAGCGGCGGCGATTGGCACACACAGGGTTCTTGCAGATGGTCGGCTGTGTGTATTTGAACTGCTGCTCCACGTCTTTGATGACAGACTGACAGTCCAGACAGAGGAAAGTGCCGCTGACCAGCTCTGGGTGCACGGGGTGGGTTCGCACCACTTGACCGCTGATGCGCAACAGAGTGCCGATGCGAGCGGTGGAGAGCTCACGGATCCTGGAGAGCAGAAAGCAAAGAACCTTACTCATTTCACATGCAAAGACGTTGCCAAATCATAACACTGGCAGTTTGCACAGAAAAATGTATATTACAATACGTTAAAGGGGTCATCGGATGAAAAACTCACTTTTACATGTTGTTTGAACATTAATGTGTGTGTGTGTAGTTTGTGTACACAACCACCCCACAATGATAAAAAACCCACCCAGTGGTATTTTTTAATCTTTAAAAGTAATATCCCCTTTTTAAAATCAGGTCATTCTCAGCTTTTTGTCAGTGTGACGGCACACAGACAGAGGCCGCTCCCACGATAGTTGAATGACATGAGCGCCTTACCTTAGACCCGCTCTCACCGAGCTGAAACAGTCCGGCTCCAATCGCCATTGTGTGATTCAGTTGCAGGGGAAGACAAGAATGTCTCAGATTGAGCGATTGAGGTGTTCTGTTGTTGGATGTAATAATGAACATAGCCGTCGTCATTTACTCCAGTCATCTGAGGCACTGAAGACGCAGAGGATTAACGTTACTTTCGTTTTTGAAAGGAAAGCGTCGATCCCGATCTACATATGCCTCTATGTTTGTGCGAATCGTTCCTGATACAGCTTCACCCACAGCAGAAGCGAGTATAAGTGTTTATGCATCTTTGCGAATAGCCTTTCTTGAAAATGTGCTCGTTGGCAAGTTTCGCCGCTAAATGCGGCTACAGTAAACATTGCATGATTAACATAACATAACATGATTTTTTGCGGAGCTGATTTTAACAAGGTAAAAGGGTGTTTTATTACACTACTATTGAGAATTTTAAATCAAAGTATATTATAGACTTTTCATTAAGTCCCTAAAGAATCATATGAAAATGGGCATCCGATGACCCCTTTAAGAAATGTCTGGTAAATGTCTGAAAAATAGGGTGGGAACAAATTTAATTAAAAAAAATTACAATGATAAAAACAAACAGATTTAAAGCATGATACAAGCAGTGCTTGATTAAAAGGTCTAACCCTGCAAAACAAACTTTGAAACCAAAATACGTACTTTTGTCTAGATGGAAAGTCTGAAAATGCCACATAAAATTCTTTGGATGGTGGAATATTTCCATGATCTCTGGCAAAGTGGCGAACTGCTCGGCAGAGATACGGGTAAACCCTGGAAAAACATTACAGATGACATTGAAAAATTGAAATTAAGATGAAACTTTGTAGCAAAACCTACAATTTATTTATTTACCAAATGATAATACTCCAGTAAGTCATACATAAACACTCAAAAACTACCACAGTACACGACAACAAACAAAATGACAATTAAAATCTGCTAACTTATGCTTCATTTATTTGCCAAAGGTAATATGTTTTCCGACTATTATTTTGTATGCTTTCTTGAAGTTTGGTAGATGCAATTGAAAATTTTAAAATGATAGAAAAATAATACAGGTCTTACTTTCTGAAAGTTAACATTTTTTGTAGGGTCGTCAAATTAAAATTTTAAAATATTTATAACAAATAGTCAATCTCATTTTATTAAAATAAGTGATACTAAAAAAGTATTTTTGTTTTATGATGCATGCATTTTTTTTTTTGTATATTTAATGGTGTGTCTAATGTAATGTATCTAAAAGTTTATTATCCCAAAACAGTTACATACACTAACAGTCAAAGATTTTTTGTTTTTTAAAGAAGTCTCTTCTGCTCACCAAGCCTGCATTTATTTTTTGAAATATTTTTACTATTCAAAATAATAACTGTTTTCTATTTGAATACATTTTAAAATGTAATTTATTCCTGTGATCAAAGCTAAATTTTCAGCATCATTACTCCAGTCTTTAGTCACATGATGCTTTAGAAATCATTCTACTATGCCGATTTGCTGTTAAAGAAACATTTTTATTATCATCAATTTAAAACAATTGACTACTTTTTTTTTTCAGGATTATTTGACAAACAGAAAAATCTAAAGATCAGCATTCATCTGAAAAAAAAAAAAACTTTAACATTATAACATTCAAAAGCTTGGAGTCAGTATAATTTTTTATTTCTTAGGGGAAAGAAATTATAGAAATTAATACTTTTATTTAGCAGGGATGCTTTAATATGATCAAAGGTGATGATAAAGACATTAATAATGTTACAAAAGATTTCTATTTCAGATAAATGCTGTTCTTATGAACTTTCATTCATCAAAGAAACCTGGGGAAAAATTCTACTCAGAATCAGTTTTCAACAATTGTATTAATGAATGTTTTTTTGAACAGCAAATCAGAATATTAGAATGATTTTTGAAGGATCACGTGACTGGAGTAATGATGCTAAAAATTCAGCTTTGAAATCACAGAAATAAATTACATTTTAAAATGCATTCAAATAGAATTTGAATTAAAATGGTAAAAATATTTCAAAATTGTACTTTTTCTGCTGTACTTCGAATCAAAAGTACAGTACAGTAGTTATCTCTTTTTCCTTCTTTAAAGATGATATTGTCGCTGTTCACCTGTAATACTCCTCTTGAATGGTGGTGGCGAGCTGCTGGTTGTAGTGTTCGATGTTGCTGAAGCTCACGGTCAGTGTGTTTCTCTCCGGTCTGATCAGCTCTTGCGCGTCCGCCAGATATAAAGAGTCGCCGGTTTTATCCTGAAACCTAATCAACCAAACACATTTTACAAGTGACGCCAATTTAGCACTTCGTCTAAAAGCACTTGAAGCAACTGCACTCACTCTTCCAAAAACTCCAGAAATAACTTCTGACATTTCTCGGACAGTTCATCGCGCACTTGCACGCCGGCAGCCGTAGCTTCTACTGCGGGCTCCATCAGGTACACACTCGGCTCTCACACAAAACACCTGGACAAGGTAATGAGCCAGCCAATCATATACATGCGCCATAACGTCGACGTAATGACGTATTTTACCTCAGACGATTAACAACTTCACTTGTACATTTGGCGAATCAAAAAGTATTTTGGCGAATATAAAATTATATAAGTATGTTCGCTATACTTACGCAGCACATAACGATACCTACGAAGTACATTTTAAAATAAGTTTCATTAAAACATCGTTGCCCGTTCGCACTGAAGAAAATGACTCACTTCGAAAAACGTATGATTCGCGACGAATCATTCTTCTGAGCCGATTCTTTTCGATGAATCTGTATCTGTTCAAATACAATTGTAGATCTTTACGAGTCACAACTCACTGATTCAATGATTCGGTCAGAGTGAATCTCAACCATTTGTTATAAAACATTAAGAGGCAAAAATCCAATGTTTTGCTTCGAAAGGTATGTTAGCCAAAATATTAGACACATCTAACATAAAATCAACGCAGCTATTAAATGTAAGAAGTTTTGTTTTTTAAAGTCTCTTCTGCTCACCAGGCCTGCATTTATTTAATCTAAAGTAGGACAGCAAAAAATAACATTTTGAAACATTTAAAATAGTTTTCTATTTGAATATATTTAAAATGTAATTTATTCCTGTGATTTCATATCTGATTGTTTTGCATTGTTACTCCAGTCACACAATCCTTCGGAAATCATTCTAATATTCTGATTTGCTGTTCTAAAAACATTTATTTTTTTTATGTTTTTTTTCTTTTTTGATGAACAGAAAGTTCAGAAGAACAGCATTCTGAAATAGAAATCTTTTGTAACATTATAATGTCTTTATCATCACTTTTGATCAGTTTAAAACATCCTTGCTAAATAAATAGCATTTTCCACAAAATTATACTGGCTCCAAGGTTTTGAATGGTGTAGCGTATAGAGTTACAGAAGATTTTTATTCCATATAAATGCCGATCTTTGGATCTTTCCGTTCATCGAAGAATACACAATGTTTTAAATATTGCTAATAATAATAATAGTAATAACTGTTTTTTTTTTTTGTATCAGCATATTAGGATATTATTCTGGAGGACCATGCGACATGCAGACTGGATTAATGATGCTGAAAATTTAGCTTTGATCAGAAGAATAAATTCAATTTTAATTTATATATATATATATATATATTTTTTTTTTTTTTTTTTTTTTTTTGACCTGATGAGGATGAGAACAGACATATTAATGACCATTTAGCATTTCAGGTCATATTTTGTACCCTTTTCATGGAAATTTGCTAGAGATGTCCTGAACATGCATAATTATATATGAATAATCATGTCTTACGGCTCTTCATGTAGTGACTCCACAGCATCAGAAATACATACAGAAACTTTTAATTCTTTTATTTAACACACATTTAAAAAAGTGAACCACACTATACAAATGGTTTTCTGGTAGCAGGTAACAATGCAGACAACACGTCTACAAACCTGTCCAACTCTTTCGCTCTTGGGTCGTGCAGCTAAAATTGCACCGCTTTCCTAAATTATTTCCTTTCTTCTCTTAAAACGTCTCCGAAGCCCCTCACTTGCTAAGATTTCAATGCATCTTTGTTCGTTTTTTACTTCATTTAAATGCTGATAGGCAATAACATGCTTAATGTGTAGGGTTTATTTCTGATTGGGTTTTTAAAACCTGCAATGTTTTATTTTGCGAGATTAAAGCTCGAGGTCTCTGTTTGTATGTATGTACATTTCCAATGCAGTCCGTCCATATGCAGGGCAGCGGTATAGTCCGTCTCTCGCACATACACTTTCACTGACGCGAACACACTCTCCTCTTCTGTTAGTCCGTTTGCTTTTTAAACTCAAAACAGGCCGAACATCAAGAGGAATGATATTTATTACCCGAGAGACAACTTAAAAAAAAAAAAAAAAAAAAGTGAGAGTGAGAGAGACAGACAGTGAAGACGTGGAGGAGCGAAGAAATGTTTAGGCCAAGTAGCTGTAGGTGTCCTTCTCTCCATCCACCCTCTCCAGATATTCCTTCTCTATGAGGATGTCAATGCACTTCTGCAAAACATAACACAAAGTAGATATGAGTGCCATTCTGTGTGGGATAAACAGGGTTTCTGCAGGTTATCATCTAAGACCAAGTCAAGAAAATGTAATGAATAAATTAAAGGGAACCCAATACTTCACTATAGCCTTATAATAACTTTTGGCAGTCTATAGTACTCCAAATGTTTTTCCTGCTACGACCGATTAGTGCAGCCCAAAACATGATGATAACTGACCATTTTCATCAACAATAATCAGCAAAATATTCATATTTTCTTCATTTCAGTGGCATTGTTTACATTCAATGCCGCCAATAGATGCGTCGTCAAAACACTCCATAAGAAGGACTCTTAATTCAAGATACACTTAGTTAAAAAGCAATAATACATCAGATAAAAAGTCTTATTTTCTGAGAAATTTTCCAAGTGGAGTGAGTTTATAATTAAAGTAAACAAACATGTTGATGGAAAAAAAATCAATGGTCAACAGAATACCTCTTCTTGTTTTAAACATAAACTCACTTAATTTTGCTCAGTTTCTTAGGAAGCAAGACTTCATGTTTTTGCATTTCAAGTGAAAGTACCTTGATTTAAGGATGTTTAGATATTTCTATTGGAAAACAAAACAAAAATACTGAGGAAGATTTTCATTTTTTTGCATGTTATGACTATGAATTTAAGACTTTCTGCTCCAATTTAAACCTTTTTAAGGCCTTCATTTGAGGGTGTATTAAAACTAGTGATCAACCGATAATTGACTTTTTATGTGCCCGATAACCGATATGCAGAACCGATATTTATTTACTGTTATAAAGTGATACATCAGATAAAAAGTCTTGTTTTCTGAGAAATTTTCCAAGTGGAGTGAGTTTATAATTAAAGTAAACATGTCAATGGAAAAAAAAAATCAATGGTCAACAGAATACCTCTTCTTGTTTTAAACAAACTCACTTAATTTTGCTCAGTTTCTTAGGAAGCAAGACTTCATGTTTTTGCATTTCAAGTGAAAGTACCTTGATTTAAGGATGTTTAGATATATGTATTGGAAAACAAAACAAAAATACTGAGGAAGATTTTCATTTTTTGCATGTTATGACTATGAATTTAAGACTTTCTGCTCCAATTTAAACCTTTATAAGGCCTTCATTTGAGGGTGTATTAAAACTAGTGATCAACCGATAATTGAATTTTTATGTGCCCGATAACCGATATGCAGAACCGATATTTATTTACTGTTATAAAGTAAATAAATGAGTGAGTGAAGTAGGTCCATACTTCACTTTGATTTTCCTCCTCTCAGTCATCTTAAAAAAAAAAAAGTGTTGAAAATCACTTTGTTAAAAACGTTAAATTTAATCTTCATAAAACAATAAAAACATTTTTTTTTTATAAAAAAGCATCAGCTGCAACACTAACAAGCAAAATAAATGTAAAATGTCTAATGTTTTCAAATGAAGAAAATAAATAAAAAAACAGAAGTCATATTAACTTCATTATAATCTACATGTTTTAGTAGGTTTATAAGCTGTTTAATATAAAGAGTGAAGAATAATTCACTGGATAATGTTAATTCTATGAATAATATTCTCTGGAATATTGTAAAATAATAAACAAAACATCGTATTTTATTGCATTTCTTAACTAGCATGATACATCGGAATTACTAATGTTTTTGTCGTTCTAGATTCT
Organism: Garra rufa; assembly: GCF_049309525.1. Lineage (NCBI taxonomy): Eukaryota > Metazoa > Chordata > Actinopteri > Cypriniformes > Cyprinidae > Garra > Garra rufa. Next base: position 8,186,937 of record NC_133370.1, read on the forward strand.
GACGAAGCACTGTTTATCTATGCATTTACACAGAACTAAACTCAAACTGCAATCGCTTGCGGAAATAATAAATAATTAATTTCCATAGAGTTGTATTTATTTAGATGTGTTTTAGCAAAATAATGGTTAAATATTGAATCCGATATTTCAAAGCCGATAACCGATTATGGTAAAATGCTTAAATATTGAGAAAAATATCGGTAAATTGATATATCGGTCAATCTGTAATTAAAACCTCTCCAGAGCCACAGAAACCCTGTAAAAACTCTTGTTAACCGGAGTAGATTTGTAAAACAGGAATAACCAACCTTGATGACGGGGACTCTGGGCTTGAACCGTGATGAGAGCTGGTTCAGAACCTCGGCCAGAAGTTGCTGATGCTTCAGAACCTTCCTCATCTTCATGATTCTCACTATTGCCGCCTGCACAAAGACAAACATGTTAAACTCAGTACTCCAAAGACACATCACTAATACTTGGACTATTTTTGCAGAAATGAATACTTCAATTCAGCAAGGACGAGTTAAATGCATTAAAAAGTAACAATAAAGGCATTTATGTTATATTGTGATTTATAATGAAAAGATTCTATTTCACATGATGTTCTTTTGAACTTTCTATTCATCAATGAACCCTGAAAAATAAAACGTGTCAGTTTCCACAATAATATGAAGCAGCACAACTGTTTTCAACACTGATAATAATAATAAATGTTTCTTAAGCATCAAATCAGCCTATTGGAATGATTTCTGAAGGATCATGTGACACTGAAGACTGGAGTAATGATGCTGAAATCACAGGAATAAATTACACATTAAAATAGATTCATATTGAGATCAGTTGCTCAATTGCAAGAATGTTCCACAATATTACGTTTTTTATTGTATTTTATTGTACACCAAATACTTACAGCCTTGGTAATCATAATAGACTTGGATGTGATACCTGAATCAGGAGTTTCCTGTCCTCTTCGATGTTTTTATGGGTCGTTTCCTGTTCCTGTTTCTGCTCCGTCTTCATTGGCACGTTAATGTTCACTCTTAGTTTTTTACTGGGGAGAAAATACTTCAGCCATCAATATTCACAAATGAATATACCCTGCTGTATAAAAGGTGAAACATTAAATATAGATTCATAACTGTTTGCAAGATGAGATGCACTCATATGACCTACTTTTTATAGCCCAGGAAGAGTTTTATGAGGGTGTCGGGTTTGAATTCCACTTCATCCACATTTGCATTCTCGTCCTCTAGAACCTGCACAGACACACACTGATGATTGCAACAGAAAACAACAGCAAATACACAACACGAGTCAGCAAAAAATGGCATACACAACCCATTGTATGTCTGTAAATTGAGGATTCAAATCTAAGAAAATTGCCATTCCATAGTATGAGTGGATTAAGAAGGATTGCCCAAACAACACCTAAATAGATGTTTGGCTATTGGTTAACACTATTTAAGGCCTCAGTTACATCAGCGGGAATGGAAAGTTGTTTTAAAGGTGGAGTAATTATATGTAAATAAAGCAAAACGGGCTAAATTATGAAAAAGGGACCACAAAACCGGTCATAAAGATACATTTTTTTATTGAGATATATACATCATCTGAAAGCTGAATAAATAAGCTTTGTTAGGATAGGACAATATTTGGGGGAGATACAACTATTTGAAAATCTGAAATCTGAGGGTGCAATAATTATCAAAATATTTTTTAAAAATCACTGTTAAAGTTGTCCAAATGAAGTTCTTAGCAAGTTTTTGATATATGTATGGTAGGAAATGTACAAAATATCTTCATGGATTAATGTTTTTTTAAATAAAAGGAATTTTGAAGAATTTTTGGCTATTGCTACAAGCATACCCATGCTACTTAAGACTGGTTTTGTGGCCCAGTGTCACAATTGTGATTATTTAATCTTGACTTTGCAAAAATACTTTTTTTTTTTTTTTAAATAAAAGACCAGAAAAATGCTTACCAGCAATTTGGATTTCAGTAATATCTGCAAAACCTGCACCAATATGTCCTAAAATACATAAAAAATAAAAGCTCTGTTAGTGTGGTGAATCAAGATTTGACTGATATCTGGATCTTGTTTAGACGTATTGTTGAGAGTTCCCTTTTTGTTTCCTTACTATTTTGATCTGTGTGCTGTCCGTCAGCTGCTGGACCGTATAAACATCTTCTGTGTTATACTGCAGTAGAATGGCCATCTGAAACGTAGATGCCTATACGGACACACACAACCAGTCTGATTAATATTCATGCACTATTAATGCACCAAACGATGTAGCGATATCAAAATCTCACAATACGATAATATCACGTTATGAAGTCAACAATATGATATTATAGCAAAATAATAAAAAAAGACATATGAAGACCTGGAAAAAAATATGCTAAATTTTTACATTTTAAAGTTAAATTACTTTTTCTAATGCACTCAGAGTTCAAAATTAAACCATTAGAAAAATTAAGTCAGAAAAAAGTGTGAATTGACTTGCACCTAAACTTTAAAGCGGACTCAACCCTCTTTTTATTTGTGGTATACTGTCTCAGTCTAAATTACATTCACACTGGTGTTTTAGAAAGCCAAACTAATTAGAATATAACAATAATAATAAAAAAAATTATATTACTGTTATTCCTATGACAGTAATAGCCATATATTGTAAAACAACTGCAGTGTAAAATAAATGAAAATGAATATTTCATAATATATTATTATAGTATATTATTTTAGCTTTACACTACAGTAGGGAAATTATAATTCTTCTTTCCTAATTTCTTGAAACAAATTTTGAATTTGGACTGCGGTAATGTCACCCATTTAAACTGCTAGCTGTCACTTTTAAGCATTTATTTTTGACAAATGTCAGTCTTTATTTTGATGGAAAACTCCAGCCTCAGTAAAAACAGGCTTACAAAAACGCATCTCATTACAAATCTAGTCAAATGCTGTAATCCTCTGCCACGAAAATGAAGCATAACTGGTGGCTGTTGCATTCCCAAACGCATAAACTCACAGCACATGCAATAAACCAATTTACTGCATTCGCTGTAAACGGAGCTATTCTAATGTGAACCACGAGTTGATCGCTTAAATTAAGTGCGTGCTTCGCTTTGAAATGCACAACGAAAACAGACTTGATCAAGCCATATTGTACTTTCGGTTTTAGTTCATTTGACAGATAATGTGCCAAAGCATAATGGCCCAAAACACAACTTTAAAGACATTTTATGCTAGAATTGGAAGTTTAAATATAATACACTTTTGCCCGGAAGACCTATCGTTTTATATCATCACGTGACCATGATAATATTGAGAATTACATCCCTATAAGTGCACGTATTTAGTAAATTTACACAACTATTCAAAGGTTTGTAGTCAGTAAGATTTCTTTTCTGAAAGAAACAAATACTTTATCTCAGTAAGGAGGCATTAAATTGATTATAAGTGGCAGTAAAGACATGTGCAATGTCATAAAAGATTTCAATCATAACAAATAAGCATACTAGAATGTTTTCTGAAGGACCACGTGACACTGAAGACTACCATAGAAGTAAATTACAAAAATGGATACCTAAAAATGCAATATTTTATTCGCAATTTTACTGTTTTTACTGTATTTTTATTCCAATAAATGTAGCCTTGCTAAGCAAAAGAGATTTCCTTTAAAAGTTAATGTTTGAAGAATTCAAGTCACACAAATCCTGTCACACCTGTAAGGTGTAGCGGTTTTTGAAGCAGTTGGTGACCAGTTCTCCTTTGGACAGATGGTAAAGCCAGGTGAGCTTTCGGCCACTGTGTCTGCTGGCATAGAAGGCTGTGAACCTTTGGTAGCTCCTCTCCAACTGTGTTGGATGAGAGAGATAACGGATTTACAAAAACCTTGGAAAGACCAAGAACAAGTGTTTTTACAAACAAGCATATTAGTATTATCACCTCAGATGGCAGAGCAAAAGTGCATGACTGCTGGAAGGGCCATGAACCCGAGCTCAACACCTGGATGCTAAAGTCCACTAGAAAAACACAACACAGTATTTATAAAGGACTTCAAGCAGAAATCAGGAAAGACAGTAGTATTTTATACCACAGGAAAGAAGAGTGTAGTTCATCCTTACGGTCTAAAGGCTCAGAGTTCGTGAGGTGCTTCTTGAACTGTTCGTTGAGGTCTTTGCTGACTCCAATGTCTTGGAACATGCGCTGGAGTTTTGATGTGTATTCAAAGCCACACGCTTGCTAAAAATGACAAAACAAACAGTGTTAGACACAACGAGACCACAAGGATTGGGTGAAATAGAAAAACACTGATTTAAAAAACAATATATATACACTGCCACTTAAAAGTTTGGGATCAGTAAGATTTTTTATTCTTTTTTTATTCAGAAAAGACTTTTCTGCTCATCAAGGTTGCATTTATTTGATTAAAAATACAGAAAAAAAACTAATATTGTGAAATGTTAATGCAGTTTAAAAAAGTGGTTTTCTATTTTAACATACTTTAAAATATAATTTATTCCTGTGATGCCAAGCTGAATTTTCAGCATCATTACTCCAGTATTCAGTGTCGCATGACCCTTCAGAAATCAATCTAATGTGCTGATTTATTATCAGTGTTGGGAACAGTGCTGCTTAATATTTTATTTGGAACCGGTGATACTTTTTTTTAGGATTCTTTGATGAATAAAATGTTAAAAAGAACAGCATTTATTTAAAATAGAAAACTTTTGTTCAAAGCTTTGGGTCAGATTTTTTTTTCTTTCTCTCTTTGAAAGGAATTAATACTTTTATTCAGCAAGGATATGTTAAATTGATTAAAAAAAATGATAGCAAAGACTTGTATTGTAAGAAAAGAGAAAATAGATTTCTATTTTGAATAAATGCTGTTCTTAGTAACTTTTTATTCATCAAATAATATTGAAAAGACTATCACAGGAAAATTCAGCTTCGCATCAAAGGAATAAATTTTAAAGTATATTATCATTACACAATATTAATGCATTTTAAGAAGAGCATCACAGGTTCCAAAATAATAAGCAGCACAACTGTTTCCAACATTGATAATAAATCAGTATATAGGAATGATTTCTGAAGGATGATTTCTCATGTGACACTGAAGACTGGAGCAATGGCTGATGAAAATTCAGCTTTCCATCACAGAAATGAATTATATTTTAAAGTATATTAAAATTTAAAAAACTGTTATTTTGAATTGCAATAATATTTCATAATATTACTTTTTTGGTATTTTTGATCAAATAAATGGAACTTTGATGAGCATAAGAGACTTTTTTTTTTTTTTAAAAGCATTAAAAATCTTACTGATTCCAAACTTGAGGGGGTATATATATATATATTATATATATATATATATATATATATATATATATATATATATATATATATATATATATATAT
>NC_133370.1:8192861-8280414 GCF_049309525.1 Garra rufa
AAATAAATACATAATGTATATAATAAACCATATTTCTAAATTAAAAAAACATAACAAGTATATACTAAATATAATTTGAGATATTTATTTTTTATATATATTATATTTTAAAAAGATAAATTATAAATAACACAAATAATGTACATAATAAACAATATGTACAGATTTAAGATTATAATTAAGAGTGATTTATTTATTTTATTTAAAAGACAATTTTAAACAGACACATACACATACATTTGTTGTTCTATTTAAAGATTTTAATTGACATTTTTTGGTATTTACATTAATTGTATCATCATTATTTGTTTTTCATTTCTTTATTATATAATAAATAATTAGAATCAACACTTCTCTGATTTCACCTGTCATCTTGGATAGATTATTTCACTGAGCTTTTGCAGCGTGTAATGGAAATGTCTTCCTCATAAATTTTTTTTTAGAAATGGACTATATTCATTATAATATTCAATCTGTCATACCTTTGACCTCTTGACCTAATTGACTGCAGTCATGGACCTCTGATGTGATCTTTCTGTGTTTGTGTGTGTTTCAGCTTACCACCATCCCCGTCTTGAGGAGCAGGTAGTGTACAGTCTGTGTGACGTCGGCTGCGTGTCTACAGGTTGTGGTAGGGGTTTTTATGCTTGCTGTATCCCACTTCCAGAGCCTCCACAAATGAGACGAGCGCTGAGACGGGGATCTGTCAGAGATACGGTGTTAATAGCTCTGAAAAGACCATTACGGCACTCAGCACTCACTTCAACAAGAGCTGTTCTCACCTTGAAGCGGCTGATGAGGTCGTATCGAGTGAGGAGCTCAATAAAAGATGAATTTGAGAGCGTGGTCACCGCTCGACTCGTTCAGAGCAAATACATCAAAAGACCACTTATCCACATGCTGAGAACAAGAAACACACACACCAAACTTAACACACAGATGATAATATTTAATATTTTTGGAACTTTAATGTCTCTACATTTTAACCTTTTCTTTTTAGTTACATTAAAACTGCCTTGGAAATGCTGTATTATGCCTTCAGTTATATTTTCAATGTTTTTAATGTATATTTTGTGTTGTTTTACCCTTTTCTCAGACCTGATATCTTAAACTATGAAAATCCATCTTGAAACATTTGTTGTGAAAATTATTAATCACCTTTATACAAATTATGATTATCTCTCAATTTTCCATGACGAAAACACAATTTTGCACTAACAAGGATTTCATGAAAGTGTGGTGTACTTTATCTGGAAGAAAACATGTCAGAGAAGAGCTTGAAATAAAATGAGCTGAAAATAAAGTAAAATAAATAAATAAAATGTGTGGTTTCAAACTAAAACTAATGTCTATGCACTTACTTTATGACAACTATTGACAATTTTTAAATAAAACATGACTGAGAAGTCTGTACTTTAGAGAAATAAAAATAAAATACTTTTTTCTGTTTATCTGGAATAAAAGGTGTTAGTGAAAAGCTTTACATGAAATGAGACTAAAAATTAAATTAAATTAATTAAATTAAATTAAATATGTGGTTTTAAACTCAAATGTATGTCTGTATAACTTACTTTATAACAACTACAACAACGATTTATCTTTGTCTATTTTATTTCTCCCAAAGAATTAATGACAATATTAAAATAAAGTCTGTATTTTGAAGAAATAAAATAAAATAAAATAACCTGAGGTGTGGTTTCAAAAATGGTATATAAATATGTTTTTCAAAGTCAATGATATTATTATAACACAATAATATAAAATATAAAATAAAATAAAAAAGGCACTTAATATACAGCAATTACTAAATAAATAAATTAGAATAAATAAGAATTGATCAAATTAAATATTGTATTAATTTCTTAATATAATTTACTTTATTATTTGTATTAATTATATTAATTAAAATGTTTAAATAAAATTACATTTATTAAATAATAACAAATTTTATTCAATTTTAATATCAAAATAAATTAATCAAAAATATTTTTCATTCTTAGTAATATATAAATGTTAATGATGTATTTGTTAAAAATTAATTAATAATACAATTATTATGACAAAAATCAAATAAATAAATAAGTAAATAAATTATTTTTTTTTCCATGTCATTCCCAATAAAGCTGTTCACTTTTATATATTTTATTGTGTGTATTTAGGATATATAAATTGCTAACTATCTAATTACCCTTGGCAAAAGAAAAGAGTTAACCATTTTTTAATTCCTGAAAGCTTTTATACACAGTACAATGAATGTTAGTGTGGAAAAGTTTAAAAATGTATTTTCTTAAGTCCACATGGCCAAAAGTAGTCACAGAGTTGAAACAAACACACATATGCTTTTAAGTTTATATTTTTTTGTGTACGATACTTGGAGAGGAAAACAAAGAGAAAGAAGCTGAGAGATAAACCAACGTCTGTGGGGTGTGTGTTTTACCTTAAGCACTGCTATGACAGACGGAGGGTAACTCAGTCCCACCATGTTCGAGGTTCGCCGGTACATTCTGTTAGAACGAGATAAAACATCAAGTGAAAGCAGCGGCACAGACCACAGGCTCTCCAAACACAATGCCTTAATCTTCACCTTCAAAACCCCATAACATCAAATGCAGAGGACAACCTGTACTTTCTTTAAGGAAATGCTTTGTCAAAGCAATTTACTTGTGCAGTGTTGCCTGAAATGCATTAGAATTTAATGAAACGATGCTAACGGATGAGAGAGAGAGAGAGAGAGAGAGAGAGAGAGAGAGAGAGAGAGAGAGAGAGAGAGAGAGAGAGAGGTGAGGCAGTGATAGTAGTTATTCAGACTTGTCAGGAGGATGATGTATATGCATACGCTGACTCATTCTCAGCTCAACACATAGATTTATAATCATTTTATAGAAGACTTTAATGCTGCCTGTCCTGAAGAGGAAAGAGGAAGCAAACTGATTCATGAGCACTGGAAGATGTTCATATTTCATATTTAATTTATATTTTAATATTATATATGTAACTATTTAAATCAGTTTTGGTCACTGAAATAAAGTGGAAATAAAATAAATATTAGATAAATAAAAAATTAACAAAATAAAAACAGCTTACGAAAACTAGAAATGTTGCTTAACTGAAATAAATGCGTTTACAAGTGAAGTACGAAAATCATTCAAATTAAAGCCATATAAGCGATAATAAATTGACTAAAGCTATTTAGAAAGCAGAAAATAAAATAAAGTAGGTTAGTATATAAATATATATATATATATATATATATGTGTGTGTGTGAAAAAATATATATATGAAAAAAAACTGAAAAAAAAAATCAAGAAATACAAAAGCACAAAACTAAATTACAAAAACTTAAACTAATTTTATTTTTTAAAATATTATAAAAATATTTTTTAAATAATTAAATTTAAATTCTAAGTCCATATATTAACAAACAAAAATTAGAAACATATAAAAGTTTAGGTTAAAGTACTAAACCACTAAAACTAAAGCAGAAATAATCTTAATAAATTCATTAATAAATTAAGCTGTATAGAAAGTAAAAAAAGTAATGTAGTATAAACTAGGGATATATAATAATAATAATAATAATGAATGAATGAATGAATGAATGATGCATTTTTTTTTAAGCTGTATAGAAAGTAAAAAAAGTAAGGTAGTATAAACTAGGGTAATATAATAATAATAATAATAATAATAATAATAATAATATATTTATTTATTTATTTATATAAATATGAAAAATAACTATGAAATAACTACAAATGTAATAAATGAAACAGCAACAACCAATGTACAATATACAAATAAAAATACAAATATATATACAAATAAAAAAGTGAATTATTAATATTATTATGATGATGCTGAAAACAGCTGAGTAGGACGATTTCAGGTTTCTTTGATGAATAGAAAGTTCAAAAGAATTATAAATGTCTTCATCATCACTTTTAAGCAATTTAAAGCATCCTTGCTAAATAAAAGCATTAATTTCTATAATTAAAAATATATATATATTATATAAAGACTCCAAACTTTTAAATGGTATAGTGTATAATGTTACAACAGTTTTTATTTCAGACAAATGATCTTCGGATGTTTCTATTCATCAAAGAATCCTGAAAATAAATGTACTCAACTGTTTTAAATATTGTTTTAAATAATAATAGATCAAATAAATGCAGACATTACAAATCTTACTGTTCAAAAACTTTTGACTGATAGTGTATATAAGCAATAATATAACATTTATGTTTTGAAAGGAATGAGTTTGACATTGAAAACTAGAATTAAAACGTTAAAAAGAGTTTTAAATTGTTCTAATTGTTATCAAAGAAATGAAAAATTAAAATGCAAACATATATAACCCCACCTCTCCACGAATATCCCAGCCTGCACTGCGTGTACAATGCTGCGAAATCGCGGCTTTTCTTCAGTCCGTCGCAGCATCAGCCCCATCTGCCGGGTGAAGGTGGAGGCCAGCCAATCACGGACCTCAGAGGGCACAGAATCCGATTGGATATCGCTGAGCTCATCCTCAGTATCGACCAATCGCCTTAAAGAAACAGGGGGGGGGGGGGGGGCAAGAAACTTTATACACACCATCACCACTTAAAATATCAGCTGTGAGAGGTAGCTGTTGAGCATGGAGGATAAACAACTATTTAAACTTAACTTAAACTGACATTGATGCTCGAGCCAAGACCTAAGAATCCACCACTCATCCGTATGTGTGCAGTAAATAAGGAAATTGACATTTAACGATTTTTCACCACTAAAAGCATCTTCGCAGTGACATCTGTGAATCCAGACAAGCTCTAATGACAGATTTAAATCCACAACAGATAAATGACAGAGTGAATATGAATGTGTTTAGACCGGACCGGTGGTCTCTGTGGTTTGGTATGCGAGCGGGTTTGTCGTAATCCCGGGCCGCAATGACGTTCAAGTTACATAATTCCATAAGCTTTATGTCTAGATGTTCACATCTGTTATTTTCCTCTGCTCGTCAAAATAAAAAGATATTTGGTAGTTGAGCGCTGTGATGGAGCGCTGCTTCGCCCCGCAGAGACATTAAATACTATCATTGAGCAGGAATTAAATGGCACTGATAAAGAAGTTTTTGGCTCGTTTCATAGCGCAGGTGTTCGTTTCTGTGCTCTCAATGAGGTGCTCAGTATGCTTTCATGTCCACACTTTTATTTATTCATTTAGCAGTCAGTTTTATCCTGGTGAAAACATGTCCATTATATTTTGCGTAATTCACATTGTGACAATAAATTTGATTTAAACATGATTTCTAGCCAAAATGTCTTGTAATGTCATTTGCATGTGTGTGTGTGTGTGTGTGTGTGTGTGTGTGTGTGTGTGTGTGTGTGCGCATGTAGAAAATATTATATAATATTCACTAAATGGCAAATAAGTACATGACTTTTATCAAATATTTTGTATATCACAAGTAAAAATTTGTGTTTAAATAAGCCAAATATTATTATTTTAAGAACTTACTATTATTCTATGAATTTATGTATTTTTATCATTTATTTTACAACTAGTTTAGTATTACTAGTATTATTCTCTCTTTTTTTAAATTTCCGTTATTCCCAATAGTGATTCTCAAGACTGGAAAATATTGTATTACATTGCACTTAAAATGAAGAATCAACCTAAATTATTATATATTACAAAATATTCATTAAATGACAATTAAGTGACAATTAACAAATAATTTTATGAAACATTCTATATATCACAAGTAGAAAATTCCTTAATTTTTTGGTTTAAAAAAAGACAAAATATTATTATTTTAGTAATTTATTATTATTATTATTATTATTATTATTAATATTATTATTTTTATATTTTTATATTAATATTAGTATTAATATTAGTATTTATTTTACATTTAATTATTTATTATTATAATTATATTACATTTTTAAATGACTGTAATAAATATAAATGTACATGAAATAAATATGAATAAATAATGTGTGATATATAGAATAGTTAATAATTTTTTGTGTTTTCTGTATATTCTGTGTAAATAAGACAAAATATTATTATTTTAATAACTTATTATTATTATCATCGTTATTATTATTTTGCAATTGCCTTTATTCCCAGTGGGGATTCTAATAACTGGAAAATGTTTATTACATCAAAATTACTGTAATATATATATGAATGTACATAAAATAAAGTTAATACATACATCAGCAGTACAGCAAATACAAAAAATAAAAGTAATAATGAAATGCATTTTATATATATACAATGTGTGTGTGTAGACAATATGACATAATATTCATTAATATTTTATTATTCAGTGAATAATATTCATTAAATCACAATTAAGTACATGAATTTAATGAATTATTCTATTTATCACAAAAAATATAAAATAAAATCAACATTTATAGTTTTTTATTTTTTTAGTTTAAATAAGGCAAAATAGCATTATTTTAATAACATATTATTATTATTATTATTATTATTATTATTGTTATTATTATTATTATTAGTAGTAGTAGTAGTAGCAGTAGTAGTAGTAATAGCCATTATTCTTATGACTGGAAAATGTTTTATTACATTGCACTTAAATGACTCTAATAAATATATATTTTTAATTTATTACAAAAAATAGTGAAATGCATTATATATTTAATGTGTGTGTGTGTGTGTGTGTGTGTGTGTGTGTGTGTGTGTGTGTGTGTGTGTGTTTGTGTGCGTGCGCATATGTGTAGAAAATATTACATATTATTCATTAAATGACAATTAAATGCATTCATTTTATTAAATAGACTATATATCACAAGTAAAATATAATTATTTATTAATTTATTGTGTTTAAATAAGACAAAATATGCCCCAATGAAAATATTGCAATCCAAAAAATCTCAATGGTCCTTATATTTCATTTGAGAAAATTATTACCCTCAATGGTAAACAACTATGGTATAATACATTTTTAATAGCATAGACTGTTTGAGTATTATATTCATATACCATTGCATTCACATTAAAAAAGTACCAAAAGTAAGAAAGGAACATGATACTGCATGTTTGTTAGTGTTAAACATATCTACATCTTTAACGAAAAATCTTTTACTGAAGGTCTTTCTGAAGGACAGAGCAGTAACGTTGCCCCCTGCGACCCTTCAACTGGCCACTCACTCAATCAAACAATCTTGGGACTGAAGCACACAGATCTTTAACTGCTAATTGAATTGACCTCTTTCTGCACGAGTGAACAGCTTAAGGCTCCATTAGATTGATCCTGGACCAATTTGACAATTTTCCCTTTACAATGACTCCATTTAGAGATTGTGTGGAAAAGCTGGATCAGCATCTTACATGGAAAGACTGAATAATGCGTTGGCTTCGTGAGCAATACAGTGGAGTCAAACATTTGCGAAGAGAATAAAACAGCCTGGAGATGAATATTAATCATAAATGTACAACATAGTCCAAGCACTTACTTTGCAACTGATGGCTTTCATGAAACAGCATGAGAAAACCAATATGCTTGGAATGGCGTAGCAGTATTACAATCAATATTTTTTGTATATATATAATTTTAGCTTGATTGCCTTGTGGTTATGTTTCATATTTTTTGCACCAAGGAGTGGGAAAGTAAAATAGCAGTGTAAAATCCATACTTTACCTTGTTTCCTCAATGTAGACGGATTCTAAAACAGTGGCAGCATATTCCAGGTTTTTCTTGAGGTCCACGAGAGACGCCTCTCCTCTCTCCAACTGTTTCACCAAGCATCGCAATCTGCAAAACAAGCACACGCTCTTACATTCATTCTAAAAACACAACTTAACGGCTGTTTGTTTTACAAAGCAATTATCTGAGAGCACCAGCCAGCATCGGCATGACAAATTCAGCACTTAATTCTGCAAAACAAAGATCAATATTAAATTTCCCTCCCTGAAAACATAAAAACATAAATCCAGAGATGATGCAACTAGAAAGTACCTTAATGGCTTATTTATATTTTGTGTGTGTATATACCATTTGGGGTAAAAACTAATCAATAAATAAAAAATTAAGCAGCACAACTGCTTGTAAAATTAATAATAATAGACTTTCTTGAGCAGCTAATCAGCATATTAGAATGATTTCCGAAGGATCATGTGACACTGAAGATTGGAGTAATGATGCTGAAAATTCAGCTTTGATCACAGAACTAAATTACATTTTAAAATATATTCAAATAGGAAAGTTATTTTGAATTGTAATAATTTATCACATTACAGTTTTTACTGTATATTTAATTAAATAAATGCAGCCACAGTAAGAATAAGAGAGCTTAAAAATAAATAAATAAATAAATCTTACCAAATGTTAGGGCACTATGAAATCCGTTTGATTTTTTCCCAAATTCAGTTTTTTCGGTTTCAATTTTTCAGGATTCAGTTTTTTCCATTTAAAATTTTCTAGACTCTGTTTTAATGGTTGCATTAAGAAATATTATTTTTTTTTTACATTTAACAACAATTACATTTTTTTCATTTTTTTTCCCACTTAAATTTGAAAGTTTTAGTAATTGTGTTGTTTTTTTCCATTTTTATTATTTTATTTCCTATTTTAATTATTATTACTATTTTTTTATAAATATAAATCAAAAAGCATGTCTAATTAATTAATATCATGAAACCCACATAATTTACCAGCAATTTATTAAAAGTTTTACAAAAATTTAATTTTTATGTTTTGTTTTTTTACCCTTAAATTTGAATGTTTTAGAAAGTGTGTTGTTTTTTGTCATTTTTATTATTTATGTATTTTTAGTTTTAATGGTTGCATTAAGAATTTTTTTAAATCTAACAAAAATGACATTTTTTTCCACTTAAATTTGAAAGTTTTAGTAATTGTGTTGTTGTTGTTTTTTTCAATTTTATAATTTTTATTAACTTTTTTTTTAGAAATATAAATCAAAAAGCATGTCTAATTAATTAATATCATGAAACCCACACAATTTACCAGCAATTTATTAAAAGTTTTACAAAAAATAAATTATGTTTAGTTTTTTACCCTTAAATTTGAAAGTTTTAGTAATTGTGTTGTTTTTGTCATTTTTTAAAATGTATTTTTAGTTTTTCTTTCGCTTAAATTTGTTTTGTCATTTGTATTATTTTTAATTTTTTTCCCACTTACATTTGAAAGTTTTAGTAATTGTGTTTTGTCATTTCTATTGTTTTGAATTTATTTCATTTTTTATTATTCATTTTTTAAGTTTTAGTAATTGTGTTTTTGACATTTTAATTTTTTTTATTTTTTTTTCACTTAAATTTGAAAGTTTTAGCAATTGTTTTTTTATAGCAATATTAATCAAATAGCATGTCTAATTAATTAAAGTCATGACACCTAACAGCAATTTATTTAAAGTTTAACAAAAATAGCATTTTTGTTTACTTTTTTACTTAAATTTAAACATTTTAGTAATTGTGTTGTTTTTGTCATTTTTATTATATTTAATTAATTTTTAATTTTTTTATATTTATTATTTTAAATTTATTTATTATTTTTTAAATATTTTTTCACTTAAATTTGAAAGTTTTAGTAAATATTGTTTTTTCAATTTTATTATTTTAAGTGTATTTTATTTATTATTTTTTAAATATTTTTTAACTAAAATTAAAAAAATTTAGTAATTGTGTTGTTTTGTCATTTTTATTATTTTTTTATTTGTTTATGTACTTTTTTAAAACTTTTTTTTCATTTAAATTTGAAAGTTTTAGAAATTTCGTTGTTTCTGTCATTTTGTTTTATACGTTTTCACTTAAATTTGAAAGTTTTAGTAACTGTGTTGTTTTTGTAATTTTTTTAATTTTTATTTATTATTTTTTAGAAATATGAATAAAGAGCTTGTCTAATTAATTGAAATCATGAAACCTAGACAATTTAACAGCAATTTATTAAATGTTTAACAAAAATTAAATTTTATGTTACATTTTCTTTCATTTAAATTTTAACGTTTTAGTAATTGTGTTGCTTTTGTTACTTTTATTTATTTCATTTTTTTTTAGTTTTCACTCAAATTTGAAAGTTTTAGTAACTGTGTTGTTTTTGTCATTTTTTTATTATTATTATTTTTTAGAAATATGAATAAAAAAGCATGTCTAATTAATTGAAATCATGAAACCTAGA
The DNA here is from genome assembly GCF_049309525.1 of Garra rufa. Taxonomy (NCBI): domain Eukaryota; kingdom Metazoa; phylum Chordata; class Actinopteri; order Cypriniformes; family Cyprinidae; genus Garra; species Garra rufa. Next base: position 8,203,009 of record NC_133370.1, read on the forward strand.
CAATTTAACAGCAATTGTTCAACAAAAACTAAATTATGTTACATTTTTTTCACTTAAATTTGAACGTTTTAGTAACTGTTGTTTTTGTCATTTTTGTTCATTTTAATATTTTTAAATTTTTTAACATTTTTCCACTTATATTTGAAAGTTGTAGTAATTGTGCTGTTTGCCATTTTTATTATTTATTATTTATAATATTATTTAATTTATTATTTTTTATATCTTTTCACTTAAATTTGAAATTTGTATTAATTGTGTTGCTTTTGTCACTTTTATTATTATTTTCTTCACTTAAATTTGAACGTTTTAGTAATTGTGTTGCTTTTGTCACCTTTTTTTTTTTAGTTTTCACTTAAATTTGAAAGTTTTATTCACTGTGTTGTTTTTGTAATTTGTATTATTTGTTTTATTATTATTTTTAGAAATATGAATGAAAAATCATGTCTAATTATTTTTTTTCTTTATTTGTTGTAGATGTTCAGAAGTGTCTGAAGCTTGTGTTTGTAAGACTGATCTTGATTAATTAAGCTTTTAAGGCTGATTGATTAACTGAAGCTGTTAGTCTTATCAAACCCATCTTCAATAACGCTCTTCCAGGAAAGACTTCTAAACCAAACCACTCAAATGCTCTCCGGTGCTTGATGTGTCTGTTAAAACAATTAGACTGTCTGAGGACATTCTAATGGAGAGGAAAAGCTATATTATTAAATAACAGCAAAATTATTAGTATTAGTCAGCTAAATGTCAAGGGCGTATGGTTACGCTTTTTAATTACAGTCACTGGGTCACAGGTCAGATTATTGAAATCTCAAGTAAGATGCGATGCAGTTTACTGATGGGTGCTAAAGGTCACAGATTCAATTGATTCATTGGTTTCAGATTTGTGCTCACAGATATGCTGTTGAAACATTACCACATTGATTTGATCTGTCTGTGATCCTATAAGGACTGCAAGGTAAACATTATGCTATGTGGTAGTTCGTTACCCTGTGGTAATTTACATGTTTGTGTATATATTTATGATATTCATATGTTAAAGGAGTAGTTCACTTCCAGAACAAAAAATTCGAAAATGAGATGGGAGTTTTTCGACAAACCCTAAATGTATTGACCTGTTTCCAACTTTATTACTCAGAAGTTTAAAAATTATAGCTAATTAGGTCTCTTTGCTCTTAATTTATTTAATTGCTGCAGTTAAACAACTTGAATTTAAAACAATTAAACAATCAGTGATATTTTAGCATCATATGATGTACTATTTCCCTTCCGGGAACTCTACACTGCGTCCTGAGACACTTTGGGGAACGCCATTGGCGGGCCGCACTCTGAGTCATGTCCAACGTCCAATGAGAAACGGGAGTGACGTCACAGGCGCGGTGACGTCATCGACCAGGAAGTATATAAGCACGTGCGTTTGAAGCTGGCGTCAGCTTTTGTCATTCAGCGAGAGCGCTCTGTGTTATTGTCTGTCTGTTCTGCATTTTGCTGTTTTTTAGTGCCAGTTTGCACTACTTTTATTTGAGCAAAATGCCAGGGGGAAAACGTTCTTTTAAGAACGCACGTTCTAAGGCGGTTCAGCAGCCACATAGAAAGTGTGTCCCTCCCTGCCAACGTTTCATTGTTGGTGGGGATACACACGATCTATGTGTAGTCTGCTTGAGAGCGGAGCATGCTAGGTCAGCCCTTGAGGGGGTTGGCTGCCCGCAGTGCGAGCGAATGCCGCTGCGGTTGCTCCGTTCCCGGAAAGCCCTCTTTGAGGAGGGGGCTTTCACTAGCGTTCCCCGTGGGTCTGGCCCCGCTTCCGCTGAGGCGGAGCGGCAGCTGCACTCATGGGGTTCGCAGGTAGATCTGCTGGAGGGAGTTGAGACGGGTGATCCCCTATCTCTCTCCTCACCCAGCGGATCGTATGACCTCCTCTTGGATGAGGAAGCCCGCACTGCGGTTCCTTCCCTCCAAGAGGAGGAGTCAGCGCTCCTTCTGTCTTCCTCCGAGGAGGTTGATGTTGAGAGCGTTGACACCCCACAACCGCCCCCCCATTCACCCCAATACGAGGAGCTAGTGGAGGTGCTGACTAGCGCGGTGGCCAAGCTTAACATCAGTTGGCCACCAGCACAAGATCATGAACCGCAGGGAAGCAGGCTCGATGAGCGCTTCCTGCGGGCAAAGCCAGCACCTCCCAAACGGAGCCTTCCTTTTTTCCCCGATCTCCACAAAGAGATCAGGAGATCGTGGGAAAAACCGTATTCCTCACGTCTCTTCTCCCCCGCCTCTGATTACTACGGTAATGTGGGGGGGATGGAGGAGTACGGTTACAGGGCGATGCCCCAGGTCGAGCAGACACTAGCGAGCTATCTGTCTCCCGGCCTGGCATCGTCCCTGAAGGCTCCGTCCTTACCCACCAGGCCACTAAAAATCACGTCTGGTCTGATGGGTAAGGCATATGCGGCAGCAGGTCAGGCTGGTGGTTGCCTACACACCATGTCTGTGCTCCAGGCATACCAAGCCGACCTGCTGAAGGAGTTTAGTGACGGTGAGGAAGTGAGCGTCACAGAGATGCGCAGGACCGCAGACCTGGCGCTCCGCGCCACCAAGGAGACCGCCCGTGCTATTGGGCGGTCTATGGCAGCCTTGGTGGCCGCGGAGAGGCATCTCTGGTTGACCCTGTCCGACATGAAGGAGAAGGACAGGGTCACGCTCCTGGACGCCCCCCTGCAGCCCTTTGGCCTCTTTGGTGACTCTGTGGACACTGTTGTCACCAGACACCAGGAGGCCCGCAGGCAGGCAGCGGCGTTCCAGCGGTTTCTTCCTCGCCGCACTTACTCCTCTGGGGCTGCTGGACGGGAGCAGCCCCAGCCGCAAGCTAGCTCCTCGCACCGGGATGCACAGAAAAGGAGTGTTGCTACCCGCACCCCTCCGGCTAAGCCTAGAGGGCGGGCTCAGCAACACTCCAAGCCGGGGTCCTCTAAGACTAGGCCGGACCTGAGGGTCGTCCTACAGTCTAAGAGGGCCTCGGCTAAACGGCCCTGATGGTCGTGGCCCAGGGCCAATGAGGGCAGCCCCTCTCGAAGACTTAGGTGCTTCACCGCCTCTGAGGAGTACGGTGACCACCTCTCTTCGGGGCCCTCAGGAGATTCGTCAGCTAACCCTGCCGGTGTTACAGGGCGCGGCAGTCTCCCGCGAACATCATTCTCTGGTCCTTCCGCCCGGAAACGTAGCGGAACCAGAGAGTTCGCCACCCCCACGGGGGTCTCTAGAGCGCTCACTTCAGGTGCATCCTGCCAGTTCGCTGCTACAGGTCACCAAGTTAGCTCCTCTAATAAATCCAGAGACCAGTCTCGAGAGGCTGGTTCCCTTAGTAGAATTTCTGGCAGCGTGGAAACTACTGCCAAATATTTCTATGTGGGTCCTGCGTACTGTAGAGAAAGGTTATTGCATTCAATTCGGCGCCAAGCCGCCGCCTTTCAGCGGGGTATTTCCTACTCTGGTAGGCCCCGAGCAGGCTCTGGTATTGGAACAGGAAGTGAATACTCTCCTGAGGAAGGAGGCCATCGAGGTGGTCCCTCCTCAACACAGAGAATCCGGGTTCTACAGCCGGTACTTCATTGTTCCCAAGAAGGATGGGGGCCTGCGGCCCATTTTAGATCTCAGACAGCTAAACCTCTCAGTAAGAAAACTGAAGTTCAAAATGTTGACTGTCAGACAGGTCGTGTCTCAAATCAGGTCCGAGGACTGGTTTGTCACGATAGATCTGAAAGACGCATACTTTCACGTCTTCATCCTTCCTCAACACCGGAAGTTTCTCAGGTTCGCTTTCAGGGGCAAAGCTTACCAGTACAGAGTTCTTCCGTTCGGCCTAGCGCTCTCTCCCCGAACTTTCACGAAGTGTGTGGATGCTGCTCTGGCTCCTCTGCGACTCCAGGGCATCCGCATACTCAACTACATAGACGACTGGCTCATCCTAGCCAGTTCAGAACAGTTAGCGGCTCAACATCGAGATGTTGTTCTTGCTCACATGGAAAAGCTGGGGTTGAGACTCAACGCCAAGAAAAGTGTGCTGTCTCCATTACAGAGAACCACTTATCTAGGTGTAATCTGGGATTCGACCACGATGCAGGCACGATTGTCACCTGCTCGGATCGAGTCGATCCTTACTGCAGCAAATGCGGTCAAGCTAGGCCTGCTACTCACTGTCAAACAGTTCCAAGTACTGTTAGGTCTTATGGCAGCTGCATCCAACGTGATACCTCTTGGACTGCTGCACATGAGACCACTGCAGTGGTGGCTCAAAACCAAAGGGTTTTCCCCGAGGGGGAACCCATTCCGCAAGATCAAGGTCACGCGGCGCTGCCTACGTGCCTTAGTCATGTGGAAAAAGCCCTGGTTCCTATTACAAGGACCAGCGCTGGGAGCTCCTTGCCGCCGCGTCACCGGGTGGGGAGCGGTCATGAGTGGCCGCTCCGCCCAAGGCCTATGGAACGACCGGCATCACTCTTGGCACATAAATTGCCTAGAAATGCTGGCAGTGTTCCTGGCTCTGAAGCATTTCCTTCCAGACCTAAGAAACCGTCACGTGCTGGTCCGCACAGACAACACTGCGGTGGTCTACTACATAAACCACCAGGGAGGTCTGCGTTCACGCCCCTTATACAAGCTGGCGTGCCAGATCATCCTGTGGTCACAAGGGAAGCTTCTCTCATTGAGAGCAGTTCACATTCCTGGACGTCTCAATGTGGGAGCAGACGTCCTGTCGAGGCAGGGGCTGAGGCCCGGGGAATGGATGCTTCACCCTCAGGTGGTGAAGCAGATATGGAGAGTCTTTGGTCAAGCCCAGGTGGACCTCTTTGCGACTCAGGAGACATCGCAATGTCCCCTTTGGTACTCTCTAGTTCCTCCAGCTCCTCTCGGACTGGATGCCATGGTACAGACGTGGCCGAGGCTTCGTCTGTACGCTTTTCCCCCGATCGCTCTGCTCCCGGGAGTTCTGGAAAGAGTGCGCCGGTACGGAGTACGGCTGCTGCTAGTAGCCCCGTACTGGCCGGCCCGAGTATGGTTCTCGGATATAATCGCCCTCCTCGACGGCTCTCCATGGGAGATTCCTGTCAGGAGCGACCTTCTTTCTCAGGCTGGGGGCGCAATATGCCACCCCCACCCAGAGAAGTGGAAGTTATGGGTGTGGCCCCTGAGGGGGCACAACTCATAGAAGCTGGTCTCTCAACCGAGGTTGTTGAGACCATCCTTCAATCCAGAGCTCCCTCTACGAGGAAACTTTATGGCCTAAAGTGGAACCTGTTTGCGTCATGGTGTCATGAACGCCGCTTAGACCCAGTCCACTGCCCGGTTGGTACAGTGCTGGAGTTCCTGCAAACTCGTTTGTCCGCTGGGTTAGCTCACTCCACCTTGAAGGTGTACGTGGCGGCTATATCGGCTTACCACGCCCTTCATGGCGGCCTTTCAGTGGGCAAGAACCCCCTGGTCTCACGTTTCCTCCGCGGTGCACTCAGGCTGAGGCCTCGTGCAAGACCGAAAGTCCCTACATGGGACTTAGCTGTGGTGTTGGAGGCGCTGTGTAAACCTCCCTTCGAGCCTCTAGAGGAGGCCTCCGATCGGATGCTTACCCTAAAGACAGCATTGCTGCTGGCGCTAACGTCTCTCAAGAGAGTCGGGGACCTGCAGGCCCTTTCAGTGGCCCCTTCTTACATTGACTTTGCCCCAGGGTTGGCCAAAGCATTCCTTTACCCACGAGCTGGGTACGTACCTAAGGTCCCATCAGCGACACCACAGCCAATAACGCTTCAAGCGTTTTACCCTCCTCCATTCGTGGAGCACGACCAGAGGAAGTATAACTTAATGTGTCCAGTAAGAGCACTAGACACTTATGTCCACAGAGCTGCCCTGTGGCGTAAATCAGAGCAACTTTTGGTCTGTTACGGCCCCCCTAAGAGGGGGTGCCCGGCTTCCAAGCCTACTATCAGTAAGTGGATCATTGATGCCATCTCTACTGCCTACGAGTCCTCTGGTCTCCCATCCCCGTTGGGAGTCAAGGCTCACTCAACTAGAGGCATTGCAGCCTCTAAAGCTCTGATGGCAGGTGTCCCGATCCAGGACATCTGCAGTGCGGCGGGTTGGTCCTCACCTCTAACGTTCGTCAGGTTCTACGAACTAGACCTCAGAGTCACTCCTGGCTCAGTCGTCCTTCAGCCCTAGCATTGCTAGGCCTAGAGGTGCTATAGGCGCTTTCCTCTACGGAGGAAAAGGATTTCTACCCTCTCGACCTGGCAGTCCTCCAGGCGAGAGGTGTGATATCCTGCCTCGCGTGCCCGAGGGCCGAGGCCTGTGTTCCTCTTGTCTGGTGGTTGATCACAGACAGAGATGTTTTCTAGTGTCCTGGCGGTCCACCAGGCACTTCTTGTGTCCCTCTTGTTCTGGCCGTAGCGCAGACAAAGGTCTACCACTTCTCCTCGTGTGCCCGAGGGCCGAGGAGCCTTTTCTCCCCCTGCACTGGTCTTGTGACAGGCAGCGGTTGAGAACCCTAGCCTCGTGTGCCTGAGGGCCGAGGCTCATTTATCCCTCTCGTCTGGTGGTGGATCACAGACAGAGACGTATTCCAGTGTCCTGGCACGTTCACCAGGCACTTCTTGTGTCCCTCTTGTTCTGGCCGTAGCGCAGACAAAGGACTACCACTTCTCCTCGTGTGCCCAAGGGCCGAGGAGCCTTTTCTCCCCCTGCACTGGTCTTGTGACAGGCAGCGGTTGAGAACCCTAGCCTCGTGTGCCTGAGGGCCGAGGCTCATTTATCCCTCTTGTCTGGTGGTGGATCACAGACAGAGATGTATTCCAGTGTCCTGGCACGTTCACCAGGCACTTCTTGTGTCCCTCTTGTTCTGGCCGTAGCGCAGACAAAGGACTACCATATTCTCCTCGTGTGCCTGAGGGCCGAGGCTCATTTATCCCTCTTGTCTGGTGGTTGATCACAGACAGAGATGCATTATCACTCGCGTCCTGGCAAGATCACCAGGCGGAGTTTCCATAGTGTCTCATCAGGTAAGTATTCCAGACACTGGATTATGCTAACCTCGTGCGCCCGAGGGCCGAGGTACATTCTCTCCCTCTTGTCTGGTGGGCTCCACAGACAGAGATGTATTATCACTCATGTCCTGGCAAGTTTCCCAGGCTGAAGTGTACCAAGACACAACTTTTCCACTCTTGGCCTAGCAGACAAAACTGCGCAGGGCCTTGGAAATTATGGGGGCGTTGATACCTCGTTCCCCAAAGTGTCTCAGGACGCAGTGTAGAGTTCCCGGAAGGGAACGTCTCAGGTTACGTATGTAACCCTGGTTCCCTGAGGGAACGAGACACTGCGTCTCGGACCATAATTCCCGCATCCCTGCTGCGCTCGCTTCATTCCTATAAGCCGACGCCAGCTTCAAACGCACGTGCTTATATACTTCCTGGTCGATGACGTCACCGCGCCTGTGACGTCACTCCCGTTTCTCATTGGACGTTGGACATGACTCAGAGTGCGGCCCGCCAATGGCGTTCCCCAAAGTGTCTCAGGACGCAGTGTCTCGTTCCCTCAGGGAACCAGGGTTACATACGTAACCTGAGACGATTTTTTTGGTTAACATTTTTTAAAGTTCATGTTTAATATTTGTTTATTGTAAATTATTTTTTAAATATTTTGTTTTCCCTTTAAATTAGAGATTTAGTCATTTTGGTGTTTTTGTCACTTTTATTATTTTTAATTAATTTTTATAATTGTTTAAAAACTGGAAAGGTTTCAGCTATTTTGTGATTTTTATTATTTAAATTTTGTTCACTTAAATGCAGTAGAAATCAGTAATCACTTAGCAATTTAGTATTTAAAAAAACATTCACTAAAATTGGAAAGTTTCAGTAATTGAAATTTTTATTATTATTTCTTTTCACTGAAATGCAGAAGCTTTAGTAACTGGGTAATTTATCAATTTAGTAATTAAAACAAAATGATTAGTGTTATTTTAGCATCACCAATGTAGTAGTATAGTTTTTGTTAACATTTTTTATTTAATATTTGTTTATTTTTAATTATTTCTTAATATTTTGTTTTCCCTTTGAATTAGAGATTTTGTAATTTTGCTACTTTGTCATTTTTTTAAAATAATTTTTTCCACTTAAATGCAGAAGTTTTAGTAATTGTGTAATTTAGCAATTTAATAATTAAAACAAAATGATCATTGTTATTTTAGCATCAGTAATGCAGTATTTTAGTTTTTGTTAAGATTTTATATTTATTATTTGTTTATTGTGAATCATTTTTTAATATTTTGTTTTCCCTTTGAATTATAGATTTAGTAATTTTGTTTTCATAATTTTTATTACTTTTTGATTTATTTTAATATTTTTACATTTTTTTTACTTAAATTGAAAAGTTTCAGTAATTTTGCTGTTTTTTTTGTCATTTTTATTATTTCAAATTTATTTTTGTATTTTTAAAATCTTTTTTCACTTTAATGCAAAAGTTTTAGTAATTGTGTAATTTAGCAATTTAGTAATTAAAACAAAATCATTAGTATTATTTTAGCATTACTAATGTAGTATTATAGTTTTTGTTAACATTTGTTTATTTTGAAAAAAATGTTGATTTTTTTTTTATATTTTTTTTTTCATTTGAATTAAAGATGCAATAATTGTGTTTTTGTCATTTTTAATTTTTAATTTATTTTTGTAATCGTTTTTGTTCACTTAAATTGAAAATAAATGTACTTAAAAATGTAAATAAATTTCACTTATATTAAAATATTTTTTTTACTTAAATTGGAAAGTCTCAGTAATTTTGCTGTTTTTGTCATTTTTATTATTTAAAATTTATTTTTGTATTTTTTAAATCTTTTTTCACTTAAATGCAAAAGTGTTAGTAATTGTGTAATTTAGCAATTTGGTAGATTAGTGTTATTTTAGCATCACTAATGTAGTGTAATAGTTTTTGTTAACATTTATTTGTTTAATATTTGTTTATTTTAAATCATTTTTTAAATATTTTGTTTTCCCTTTGAATTAGAGATTTGGTCATTTTGTGTTTTTATCATGTTTATTATTTTTAATTTATTAAATATTTTTTCACTTAAATTGGAATGTTTCAGTAATTTTGCTGTTTTTGTCCATTTTATTATTTAAAACAAAACTTAAATATTTTTTCACTTAAATTAGAACGTTTTAGTAATTCTGCTGTTTTTGTCATTTTTATTATTTTTAATTTATTAAATATTTTTTCACTTAAATTGGAATGTTTCAGTAATTTTGTTGTTTTTAATTTTTTTTTAATTAATTTTTTAAGTGTTTTTTCCCCACTTACATGCAAAAGTTTTAGTAATTGTGTAGTTTAGTAATTTTGCTGTTCAACCTAAACCTATTTAACCTAAATTAGAAAGTTTCAGTATTTTTTTTTTTTTTTTTGTCATTTTTATTATTACACAGAGTTGACACAGAGCTAGACAAGATGAGCATTTGAGGTTAAAATAAAATAAAATAAAATAAAATAAAATAAAATAAAATAATCGATCGTTTCACTAGATAAGACCCTTCTTCCTCGGCTAGAATCGTTTAGAGCCCTTTGAAGCTGCATTTAATCTGCATTTTGAAAGTTCAAACTCAGGGGCACCATTGAAGTCCACTATATAGAGAGAAATCCTGAAATGCTTTCCTCAAAAAACATAATTTCTTTACAACTGAAGAAAGAAAGACATCTTGGATGACAAGGGGGTGAGTAAACTATCTGTACATTTTTGTAACTCTGTATCCAAATATGACAGTAGTGGGTATTACAGATGCACAAACTGCAGCTGCATCCCACCTGCGTCCAGCGGCTCAGGTAGAGTTTTCTAGCGTGAAAGCAATTGGCACCGGCAAGGTGGCTGGACGTCCGTCACCATGACAATCACACAGCGACGGCATGCCATCGATGCTTTGGGGTCAATGCAATCACACGGGAAGATTAACATTTTCCACTCAAGGTTTTGACAGCTGCCTGCAGATAAAAAGGAAAACCCAAACCCCAACCGCTCCCCGTTCATCCTGACACCTGATCTCTAATCACACTCGTAAGCCTCAATCTGACTCAACATGACTAGTTTGGTATAAGACACTGACGTTTTCAATTGTGTTCAATCAGAAGACAACTTTATTGCTCAGAGGTTTATCAATTATAGTGAAAGTCATAAATTATTTTTTTGTCATTTTTTTGTAAAGTCTCTTTGCTCTTAATTTAATCTCACTGCTATGTAAAAGAAAAAGAAAAAAAAAACAATTAAAGCAAATTGAATTAAAACAATCTATTATTTAAGCATCACTGATATAGGTTATTATATTCTTTTATATATAATATTATATTTTTTGTATAATATTTGTTCTTTTTTTCAATTTGAATTAGAGATTTATTAATTGTTGTGTTGTAATTTTTATTATTATTTTTTTTTCACTTAAATTAGAAAGTTTCGGTAATTGACGTTTTTGCCATTATTATTTAAAAAAAATTCACTTAAAAGCGAAAGTTTTAGCAATTGTGTTGTTTTGTAATTTTTTTTATTTATAATTTATTTTATCTTTTAAAAATATTTTTTTTACTTAAAAGCGAAAGTTTTAGTAATTGTGTTGTTTTGTCATTTTTATTATTTATAATTTATTTTATCTTTTTAAAATATTTTTTCACTTAAATGCGAAAGTTTTAGTAATTGTGTTGTTTTTGTAATTTTTATAATTTACAAAAATATTTTTTTCACTTAAATTTAAAAAAATTTCATTAATTTAGTTTGTCATTTTTATTATTTATTTCTACTTAAAAGCTAAAGTTTTAGTAATTGTTTTTGTCATTTTTAATTATTTGTAATTTATATTTTTACATTTTTTTACTTACATGCGCACGTTTTAGTAATTGCAATTGAGCAATTTTTATTATTTTTAATTTATTTTCTTTTTTAAATATTGGTTTCACTTAAATGCAAAAGCTTCAGTAATTTGTCATTTGTTTATTTCTAATTTATTCTATTGTTATTTTTCACATTTTTTTTTTTGCTTAAATTTGAAAGTTTTAGTAATTTAGTTGCTTGTCATTGTATCATGTTTAATTTATTTGTATTTGTATTTTTTTTTTTTTTTTTACTTTAACTTAAATTTTAACTTTTTATTATAAGAATTTTTTTATAACAAAAATATCTACATCAAATTAATTATTTTAGTACAACATAAACAACACAAAATTAGGAAAAGTTTAAATAAAGTAACTTCAAGGTTTTTTAATATTGTTTTTTTTAACTTTAATTTTAGTTAAAGTTTAAGTAATATTGTTGTGCTCTTGCGATTTATTTTGTTTTTTAAAATAAGTCGGTACAGTATTTATTAATTTTCCACATGAACTACCTTGACTAACTTGGCAACTAGCATAAATAAAATAAGTTGTTGTATTTTATTTTATTTCAGTTAATGTTAATTTTGTGTGTATTTAAGTAACAATGTTTTTATGCTTTTAGTTTTTGTTAACAATATTAACCTTATAAGAAATCTTACTAGGGAGTATATTTTACACAGCCAGTCATTTTCTGCATGCAAATCACTATAGAAAGATTTAAGATGGAAAACCATAACAGGCTTGTGTTCAAGATCCAGGGAGATAAAGCCGTCCATCAGAAGCACGGCAACAATAGCTGTCCTTAACGCTCGGCACACAAAGCTCGTTTCTGCCGGGATTGACAGATGTCTCAAGACATGTGGGTGGAACATGACGTTTGATTGGATGCACACAGCCGCCCGTGTCAGCGGCTGCCAGTCAAGTTCAGCAAAGCAAAATCATTTCATGAGAAACTTCAGCAGATTATTTTTGCCTCACCTCATACACGCTTCAAATACTGGAAAACCATTTGTTTATTCACCCTTACAAAGTCTCTCCTGCTGGAACAAAGTCTGGGATTCAGGCATCAAACTTTCATCAAGCTTTTCTTGCACAAACATGCTTTGTCAGGTAACCTAAAATGTGCTTCATATGTGACTCTGGACCACAAAATATTTGGTCTATTTGTAGCAATAGCATATGGGTCAAAATTATTGATTTTTCATTTATGCCAAAAAGCAGGATATTAAATAAAGATTATGTTCCATGAAGATATTTTGTACATCTTCTACCGTAAATATATCAAAACGTATTTTTTTGATTAGTAATATGCATTGCTAAGAACTTCATTTGGACAACTTTAAAGGCAATTTTCTCAATATTTGGAATTTTTAGCACCCACAGGTTACAGATTTTCAAATAGTTTCAAATACTGCCCTATCCTAACAAACTATACATCAATGGAAAGGTTATTTCCTCAGCTTTCAGATTATGTATCTATAAAATCTATAGTATATGATCTATTTATATTCTATAATAGAAAAGTATAAAAATTTCTGTAAAGTCTCTTTGCTCTTAAATTAATTTCATTGCTGTCTAGAAAAAAAAAGTTAAACAATCTGAATTTAAAACAAAAGGGTCAGTGTTATTTTAGCATCATTGATGTAGTACTATATTTTTGGTTTACATTTTTTGTTAAATATTTGTTCTTTTTTTATATTTTTCACCTTGAATTAGAGATTTAGTCATTTTGTTGGGTTTTGTCATTTAATTTTTTTTTTTTTATCGTTTAAAAAAAGAATTTTCACTTAAATTTGAAAGTGTCAGTAATTTTGTCGTTTTATCAACAACATTTGTATTATTTTCTTGTAATTTTATTTAAAATATTTCTTAAATATCACTTATGTTTCAGCGTAAGTTTTAGTAATTGTGGTTTTGTATTTTTTTCTTTTTTTTTAATGTGAAAGTTTCAGTCTTTTTTATAATTTTTAATACATTTTTATTATCTTTATTTTTTTCACTAGATGCAAAAGTTTTAGTAATTGTGTTGTTTTTGTCATTTTTATTTTTGTCATACTATATTTTTGGTTTACATTTTTTGTTAAATATTTGTTCTTTTTTTATATTTTTCACCTTGAATTAGAGATTTAGTCATTTTGTTGGATTTTGTCATTTATTATTTTTTTTTTTTTTTTTACATTTTTTATTGTTTAAAAAAGAATTTCCACTTAAATATGAGAGTTTCAGTAATTTTGTACTTTTCGTCATTTTATTATTTTTCAATTATTTTTTATATTTAAAATGTTTTCCAATTATTAAATATATTTATTTTATTTTTTTATTTTTTTATTTTATATATTTTTCCCCACTTAATGTGAAAGTTTAAGCAATTTTCTTGTTTTTGTTATTTTTAATTTATTTTTATTATCTTTATTTTTTTCCACTTAGAAAAGTTTTAGTACTTGTGTTCTTTTTGTCATTTTTATTATTTTTGATTATACTTTTTATATGTTTGTTCACTTAATGTAGAAGTTTCTGTAATTTTGTTGCTTTTGTCATTTTTATTTTTAATTAATTGTTTTTTTATCTTAAATGCAAAAGTGTTAGTAATTGTGTTGTTTTTTGTCATTTTTATTATTACTAAATTATTTTTATTTATTATTTTAAAATAATTTTTCACTTAAATTTGAAAAGCTTCAGTAATTGTATTGTTTTTGTCATTTTTATTATTTCTAATGTATTTAATATTTTGTCCTGCTGAAACAAAGTCTGGGATTCAAGCATCAAACTTTCTTCAAGCTTCACTTACACAAACATGCTTTGTCAGGTAACCTAAAATGTGCTTCATATGTGACTCTGGACCACAAAACCAGTCTTAGGTAGCATGGTTATATTTGTAGTAATACCATATGGGTCAAAATGATCGATTTTTATCCCAAAATCATTAAGATATTAAGTAAAGATTATGTTCCATAAAGATATTTTGTAAATATCCTACTGTAAATATATCAAAACTTTTTGATTAATAACATGCATTGCTAAGACCTTATTTTCTTAATATTTTGAGTTTTTTGCACACTCAGATTCCAGATTTTCAAATAGATATATCTCAGCCAAATACTGTCCTAACAAACCATACATCAACAGAAAGCTAATTTCCTCATCTTGAGATTATCTCAATTATAAATCTGAATTTGGAAAAACTGACTGGTTTTGTGGTCCAGGGTCACATATGGTAACATTCAATTAAAGTAATAATACTAAATTCAAAAACATGATTTAATAATTAAATCAAGTTCTAAACATCAGACTCAACGAGGCTCAAGTTGGCTGGCTCGAGCTAACAGCCATGAGCATTTATGAGCATGAGCATTATTATATTAAACATCATCCCCATTCATCCTGCATATGAGCTTTTATAGCTGTGGAAAAGTGGTTTCTGCCAGAGAGAGAGAGAGAGAGAGCGGTTAGAGCCCATAGTGTAGCTTCCATTTTGAACACGGATTGATCCAGCAGGCTATAAATTCAGTCTCCCAATGCAAAGCCACCATTCACACTGACTGCTCATGAGATATTCATGCAGAACTGCTCGATCGCTTTGAGGCAGGCCTTGTTTTCATGGCTAATGAATCTCCAATTGAATTTGCATCAATGTGAGTGAGAAATTCACAGACGCCGCAGGTTTAGGTTGTCATGAATAATATGAGTTTTGAAGAAATGTCAGAAAAAAATTGTAAATGTAAAGATTTCATCTGTAAGATTGCATGTGCACACATAGCCATGCATTCGTAATATAAGAAAGTATTCTATAAATATGCAAAAGTAGATTTTAATTGCCTATCAGGTAAAACTCTGACGAAACGAAAGTCTGACAACTTAAAAAGTAATAGCCAGGGTTATTATATATAAGTAAAATGAAAAATGGAAATCATATAAAAAAAAAAAAATTCACTACTTGAAATAAAATAAACTTTAACTGAAATTACAAAACGTTTTTTTTTTGCTATATTTGCCAAAGCAATATTTCTGACCTACTAAAATCTACTGAAGCTAAAACTGCTAAATAAAAAGGAATAAAAACTAGACATAACAATAATAATAAATTACAAAACAACAACAATTGTAAACTAAAATTAAAATAATATTAAAAATTATAAAAAAAAAACAGTCTTTTGCTCACCAAGCCTGCATTTATTTGATCCAAAGCACAGCAAAAACAGCACAATTTTGAATTATTTTTAATATTTAAAATAACTGCTTTCTATTTATATATATTTTAAAACGTAATTTATTCCTGTGATTTCAAAGCTGAATTTTTAGCATCATTACTCCAGTCTTCAGTGTCACATGATCCTTCAGAAATCATTCTAATATGTTGTTCAAGAAACATTTTTATCATTATTAATATCATCAATCTTTTAAAACAGTTGAGTATATTTTTTCAGGATTCTTTGATGAATAGAAAGATCCAAAGACCAGCATTTATCTGAAATAAAAAGCTTTTGTAACATTATACACTATGTACCATTCACACACCTTGGAATCAGTATATTTTTGGGAGGAAGGAAATTATAGAAATGATTACTTTTATTTAGTAAAGATGATTCAAATTCATCAAAAGTGATAAAGTGATAAAGAGACCAGAAAAAAATTCTACTCAGCTGTTTTCAACATAATAATCAATGTTGTTTGAGCAGCAAGTCAGAATATTAGAATGATTTCTGAAGGATCATGGAATTAGAGTAATGATGCTGAAAATTCAGCTTTGAAATCACAGGAATAAATTACACTTTAAAATATATTCAAATAGAAAACAGTTACTTTAAATAGTAAAAATATTTCAGAATTGTACTGTTTTTGCAGTGCGTTGGATCGAATAAATGCAGCCTTGGTGAGCAAAAGAAACTTCCTTAAAAAAAAATTTAAATCTTAAAAATAAAAAAACTTTTGACTGGTAGTGCATTAATAAAAAAATAATATCTCAATGGTATTAAAATAACATTGGTAATAGCCTTTGTGTACAAGTATTATTGCAAATCGAGTTACAAACTAACGTTTACTGCAATGGGTTTGTTAAAATCCCCAGAACTAAGTACTATATAAGCAATACTAATAGCAAGAAGCACTAACTACAACACAAGGGACAGCTAAACTAAGATTTCGGTTTGATTCAAACCACAGGCATCATAAGACCCGCTTCAAGCTTCGTTTAATCCTCGACCCATTATTTTTCTTCCTGGAAACTGTTTGAAATGCAGAGAAACTGTGATGGCCAAACAATCCGACAGCTTATTAGAGCGCTGATCTCTGAGCGGGGCAGCAGAGGGCAGAGCCACAGCCACCACACGAAGATTAAAAACACAAAGATGCACACAGAGACACTGCACACAGTGATGCTCATTTCAATGCAGATGCATGCACAGGCATGCATTTGTGTGGAAATCACATGTGCATTGAAAAAAATGTGGTGTAGGATTTACTTTGAAACTATTTTCCCAAGTAATAAGAAAAAATGTCAAGTTACACACAGACGAGAATCCATGAAACGCATTATTAGAATGTTTTCCAAGACTGCATTACACAGTCAAGCCCAAAATTATTCATACCCCTGGCAGATTCTGACTTAAAGTTACTTTTATGCAACCAGCAAGTTTTTTTTTTTTTTGACCGGAAAGGACACAGGCTTCTCCCAAAAGATAATAAGACGATGTACAAGAGGCATCATTGTGGAAAAAAATATTTCTCATCTTTTATTTACATTTGAACAAAAAGTGGCATGTCCAAAAGTATTCATACCATTCTCCATAATCAATAGAAAAGCCTTTATTGGCTATTATAAAATAAAAGTTTAAACTCTCTGAGTTTACACGTTTTGATGTGCACATATTCATGAAATTGCTGTGGCTATAGCATTTTTGTGGTAAAGATATGGCCAAATTTTAAAGATTAAGTGGACATTAGACTTAAATGTTGTTTACTCAGTATTAAAAAGGATTAGATCGAGCAGTAAAGTGTAAAAATAATCGCCAGAACGTTGGCGCCCTCTGCAGGACTTTGTAGTAATGCGTAACGTACATTAGCTCTATTGTTTATAATACATTATGCATTTCAACAGTTTTGTGCAATAAAACCATATGATTTCTTGCTAACTATTATTGCCTCATTGCTATTATATATTTTAAGGGCTTTAATTTTAAAGGCTATTGTTCACATTTATCTACATTTTTATTACCACAAAAAAGCAAAAAACATATTAATCAAAAGGCCTGTGTAATTAATTGAGTTTTACAGTTTTATTTTGACCAAATTCTTTTTCAGTACTTTTCTGGATTTCCATTAAAATTTAATAATCAAAAACATCTCCAATTAATTTATTTTATTAAAAATAAAATGTTCTAAAGTAAAATTGCAGATTTTTTGGGTGGGAAATTAGTCGTTTAGATTAACCGATTAATCGATAAATTAGTCGATAAATTAGTCGATAAATTTACAAAAGTCATTAGTGGCAGCCCTAAATTAAACTAAATTTTGAAGTAGAAAGACTAAATTAGTATTTTATTGTTAAATGTACTCCAATAATCTGTTTTATTTACATCTTTTAAAAATCATTTTATAGTGTGGCATTTTGGCAGATATAATGCAGATATAACATTTTGCTAAAATAAATGTGTGCTTTTGCTTTTACTTTACTTACTTATATTAAATTAATATTTTTATTTAGCAGGGATGCTTTAAATTGACTGAAAGTGATGAAAAAGACATTTATAATGTTACAAAATATTTCTATTTCACAAAAATGCTTCTTCTGAATTTCATATTCATCAAAGAAACCTGAAATAATTCTACTCAGCTGTTTTCAAAATAATAATAATAATAATAATAACAATAATAATAATAAATGTTTTTGAGCAGCAAATCAGAATATTAGAATGATTTCTTAAGGATCATGTGACTGGAGTAATGATGCTAAGAATTCAGCTTTGAAATCACAGGAATAAATTACATTTTAAAATATATAGAAATAAAAAACAGTTATTTTAAATAGTAAAAATATTTCAAAATTTGAATTTTTTGCTGTGCTTTGAATCAAATAAATGCAGGCTTTGTGAGCAGAAGAAAAATCTTACTGTTCAAAAACTTTTGACTGGTAGTGCATGGACCCAAGCAATATTTAGCAACCACATAAAATATCCACCGAAAACATCTAAATGTCTGCTTCAAGCTCTTATTCATAGGATATTATCCATTTAAACCCTCACAACCATTTTTTCTTTGAAAGTATTAAGACTTTCTTTACCATTCAAGGGTTTATGAGTGACTCTAGAACCACATTAATGAAACAACAACACACTAATTCACTTTCAGTCTCTCTCAGTGGCAGCCAATCAGTGCGTTAAGGGTCAGACTGGGCAGGAAATCAATTAATGACGAACGATCTGAAATAATGATGGAACACCGTGTTGCTGGGGTCTCCAGAAATGTCAGCGCATTGTTTTACTGTGTAATTAGACAGTTAATGAGAGCCTTAATGAACAACATGCTCTCCATCTCCATGGGTAAAAGTCCTAAAGAACGAGGACAGACAGAGAGACTCACACGCCATGGGGTAAATATTTTGCTAATATAATCAGAGAAAAATGTAGCTAGAGATTTCAAAACAGTTGTAATCAAACACAGTGTTATTAGTAGAAGAGCTGTGATGTACTGTAGCACAACTGGTGAGGGAGAGTTAAGTACACTTCTAATAGCTCTGTACTCTAGCTAAAGCCAAAATTGTTTAAAGAAGGCATTTCAAGTGATAAATTAGCATCTTAACGAGTGACCATGGCAGTATTCCAACTCCCAGTGAGCTAAAAAGACTGCTATCTAGACAGCATAATAACTGAAATCAAACGCATTGATTTGACATTGCAAAACACATGCAAAAAAATGGAAACTGTTCAGTTTTAATTAGATCTCTGTATTAATACTGCTTAGGATCGAATCTATTATATTTATAATCAACATCTGTCTCAATTATAGATTAAATTCATTTCCGAAAGCACACTGCACTTGAGAAATATATAAGACAGGGGGATCATGGGGGTCCTCTTTTTCCCCAGACATGTCCTGGCTGGGATTTCTAAAATGTTTTTCCTGTTGTCAGTTTCTCTACGGTCCCTTGATCACAAAACCAGTCCATTTTTTGAAACTGAGATTTATACATCATCTGAATAAATAAGCTTTCTATTGATGTATGGTTTGTTAGAAAAGGACAATATACAACTATTTGAAAATCTGCAATCTGAGGGTGCAAGAAAATCAAAATATTGAGGAAAATCGCCTTTAACCCTCTAGGCTGCTTTGTCCAGGAGTCACACCTTGCTCCTTTGTGGTCAAATGTGACCGAAGCCTTAAAAGGTAACTTTTTCTTTGCTTCAGAAAAATCTATGAAATACATTTTTGTTCAATAATATTTTGTGATTATTATTTAGAATTTTGAGGAGTTTTTATGATACTATGCAATATTTATACAATTTTAATGAACCATTTTTTTTCCACAAGAATAATTTTTTTGTTTGTATTTAATTGTTTATTTTTAAATAAATGCAACATTTCACATTAAAATTACTTGATTGATGAGCACTTTTTTCAGCACAGTGGCTGATTTGTAGCTCGTACCACCAAAACATTCTCTGAATTATTGCAGTTTTTCGAATTTCCTATTCATTTTCTATGTCTGTCATTTTTGACCGCGAAGGAGCCAAGTGAGTTTTTTTTTTTTTTTTTACCCCATATCCGAATCATGTCACTGATTTTTTTGTGTGCTCACATAGCTAATGCAACATAAGTCACCAAGTGTCATCTCATTCCGATGAAGCTATGATTTTTTAAATTTCAAAACATACAATTTTCGGTCAAAAATGACTGAAGAGGCCCAGAGGGTTAAAGTGGTGCAAATTAAGTTCTTATTAAGTTCAATTGTTTTGATAAATTTAGAATTGGAAATTTACAAAATATCTTCATGGAACACGATCTTTACTTAATGTCCTAATGATTTTTGGCATAAAAGAAAAATGTATCATTTTGACCCATATGCATTTTTGGCTATTACTACAAATAAACCCACGCTACTTTAGGCTTTTTTTTGGTCTATCATGACATATTTACTCTATTTCCACTGCTTTTGCCATTCTCTGTAGATCCCACCTCCTTCGCTCTACGATTGGTCGATTGTGCACAAACCCCAGACATTTTAGGCAATTTAGAAATCTTGGCCAGAGGAAAAAAGTATGTATGGTCAACCTATACAACAGTAGGACATTTACAAAATATCTTCATGCAACATTATCTTTACTTAATATCCTAATGATTTATGGCATAAAAGAAAAATCAATCATTTTGACCCATACAATGTATTTTTTGCTATTACGACAAACATACATGCTACTTAAGACTGGTTTTGTGGTCCAGGGTCAAAAATTATATGTACATGTATTTGCACTGCTTTGGTCAATTACTACAAAGCCTGCATGTTATTGGTCAAACTACTTTTCAGTCATCAACTTTTGCAAGAATAAAAAAGAAAGAAAAAAAAAGGCAACGTAAAAAAAAGAACATATGGTCACCCTTTACAACCATAGTCATTTATTATTATTCAAACTCGCAGGCGCAAAATGAAACGAAAAAAGATATTAGATATTAGAGAATTTGTACAAAATTCATATCCAGTCTTCCTCTCTTGAGTATCCACACAAATTGGAAGTGAATGACACAAGCACATCAGCTAAACAAACACAGGAGGAAATCAGCAGACACTGATGGGTTGTGTTGACATGTCGGTTTAAAAGAAAAACAGAGGAGTAATCTGGATTAAACAGACGAGGACAGATACTGAGGAATCCAGATGGCAAGTGGGAGATGCTAGGGAAGAAAAGATGACAGAAGACTCTTGAGTATATCTTACAAACACTATCTGTGTCTACAGGGTAAAAAATAATCTAAAAAGACCATTTTTAAATCTCTGTCATTTTATCTGGACAGCAGTGAGATTAACTGAGAGCAAATGAATACTTCTGCTTCTCAGATGCTCCTAATGAGAACAAATTTAATCACATGACTGTGTTTACATGCACAAAACTATTTTGTTTTCAGAATATTGTCATAGTCCAGGTAAAAAAGGGTCATGCATTAACCAGACTGATAATACAGTTGAATTCAAAAGTTTACATATACCTTGCAGAATCTGCAAAAAGTTAATTATTTGAGCAAAATAAGAGGGATTATACAAAATGCATTTTATTTTTCATTTAGTACTGACCTGAATAAAAGATTTCACATAAAATACATGTACATAGTTTGTTCTGAACAGTTAAACTGCCCGCTGTTCTTCAGAAAAATACATCAGGTCCCACAAATTCTTTGGTTTTTCAGCATTTTTGTGTATTTGAACCCTTTTCAGCAATGACTATATGATACTGAGATCCATCATTTTACACTGAGGACAAGTGAGGGACAGAAGGTTCAAACGCTCACTGATGCTCCAGAAGACAAAACAATGCATTAAGGGCCGGGGGGTGAAAACTTTTTGAATTTAAGGATCAGGGTAAATTTTACTTATTTTGTCATCTGGAAAACATGCAAGTGTCTTCTGTAGCTTCTGAAGGGCAGTACTAATTGAAAAAAATAAGATATTTAGGCAAAATAAGAAAAATGTACACATCTTCATTCTGTTCAAAAGTTTTCACCCCCTGCTCTTAAATGCAGTTTTTCCTTCTGAAGCATCAGTGAGCGTTTGAACCTTCTGAAATAGTTGCATATGAGTCCCTCAGTTGTCCTCAGTGTGAAAAGATGGATCTAAAAAAAAAAAACACAGCTTGAAAGCAGTTTGATCATGGTTTTTGAAGAAATTACAATAATAATAAAAATGTTTCTTGAACAGCAAATCAGCATATTAGAATGATTTCTGAAGGATCATGTGACACTGAAGGCTAAAGTAATGATGCAAAAAATTTTGCTTTAAAATCACAGGAATTTTAAAATATATTCAAATTGAAAGCAGTTATTTTAAATAGTAACAATATTGCAAATTTGTGCAGCTGTGGATCATTCAGGTAACAACACAGTTTTAGCCGTGTTCAGCGTATGTAAACTTTTGTACAGGGTCATTTTTATAAATTCAACTATTATTTTCTCTAGTGGACTATATGTAAATCTCTTTCATGTGAAATATCTTTTTCAGGTCAGTAATAAATAAAAAATAACATCCATTTTGTATAATCCCTCTTATTTTGGTAAATGAATTAACATTTTGCAGATTCTGTAAGGTGTATGTAAACTGTAGAACATTTAATCCTATTTCTCAAAAGTAATAATTATGTCAGTGTATGCAGTTTTAATTAGTAAAAAAAAAGTCATTAAGTGAACCAGCAACTCTGAGTAAAAACTATTTCCTTTAGGTACTGCTACAGTTTTAAATTTTATAACAAAACAAAAGCTCATTTTGTAAAAGTTTGGGTTAGATTGTAAAGTATGAAATGATTTTGAATGCAGTACATGATGGGAAAGCTCAATTGATTTTGCACATATGTAATTTGTGGTTATGAAACATACTTTAATTAAACTGCACTGCGACTAAATACATTTTCGAGTGTCATATAGCCTAGGGATGGATGCGGAGCAGCGCTGGGGGTATAAAGATTTTTGTCCTTATTTTCCGGACAAAAGGTCAGTTAGTCACACTGTTGCCTGCTGTAATCCAATAAAAGCAATCCAATTTCTGAAAGGTCACTAAATCTACATATTACTCCATCAGATGAAAACATCATGGGTTTCTTTGGCAGACTGACCTGGTACACACACACACAACCCACAACCATCAGCTAGTGTTTATGGACACATGGCTCTGCTCCAAAACCAAGCAAGCAGCTTATGTAGCAGTATTTTAAGGATGCCATGGTGAATTTAAAGACATGCATTCACAATTCAAATGGTTGCATATAATACACAAACCATATAAGAATATACGCTACCAGTCAAAAGTTTTTGAACAGTAAGATTTGTAATGTTTTTAAAGTCTCTTTAGCTCACAAAGCCTGCATTTATTTAACCTAAAGTACAGTCAAATCTGTAAAAATGTGTAATATTGTTACTATTTAAAATAACTGCTTTCAATTTGAATATATTTTAAAATTCCTGTGATTTTAAAGCTAAATTTTTTGCATCATTACTTTAGCCTTCAGTGTCACATGATCCTTCAGAAATCATTCTAATATGCTGATTTGCTGTTCAAGAAACATTTTTATTATTATTGTAATTTCTTCAGAAATCTTTGATGAATAGAAAGATCTAAAGATCAGCATTTATCTGAAATTAAAAGCTTTTGTAACATTATACACTATACCATTCAAAAGCTTGAAATCAGTATAATTTTATTTTTCAACATCATCTTAATTATAATAAATGATGATAATAATAAAAATAAATCTTTTGAGCAGCAATTCAGAATATTAGAATGATTTCTGGAGGATCATGCGACTGGAGTAATGCTGAAAATTAAGCTTTGATATTTTTAATAGTAAAAATATTTAATAATTGTACTGTTTTTGCTGTACTTTGGATCAAATGAATGCCAACTTGGTAAGCAGAAGAGACTTTAAAAAACATTAAAAATCTTACTGTTCAAAAAAACTTTGACTGGTAGTGTATATGCATACATTATAAAACCACATTCTAAAAAATTACAAATTTGTGAAATATATTCCAATGCAATGTAAATCAAAAATGAAACTTATTCCTTATTATTATTTATGCTGAAAAGTTACCTTTTTCTAGAAATTTTGTGAAACTACAAAAAAAGCGAGATAAGGTTTAAAAAAATTGTTTTATTGAGCAAAGATACATTGAATTGATCAAACTGACAGTAAAGACACTTATAATGTTGTAAAATAACAAATATGTGACCCTGGACCACAAAACCAGTCTTAAGTCGCTGGGGTATATTTGTAGCAATAGCCAAAAATACATTGTATGGGTCAAAATGATTGATTTTTCTTTTATGTCAAAAATCATTAGGAAATTAAGTAAAGATCATGTTCCATGAAGATTTTTTTGTAAAATTCCTACTGTAAACCTATCAAAATGTAATTTTTGATTAGTAATATGCATTGCTAAGAACTTAATTTGGACAACTTTAAAGGTGATTTTCTCAGTATTTAGATTTTTTGCACCCTTAGATTTCAGATTTTCAAATAGATGAATCTCGGCCAAATATTGTCCTATCCTAACAAACCATACACATGAGCTTTCATATGATGTATATATCTCAGTTTTGTAAAATTTAACCTTATGACTGGCTTTGTGGTCCAGGGTCACATATATGCTGTTCTTTTGAACTTTCTATTCAACAAAAAATTTTTGCACAAATTCCACAAAGCAGCACAACCAGTTTGTAACATTGATAATGATAAGAACCATTATTAATTTAAAAATTATTTCTGAAGGATCATGTGACACTAAAGACTGCAATGATGCTGAAAATTCAGCTTTGCACCACAGGAATAAATTACATTTTAAAATATATTTAAATAAAAAACTGTTATTTTAAATTGTAATAATATTTCACATTTTTACAGTTTTTACAGCATTTTGGAAAAACCAAATGCAACCTTTGGTGAAAATAAAAGTTTTTTTTTTTTTAAAAACATACGTGAGTCTTAAATACTCCATATTCATATATGGATTATTTTTAACTTCTATTTAAAGATCTGGATTTCTGAAGGAGTTCCTGATTTCTGTAGTCCATCTCACACCTCTGTGTCACACCGATAAAAATCTCTATTGTGGCCGCGTGACAGCTGACATTGTCAAGGGAAGCAAACCTGACCTGCGGCCTGTACTGTGACTCATTCTTAATGGAGTTTCTTTGTTGACCCAAGAGCGGAAGGACCAAATCACTCAACCGAGGTGATGAACACAGGTGACAGGTGAGTGTGACAACACTAGAAAAATATCAGTATGTGTTGCCTGTGCTGCTCTCCTCACATTGTACCTTCAAGCTTCTATTCATCTTCATCAAACGTGCTCATCTGTGCCAAACACGCCACCACAGTGCGGGGGGTGAGGTGGGTGGTTGCCAGGGTTTTGCTATGTGGTTGTTAAGGTGACTGTTTACTCGCCAGAGTCAAAAAGCCCACCCCCAAATCTCTATTCTGGTCTACTCAATGCACGTCCAAGTAGAAAAGTAACAGCTCACCTCTTTGCAATGCAACATGATTTTGAAGTAGTAAATCATGATCTGTAAAATACATTTTGGGGCTGAATAGTAGCATGTATGAGTAATTGAAATAGCGACGGTGGCTGTCTTAGCATGCAAGATAAATAGCAAATTATGTCAGAGTAAATTACACTGGTTACATTTTGCTCAAGAGAACAAACATACTGTATTGGAGTATAAAATATTCATTGGTCAACGAGGCAAAGTTAATAAGCAAGCTATGTTGAGAAACTGCAAGAGAAACTCTTATGTTAAACAAGTACTTTTGCTTTCAGATTACAAAAACAAAACAAAACAAAACAAAACAGTGCCCTTAAATCTCTTGTATTTATTTACCTGAAAGAGCAGTTCTTGACCAGACACTAATATGCATACTAATGTCTTAAGCACAGAGTAGATTTACCGCTTTACCGTTCACTTTCAATTTAATTCTCCAAACCTTGGCTAATTGCGTGAAGGTCTGTTCTGGGCATTTCAAAGATTGGTTTCTCTGTGAAACACAGGCTGTCCGGCGCTGATTAATATTCCATTAACAGCTCAATTAAGCCTGATTCATTAGGAGAGGAATAGCAGAGCAGAACTAATGCAGAAGTCCAGCAGTGAGGAAGGCTTTAAAATATCCTACAAAGGTTACGACATCAAAACTCCAGCTAAAGACACACTTTCAATTGTCAGTGTTGTCACTGACCTTTTTCTACCCTGTAGATAGAATAGTTTTGGGAAATACCCACACTGCTTTTTTTATGCAATAAAATACCATTATTTAAAGTTAATAATCACCTAGCTTTATTGGAAGAACAAATCAAAATATATTATGTTACTTACAAAAAACGTTATATCACACCACAAGCTACAGACTACGTACTGTATAGTATAGTGTTATTTTCCCTGCTGAAAAAAACAGCAAATGCTGGTTAGGTAGGTTTTGGTGCTGGGGTGCTGGTTTTAGCTGGTTTATGCTGGTCCTTTGCTGGTTAATGCTGGTCCTTTGCTGGTTTATGCTAGTCATGTTGCTGGTCAAGGACCAGCATAAACCAGCAAAGGGCCAGCATAAACCAGCAAATGACCAGCATAAACCAGCAAAGGGCCAGCATAAACCAGCAAAGGACCAGCATTAACCAGCAAATGGCCAGCATAAACCAGCAAAGGACCAGCATTAACCAGCAAATGGCCAGCATAAACCAGCAAAGGACCAGCATTAACCAGCAAATGGCCAGCATAAACCAGCAAAGGACCAGCATAAACCAGCAAATGGCCAGCATAAACCAGCAAAGGACCAGCATAAACCAGCAAAGGACCAGCATAAACCAGCAAATGGCCAGCATAAACCAGCAAAGGACCAGCATAAACCAGCAAAGGACCAGCATAAACCAGCAAATGGCCAGCATAAACCAGCAAAGGACCAGCATAAACCAGCAAAGGACCAGCATAAACCAGCAAAGGACCAGCATAAACCAGCAAATGGCCAGCATAAACCAGCAAAGGACCAGCATAAACCAGCAAAGGACCAGCATAAACCAGCAAAGGACCAGCATAAACCAGCAAATGGCCAGCATAAATCAGCAAAGGACCAGCATAAACCAGCAAATGGCCAGCATATACCAGCAAAGGACCAGCATTAACCAGCAAAGGGCCAGCATAAACCAGCAAAGGACCAGCATTAACCAGCAAAGGGCCAGCATAAACCAGCTAAAACCAGCATCCCAGCACCAAAACCTACCTAACCAGCATATGCTGTTTTTTTCAGCAGGGTTGGCAGCACTGAACGTAAACAATGCTACTGAACTGAAAAAAACTTGTATATTTTGCTAATTATTTCTGCTTAAAATGGTCAATTATTATCATGTTTTGGGCTGTACTAATTGGTCGGACCGGGAAAAACATTTGGAGTACTACAGACTGCCAAAAGTTATAACAAATCAAGGAGAAAAGTGCAAAAAAAAACTGTCTGTGGAACAAAAGGCGTTTGTGGTTGGCCCAACTGAACCAGGATTTCCAGGGCAAGAATCTTGACAACATTTGTTTGTTCTTATCATTATATTACTTACAAAAAACTTTATACCACACCACATGCTACGGACTACGTACTAGAGATGCACCGATAGCAATATTCTTGACCGATTCCGATTTTTCAGTAAGTGTGACCTGCCGATTAACATTTCTCTTTATATAATGGACTTCTGTGGTGCCCCCGAGTTTGAACTTCCAAAAAGCAGCTTCAAAGCTCTAAACGATCACATCCAAGGAAGAAGGGTCTGTCTTATCTAGCGAAACGATCAGTTATTTTCTAAAAACATTTCCAACTTATATACTTTTTAATCTCAAAAGCTCGTCTTGCCGAGCTAGACAAGAAAAGCATTTGAGATTAAAAATTATATAAATTGTCATTTTATTTTAGAAAATTAAACTAAAAAATAGAAAGGAGAAATCCTGAAATGTTTTCCTCAAAAAACATAATTTCCTTACGACTGAAGAAAGAAAGACATGAACATCTTGGAGGACAAGGGGGTGAGTACATTATCTGTACATTTTTTGTTCTGAAAGTGAACTACTCCTTTAAGAAGCTGAGAATGACCTGATTCTAAAAAGTGGATATTACTTTTAAAGATTAAAAATATAACACTGGGTGGATTTTTATCATTGTAGGGTGGTTGTGTACACAAACAACATGTAAAAGTGAGTTTTTCATCTGATGACCCCTTTAAAGAATACGGTGGATAAAATTAATCTAACAAATAATCAACAGGTTCATTGATAATCAAAATAAATAGTTTCAGCCCTAAAAAAATCACCACTTTCAATGTATTGAAAAGGACAGCAAGAACACTGTGCTCAGAATCAAGTCAAGTACTGGTTTAAAATGACATGCGGGTTAGTAAATGATGACTGATGAATGTTCATTTTTTGGGAAACCATTTCTTTAATAATGTTCCACTATTAGCCACTGACACACAAACACACACACACACGCTCATTCAAAGACAAACATCAGCCAGAGTAAATAATTAATAGTTCTTCCACAGCCGGTTCAATATCAATCCTGTTAGTTGACTGCACCAGACCGGGCTGGCCGAGCTCGAGCGGCTGATGGATTGGGTGAAGCCTGGCACCACGTCGCAGGAGGGCAGAGGTAATAAAGTGGCATGAATGGTTCATTAACCTCAGGAGAGATACTCAGCGGTGAATAAAGCAATCATCTGTGTAAATCTGAGTGTTGACAGTATATGAAGTCTGCTGCAAAGCTGATATGAGTGAGGGTTTATGACTGCGCAGGCGTTTGATCTATAGTGCCAACGTGCCACTGGAAACGATATGGAGGCTTGAAATTACTAGTGCAAGGAACTTTCTCGACTGCTTTGTATTTTGTTCACAGAGAGGAAAAATCCATTTACAACTACCAAAACAAAACAACACGAGTCAATACTTTAAAAGAACCGCCGTTTCATAGATCGTTCTTGTTCGATTTTTAAATGAAAAAGTTCAAATAAAAGTTGAAGATGCAAACAAACATTCACAACTCAAAACAAACACACTTCTCGATTTTAAAACCATTAAGCAAAGCTAGTTTCACATGACTAGTTTTACCATGATACCAAAGTTAGTATTTGGTGAATTACTAGTCAACCCCAATATGAGCTCTATGACTATGCGCACAGTTGCGGTCAAAAGTTTACATAAACCTTGCACAATCAGCAAATTGGTAAATATTTTACCAAAATATGAGGGATCATACAAAATGCATGTTATTTTTTATTTGGTACTTACTTGAATAAGATATTTCAGTTAAAAGATGTTTACAAGAGAAAATAATAGTTAAAAAATGTACTGTACATGTGCTTGATTTTTCATACTGTATTGTTGCCTGAATGAACCACAGTTGTGTTTTTTTTTTTGTTCAGTGATGGTTGTTCATGAGTCCCTTGTTTGTCCTGAACAGTTAAACTGCACGCTGTTCTTAAGAAAAATCCTTCAGGTTCCACAAATTCTTTGGTTTTTCAGGTTTTTGTGGGAATTTGAACTCTTTCCAACAATGACTATGATTTTGAGATCCATCTTTTCAAACTGAGGACAACTGAAGGACTCAGTTGTAACTATTGCAGAAGGTTGAAACGCTTACTGATGCTCCAGAAGGAAACAATGCATTAAGAGCTGGGGGGTTGAAAACTTTTGGAATTTGAAGATCGGGGTAAATTTTACTTATTTCATTTTCTGTAGCTTCTGAAGGGCAGTACTAATTGAAAAATATGATATTTAGACAAAATTCATTCATTCTGTTCAAAAGTTATTCTGTTCAAAAGTTTTCACCCCCAGTTCTTAACACATCGGTTTCCATTCTGGAGCATCAGTGAACATTTGAACCTTCTGTAATAGTCATGTATGAGTCCCTCAGTGTGAAAAAATAGATTTCAAAATCATACAGTCATTGCTGGAAAAAACTGAAAAAGCAAAGAATTTGTGGGACTTGGACCTGTGGGACTCTTCAGGATTTTTCTAAAGAACAGCAGGCAGTTTAACTGTTCAGGACAAACAAGGGAGTCTTGAACAACTATCACTTAAAAAAAAAAAAAAAAAAACACTGCTGTGAATCATTCAGGTAAAAACAGTATTAGGAATCTTTTGAACGGGGTAATTTTTAACAATTCAACTATTATTTTCTCTTGTAGACTATATGTAAACATCTTTCATGTGAAATGTCTTATTCTGGTCAGTGCTAAATAAAAAAATATATGATAAAATATTTCCAAATAATTGGAGATTCTGCAAGGTGTATGTAAACTTTTGACATCAACTGTATGTTTTTCACAATGTAAGATTGATGTGAGATTGCTGGTCAGTTTCATGTCTGTAGGGGGCGCTCTAATGTAGACTGCCAGGAAGAGGAAGTGTATTATGAGGGGACGGACTCACACCAGCTCCCACAAAGAATCTCAATGCGATCATGACAATTACACAGAGCCCCAGCGGACACAGACAAATCAGCTTACAGAAGCACCTGACAGGAAAAGGAGGGCGGCAGAGAAAGAGATGAGAAAAAATAAAAGGGGCGGAGAAAGAGAAAGGAGTGGGAGGAGCATCAGAGAGCAGAGGAATGTAATTAGCTCGAATCTGAATAAATCACCCCTCTCATTATCAAGATTATAGCTGTGGAAAGAGAGCAGGAATCAAACTGAAACGTTTGACTAGTAGTGGACAGAAGCACACTACTTTTCTGTATGCAAATGTTCTAGTCTTTTATGCTCACCAAGGCTGCATTTATTTGATCAAAAATACAGTAAATTTTAGGGATGTGCACGAGTACTCGATTAATCGATTAATCGAACCCATCAATGACAATCGAGCATGAAAATGACAATCGATTGGCTCTAAAAATGCATTTTTTTAATTTAAACTACTTTCATTCTTTCTGATTGGTTATGCTGGTATTTGGGAGGTAGTCAGATATTTGATTGGTTACGGCTGTGAGAAGTTACGGTCCAGAGACAAGACCGGAGCACAGAGCAAAAATGGCTTCTAAAGCACGCAGGGCTTCAGTTGCCGTTGTTTTAAAGTAACGGGAGAAGCACATCCTCTACTTTATGATGGGCATGTAGTTCAAGCTCACATGCATTTTGTGTAGATAAATACAATGTGTAATATAACATTTACATGTATCAAGGCTATGTGATTAATTTTATATACAATGCGTCATGTAGAAAAAGTGCTTCAGCTTCACCTCATGCTGTTAGTTCTTTTAAATGTTTACTGTATACTGTGATGCAAACGCCCCGCCCCTTGCTTAAACTCCACCCCCGATTAATCGAGTACTCGTTTCTCAAACCTGTGGATTACTCGAAATGAAATATGATCAGAAATGCCCATCCCTAGTAAATTTAACAGTAATATTGGTATATATTTTTACAATTAAACATAACCATTTTTAATTTAAATACATTTTTAAATATAATTTATTCTGTGATGCAAAGCTGAATTTTCAGCATCATTACTCCAGTGTTAAGTGTCACATGATCCTTTAGAAATCATTCTAATATGCTGATTTACTCCTCAAGAAACATTTATCATCCATTCTGCTTCACATACTTTTTTTTTAATAGTAGACCATATACACAGTATGCTGGGCGCACAGACTATAAACACTTCACGACAGTTTTAATTACAGATAAATTGCATTTCATTATATTTTAAGAGAAATCTGCCTGTTTGTGTCACACACACACACACACTCAGTCAACGTTCAGGACTCACTCTTATCATCAATGAGGATATGGAGTGGTTTTTGAAGAGCTTATGTGAAGTGTGTGTGATTGCTGGTGTCATTTACATGCAGGTGTTTCAGTACCGAATTAGCCAGACGCTCTTCTCTTTACCTTCTGTGAGTGTTTGCAGCCACCACTCCAACATTCTGCATCAATTAATTCTGCATTGATTATCAGCTTGTATTTGCAGTCTATATTTACTGAGCGATCTCCAGCTGCAAGAGCTCTTAGACCTTCTGCCACCGCAGGCCTCCAACAACATTCAGAAATTTGGAAAAAAAACCAGAGCCAGAAAAAGTACAGCTCAATAACTTTTGATTAACTGCATATGCTTGAACTGTTCTGTAGGATTTCAAAAGTTTTCACCCCCCGGCTCGTGCACCATGTTTTCTTTAAGAGCATCAGTGAGCGTTTGAACCTTAGTTGCTTATGAGTCACTCAGTTGTCTTCAGTGTGAAAAGATGGATCTCAAAATCATTCAGTCATTGTTGGAAAGGGTTCAAATACACAACAATGCTGAAAAACCAAAGAATTTGTAGGACCCTGAAGGATTTTTTTGAAGAACAGCAGGCAGTTGAACTGTTCAGGACAAACAAGAGACTCATGAACAACTATCACTATATATAAAAACACAGCTGTGGATCATTCAGATAACAACACAGTATTAAAAATCAATGGGATGTAAATTTTTGAACAGGGTAATTTAAATTCAACTATTATTTTCTCTTGTGGACTATACTGTATGTAAACATCTTTTATGTGAAATATCTTATTAATGTCAGTACTAAATAAACAATAACATGCATTTTGTATGATCCCTCTTATTTTGGTAAAAGAATTAACATTTTGTAGATTCTGAAAGGGGGTGAAAACTTTTGACCTCAACTATATGTGAGAAACAATCCAGTTCTCTCTATAACAGCATAACATGTGTATATTTTTATGTATTTTTTTATTGAATTCATATAAAATACACAAATATTAAAAAAATTTAATATCAATGTATTTAAATGTTTTTATTTTTTATAATTGACATATTATAATTGTATTTTGTTTTATTCATTTAATTTTTTAAACATTATCATTCACTTACAACAATGACTAATTAGTTGTCTATATATTTTTAACTGTATTAATTTATTTAAATAGGTTTTCAATTTTACAAATTTATTTATATTTAAATGGTTTTACTTTATATATTATATTTTATTTTTATTTATTTGAATGTGTTCAAAAATAGTGACCCATTTGATGATGCTCATTTGATCATAAATACAGTAAAAAGTACATATTTATGTGATGCAAATATGAATTTTCAGCATCATTACTCCAGTCTTCAATGTCACATGATCCTTCAGAAATCATTCTAATATGCTGATTTGCTGCTTAAGAAATATTTTTAATTATTATTGTTAAAAACAGTTGATCTTTTAGATTCTTTAATAAATAGTAAGTTCAAAGAATATTTGAAATACTCTTTACAGTCACTTTTGATCAATTTAATGCATCCTTGCTGAATAAAAACAAACTATTGTTGCCTTTTGAGCTGCATATCGCGGTTGTAATTAATTTAAATGATTAGAAATACGAGAAGTAGCATTTATACCATCTGCTTGGTTCATTTCTGAAAGATCCCCAAGTCTTCTTCATGTAGCCTACTGTATGTTGGTCTGTGTGAATGCTCTCACACACGTGTTTGTAACTGTCCTGTTGCGTCTGTAATGACAGAGTCCCAGAATGCTCTGCAGCCAATTAGCCTGCCATAATTACCCAGACTCCCATTGAGCTGTCAATCAGAGAGGAGCTGCACAGGAAGTCATCCCTCCCTCTGTTAGCGGAGGAAAGTCTCCGCTGAGCCCTCCCCAATTAAACCCACTCTTGCTCTAATATTAGACCCGACTTAACCATCTCTCTCTCTGTGTTTCTCTCATTGGCGCTCTTTTACGTTACGTTTCAGCATCGGCTCTCCTGACATCTTTCTTTCTGTGTTATTGTCTCTCCACCACTCCTCACTCATAATTGCAGAGTGCTCAGCGCAGGCCCAAGCACATTTGTTTCAACAGATGTTTTGTGCGGCGCAGAGAGCCACATACTGCATACGAACGCTGCGCGCTGTCGACGGCTTTTCTGCAGTTTGTGTTGCCATGTAATTCTGATAAATGTACAAGGTAAATCTACTCAATCACAAGCTCACTCTATAATCACGTCCAGCCAGTTCTTATGCATGAAAGATTGCGTCTGTAATTGTGACTTTGTGTCTCACAATTTTGAGTTTATATCGTTCAGTTCAGCCAGAAAACTCAGAAGAGATAAACTCAGAATTCAAACTTGCTTTCTCAGAACTCCATGTTTACATCTCGCAATTCTGCACTTACATCTCGCAATTCTGCATTTACATCTCGCAATTCTGCATTTACATCTCGCAATTCTGCACTTACATCTCGCAATTCTGCACTTACATCTCGCAATTCTGCACTTACATCTCGCAATTCTGCATTTACATCTCGCAATTCTGCACTTACATCTCGCAATTCTGCACTTACATCTCGCAATTCTGCACTTACATCTCGCAATTCTGCACTTACATCTCGCAATTCTGCACTTACATCTCGCAATTCTGCATTTACATCTCGCAATTCTGCACTTACATCTCGCAATTCTGCACTTACATCTCGCAATTCTGCATTTACATCTCGCAATTCTGCACTTACATCTCGCAATTCTGCACTTACATCTCGCAATTCTGCATTTACATCTCGCAATTCTGCACTTACATCTCGCAATTCTGCACTTACATCTCGCAATTCTGCATTTACATCTCGCAATTCTGCACTTACATCTCGCAATTCTGCACTTACATCTCGCAATTCTGCATTTACATCTCGCAATTCTGCATTTACATCTCGCAATTCTGCACTTACATCTCGCAATTCTGCATTTAAATCTCGCAATTCTGCATTTACATCTCGCAATTCTGCACTTACATCTCGCAATTCTGCACTTACATCTCGCAATTCTGCATTTAAATCTCGCAATTCTGCATTTACATCTCGCAATTCTGCACTTACATCTCGCAATTCTGCACTTACATCTCGCAATTCTGCATTTACATCTCGCAATTCTGCACTTACATCTCGCAATTCTGCACTTACATCTCGCAATTCTGCATTTACATCTCGCAATTCTGCATTTACATCTCGCAATTCTGCACTTACATCTCGCAATTCTGCATTTAAATCTCGCAATTCTGCACTTACATCTCGCAATTCTGCACTTACATCTCGCAATTCTGCATTTACATCTCGCAATTCTGCACTTACATCTCGCAATTCTGCATTTAAATCTCGCAATTCTGCATTTACATCTCGCAATTCTGCACTTACATCTCGCAATTCTGCATTTACATCTCGCAATTCTGCATTTACATCTCGCAATTCTGCATTTACATCTCGCAATTCTGCATTTACATCTCGCAATTCTGCATTTACATCTCGCAATTCTGCATTTACATCTCGCAATTCTGCACTTACATCTCGCAATTCTGCATTTACATCTCGCAATTCTGCACTTACATCTCGCAATTCTGCACTTACATCTCGCAATTCTGCACTTACATCTCGCAATTCTGCATTTACATCTCGCAATTCTGCACTTACATCTCGCAATTCTGCACTTACATCTCGCAATTCTGCATTTACATCTCGCAATTCTGCATTTACATCTCGCAATTCTGCATTTACATCTCGCAATTCTGCACTTACATCTCGCAATTCTGCACTTACATCTCGCAATTCTGCATTTACATCTCGCAATTCTGCATTTACATCTCGCAATTCTGCACTTACATCTCGCAATTCTGCACTTACATCTCGCAATTCTGCATTTACATCTCGCAATTCTGCATTTAAATCTCGCAATTCTGCATTTACATCTCGCAATTCTGCATTTACATCTCGCAATTCTGCATTTACATCTCGCAATTCTGCACTTACATCTCGCAATTCTGCATTTACATCTCGCAATTCTGCACTTACATCTCGCAATTCTGCACTTACATCTCGCAATTCTGCACTTACATCTCGCAATTCTGCACTTACATCTCGCAATTCTGCACTTACATCTCGCAATTCTGCATTTACATCTCGCAATTCTGCATTTACATCTCGCAATTCTGCATTTACATCTCGCAATTCTGCATTTACATCTCGCAATTCTGCATTTACATCTCGCAATTCTGCATTTACATCTCGCAATTCTGCACTTACATCTCGCAATTCTGCATTTACATCTCGCAATTCTGCATTTACATCTCGCAATTCTGCACTTACATCTCGCAATTCTGCACTTACATCTCGCAATTCTGCATTTACATCTCGCAATTCTGCATTTAAATCTCGCAATTCTGCATTTACATCTCGCAATTCTGCATTTACATCTCGCAATTCTGCATTTACATCTCGCAATTCTGCACTTACATCTCGCAATTCTGCATTTACATCTCGCAATTCTGCACTTACATCTCGCAATTCTGCACTTACATCTCGCAATTCTGCACTTACATCTCGCAATTCTGCACTTACATCTCGCAATTCTGCACTTACATCTCGCAATTCTGCACTTACATCTCGCAATTCTGCACTTACATCTCGCAATTCTGCACTTACATCTCGCAATTCTGCACTTACATCTCGCAATTCTGCACTTACATCTCGCAATTCTGCATTTACATCTCGCAATTCTGCACTTACATCTCGCAATTCTGCACTTACATCTCGCAATTCTGCACTTACATCTCGCAATTCTGCATTTAAATCTCGCAATTCTGCATTTACATCTCGCAATTCTGCACTTACATCTCGCAATTCTGCACTTACATCTCGCAATTCTGCATTTACATCTCGCAATTCTGCACTTACATCTCGCAATTCTGCATTTACATCTCGCAATTCTGCATTTAAATCTCGCAATTCTGCATTTACATCTCGCAATTCTGCATTTACATCTCGCAATTCTGCATTTACATCTCGCAATTCTGCACTTACATCTCGCAATTCTGCATTTACATCTCGCAATTCTGCACTTACATCTCGCAATTCTGCACTTACATCTCGCAATTCTGCACTTACATCTCGCAATTCTGCACTTACATCTCGCAATTCTGCACTTACATCTCGCAATTCTGCACTTACATCTCGCAATTCTGCATTTACATCTCGCAATTCTGCATTTACATCTCGCAATTCTGCATTTACATCTCGCAATTCTGCATTTACATCTCGCAATTCTGCATTTACATCTCGCAATTCTGCATTTACATCTCGCAATTCTGCACTTACATCTCGCAATTCTGCACTTACATCTCGCAATTCTGCACTTACATCTCGCAATTCTGCATTTACATCTCGCAATTCTGCATTTAAATCTCGCAATTCTGCATTTACATCTCGCAATTCTGCATTTACATCTCGCAATTCTGCATTTACATCTCGCAATTCTGCACTTACATCTCGCAATTCTGCATTTACATCTCGCAATTCTGCACTTACATCTCGCAATTCTGCACTTACATCTCGCAATTCTGCACTTACATCTCGCAATTCTGCACTTACATCTCGCAATTCTGCACTTACATCTCGCAATTCTGCACTTACATCTCGCAATTCTGCACTTACATCTCGCAATTCTGCACTTACATCTCGCAATTCTGCACTTACATCTCGCAATTCTGCACTTACATCTCGCAATTCTGCATTTACATCTCGCAATTCTGCACTTACATCTCGCAATTCTGCACTTACATCTCGCAATTCTGCACTTACATCTCGCAATTCTGCACTTACATCTCGCAATTCTGCACTTACATCTCGCAATTCTGCATTTACATCTCGCAATTCTGCACTTACATCTCGCAATTCTGCACTTACATCTCGCAATTCTGCACTTACATCTCGCAATTCTGCACTTACATCTCGCAATTCTGCACTTACATCTCGCAATTCTGCACTTACATCTCGCAATTCTGCACTTACATCTCGCAATTCTGCACTTACATCTCGCAATTCTGCACTTACATCTCGCAATTCTGCACTTACATCTCGCAATTCTGCACTTACATCTCGCAATTCTGCATTTACATCTCGCAATTCTGCACTTACATCTCGCAATTCTGCATTTACATCTCGCAATTCTGCATTTACATCTCGCAATTCTGCATTTATATCTCGCAATTCTGCATTTATATCTTGCAATTTTGCATTTATATCTTCCAAAGTCTGAGTTTGTATCTAAAAACTCTGCATTTATGTCTTGCGATTCGAGATTTGGAAGTCATAATTCTACATTTATATCTCACAATTCTACATTTAATTCACAAATTCAGCATTTATATCTTGCAATTCTGCCTTTCTATCTCACAAATCTGAGTTTATATCCAAAAATACTGCATTTACATCTCGCAATTCTGCATTTACATCTGGCAATTCTGCATTTATATCTCGCAATTCTGCATTTACATCTCGCAATTCTGCATTTATATCTTGCAATTTTGCATTTATATCTTCCAAAGTCTGAGTTTGTATCTAACAACTCTGTATTTATGTCTTGCGATTCGAGATTTGGAAGTCATAATTCTACATTTATATCTCACAATTCCACATTTAATTCACAAATTCAGCATTTATATCTTGCAATTCTGCATTTATATCTCACAATTCTGAGTTTATATCCAAAAATACTGCATTTACATCTCACAATTCTGCATTTATATCTTGAAATACTGTTTATATCTTGCAATTCTGCATTTCTATCTCACAAATCTGAGTTTATATCCAAAATTACTGCATTTATATTCCACAATTCTGCATTCATATCTTACAATTCTGCATTTATATCTTGAAATACTGTTTATATCTTGCAATTCTGTTTATATCTTGCAGTTCTGCATTTATATCTCACAATTCTGCATTTATATCTCAAAAATCTGAGTTTATATTCCACAATTCTGCATTCATATCTTACATTTCTGCATTAAAAATCTCACAATTGTGCATTTATTTCTTGAAATTCTGTTTATATATTGCAATTCTGTATTTATATCTCACAATTCTGCATTTCTATATCACAAACCTGAGTTTAAAACTTAAAATATTGCATTTATATCTTAGAATTCTGCATTTATATCTTGCAATTCTACATTGAATTCACAAATTTTGAATTTATATCTTGCAATTCTGCATTTATATCTTTCAATTACGCATTTATATCAATTATGCATTTATATCTTACAATTCTCCATGTAAATCTCACAAATCTGCATTAATATGTTGTGTATTTATATCACAAATTTGATGTTAGAACCTATGATTCTGCATTTATATTGCACAAAATTACGTATTTATATCTTGTAATTCTGCATTCATATCTCTCTAATCTTGAGTTTATATCCCCCAATTCTGCATTCATAACTCACAAATCTGAGTTTATTCTGCATTTATATCTGCCAATTCTACATTTACATCTTTCACAATTCTGCATTTGAGTTTTTCCCATAATTCTGCACTTATATCTGACAATTCTGCATTTATCTCTCAAATTTGAATTTCTATCTCACAATGTTGTATATTTATATCTGAAATTCTGTGCATATATTGCAATTCTGCATGTACATCTCACAATTCTGACTGATGTTCTCAGAATTATGAGGGAAAATATCAGAATTGTGAGATACAATTGTACCTTTTCACATTTTTAAGTTTATGTCTTGCAATTTTGCATTCATATTTCACGATTCTGATTTTATATGAATTTATTTTATTAAAAAAGTCCAAACTAAGAGATAATTTGTCCCAAGGACACAAACTTTGACTTTGAGCTTCCATACTTTTGGAAATTTATCAGAATTTTTAAAAAAATATATTTTATATCAGTTGCTGCTGGAAGGAATCAAATTCAAACCTACTTCATGTCAACAGGAAATCAAAACTGACCCCATTTATTTGTTTCTGGTCACACTGTACACAACTCATTGCATGTTATTCCAAAGAAAAAAAATCTTCAGAATTTTGCTGTTTTTTGTAACTAATTTCTAGCTGGTCCAAACTAGTTTATGTGACCTGCCGGTCTACTAACATGGCTTAAATGATGTAGATAAATCTGGTTAGTACTGGCAGACCTCTTTGGAGCCACAACAAATCACTCACTATGTTCCAAAAAACAATAAATAACTGTACTCCATCACAAGCTTACTCCATAATCATGTCCCAGCACTATGACAGAAACTATGACAAATTTCTGATATTAGCTCCTGGAAAACCCAGCTCAAAAAGTCAACAGGAAGTCTGTTGTCGGAAGAAACTGACCCCGTTTACTTGTTTCTGGTCATACTGTACTTCAAAAAGGGCCAGTTTTGCAGCAATGCCATAAAAGAACCAATTTGGTTCCCCATTTCTTCTTAGTGCAATAGAACTTTTTCTCCACTTTAAAGAACCTTTTGTGGAATTAAAATTTTCCATGGATGTTAAAGATTTGTCATAAAAAAAATAAAAATAAAAAAATCCACCTACACCAGCTCAGACCAGCAAATCAACTACCTTCAAGTGGTTTTAGCTGGATTTAAGAGAACTGTATCTGTGTCTAATGCATACATGAAACACAAAACATTAGAAAAATCACATTTATTGCTGAAAGTGGTTTTCACAGTGGATGATGATGAGTTCAGCACATCTCAGATCTTCTGCCTTACCTCTGCGATTGTTTCTTGTACTTCCTCCTGTAACAAAACAAACAACACATTAAAAACCTGTGTTCATGCACAATTATGCTGGATTTATTTAATAAATAATAAATATACACATCACACACACACAGAGAGTCAATTTAAACCCTGCTGTTTCATGCTGAACACTCAGGAATCAAATGTTTAACAGCGGTCTACTGTATTTATTTTAATTGTAGCATAAAGATTATCATTACTCAATATTCAAGAACATATCGTGTTATTATTTTTACCCATTTCATAAGTTATATTATTTTGTCATTCATTTTTCAGGTTGTTTTTATGGCCCTGCAATTTGCAAAACAGTTTTCGTGTCACTTTAGAAAAAATTACTTAAAGTTCTCCACATGCAAATAAATAAACAAATAAATAAATAAAATAAAAACATTTGGTCAATTTTAAAAACATGAGTCTATACAAATTTTGATTGATTTTTGGAAAAAATTACTTCAAGTTCTCCACATGCAAACTCGTGCCTCTTCTAAAAAAAATAAAATAAAATAAAAACATTTGGGCAATTTTTAAAACATGAATCTATACAAATGTTGATCTATTTTTGGAAAAATTTCTCCACATGCAAACCCATGCCTTTTCTAAAAAAAAAATAATAATAAAAAAACATTAAACTTTAAAATTAAATAAACATTAAATAAAATTAAATAATAAAAACATTTTGGTAAATTTTTAGAACATGAATCGAAAATAAAATAAAATAAAACAAAATAAAAATTTGGTCAATTTTTAAAACATGAATCGATACAAATTTAAATTGATTTTTGGAAAAAATTACTTGACGTTCTCCACATGCAAACTCATGCCTTTTCTAAAATAAAAAAAAATAATAAAATTAAATAAAATTAAATAATAAAAACATTTTGGTAAATTTTTAGAACATGAATCGATAAAAAAAAATAAAAAAAAAATAAAAATAAAAAAAATAAATAAATAAAATAAAATAAAAAATAATTAAAACATGAATCGATACAAATTTAAATTGATTTTTAGAAAAAAATTACTTAACGTTCTCCACATGCAAAATCATGCCTTTTCTAAAATAAAAAAATTAATAAAATAAAATAATATAAACATTTGGTAAATTTTTAGAACATGAATCGATAAAATAAAATAAAATAAAATAAAATAAAAATTTGGTCAATTTTTAAAACATGAATCGATACAAATTTAAATTGATTTTTGGAAAAAATTACTTAACGTTCTCCACATGCAAACTCATGCCTTTTCTAAAATAAAATAAAAAATTAAATAAAATTAAATTAAATAATAAAAACATTTTGGTAAATTTTTAGAACATGAATCGATAAAATAAAATAAAATAAAATAAAATAAAAATTTGGTCAATTTTTAAAACATGAATCGATACAAATTTAAATTGATTTTTGGAAAAAATTACTTAACGTTCTCCACATGTAAACTTATGCCTTTTCTAAAATAAAAAAATAATAAAATTAAATAATAAAAACATTTTGGTATTTTTTTAGAACATGAATCGATAATAAAATAAAATAAAATAAAAATTTGGTCAATTTTTAAAACATGAATCGATACAAATTTAAATTGATTTTTAGAAAAAATTACTTAACGTTCTCCACATGCAAACTCATGCCTTTTCTAAAATAAAAATAAAATGAATAAATAAAATAAAATAATAAAAACATTTGGTAAATTTTTAGAACATGAATCGATAAAAAAATTATTAAATAAAATTAAATAATAAAAAAACATTTGGTCAATTTTTAAAACATGAATCGATACAAATTTTGATTGATTTTTTTGTTCTCCACATGCAAACTCGTGCCTTTTCTAAAATATTTTTTTTTTAAATAAAATAAATAAAAACATTTAGCCAGTTTTTAAAAAATGAATCGACACAAATTTAGTTTCAAAAGGCATTAAGTCGTCTTTTCATACACTGGGTTTAAAGCACTGCTTCTTCTTGGTATGTTTTTACAACGTGTCCCTGACAGCTCATATATGTCTCTCCATAAAACCCATTAAGAACACAAGGACGGTGAAGCAATTAGTCAGTGCGCAGGAAAAATCAGAGCTGCCCAATCATTACTCATTCCTGCCATGAGCCACTATCACTGGTGCCTGAAATTACTCCTTAGAAAAGGAAACTCCTTCCTACTGTCCCCCTTTCCTTTCTAAAGTCATCAAACACAATTATGAGTGCCGCTTCACCCCATTGAAGTGTTGCATAGACACAAGCGCACATGCAAAAGCACGTCCACGTACATGTACGCGCACACACTTACAACAGCTGTGCGTGTTTGAGGCTTTCTGTGAGATTAAATGCTGATGCGGTCAGATTTACCCACTGCGGGGAACCTTTAACATCCACATATACAGCTGCTTCTACATGGCCAAAACACAGCGAAACAGCTTAACTTTCTGTGAACTGGTCTGACGTCCTGTGACGGGCAATAATCCAAACCCAGTGAAGGGACTAACACAATTTTGGCAAAAACAGCACTTGTTTTTGGCCCTCAGTTGGAGAGATCAACAAAGTCCTTAAAGGAACAGATCACCCACAAATATTAAGATGTGCCATTTAATGTGTATGTGCATATCTAGAGTTCACATTATGATGCCATTGGCACCACTTTTAGTTTTTATTTTTGTGTGTGTGTGGGTGGGTGTTTTCAGAGCTTTTTACTATTTTCATACAGAAACGAACAGCTTGGATATTCTGCAAAATTCTCAATATTGTATTTTTATGTTCCACAGACAACATAAAACTACATGGATTTGAGTGTATACCTTAATTTTTAGTGAACTATTCTGAATCTGATGCACATATATAATAATATGGCATACAAAAAAGGTGAATGCAGGATGATTTTGAAGTTTGAGGAGAAAATGAGATGGGAGTTTTTTGACATACCCTAACTGTTTTGAAACAGAATACACAGAGTACACACAGAGCTAGACAAGACATTGAGGTTAAAAAAAATATACAAATTGTAATTTTTTTTTAAACAACAAACGGTTTTTGCTATAGATAAGACCCTTCTCCCTTGTCTGGGATCGTTTAGAGCCCTTTCAAGCTGCATTTAAACTGCATTTTGGAAGTTCACAGGCACCATAGAAGTCCACTATATGGAGAGAAATCCTGAAATGTTTTCTGAACTTGTAAATAATAAATTATACTGTTTGCATTAGTAAATTTAATACATAAAATACAGTTTTCCCTTAATAAATGTAACCCTGGACCACAAAACCAGTCATAAGGGTCAATTTTTTTAAATTGCAATTTATACATAAATAAGCTTTAAAAATCTAACTGTTGAGAAAATCGCCTTTAAAATTGTCCAAATGAAGATCTTAGCATTGCATATCACTAATCAAAAATTAAGTTTTGATATACTTACAGTAGAATTAGATTTTTGGCATAAAAGAAAAATCTATAATTTTAACCCATACAATGTATTTTTGGCTATTGCTACAAATATACCTGTGCTACTTAAGACTGCTTTTGTGGTCCAGGGTCACAAATTATTGGAGGTAATGCCCAAATTTGGAAATGTAAATACATAGGATTTGAGTGTATACCTTAA
Organism: Garra rufa; assembly: GCF_049309525.1. Lineage (NCBI taxonomy): Eukaryota > Metazoa > Chordata > Actinopteri > Cypriniformes > Cyprinidae > Garra > Garra rufa. Next base: position 8,246,725 of record NC_133370.1, read on the forward strand.
TTTTTAGTGAACTATTCTGACTCTGACGTACATTCAAGTTAAATATGACATTTAACGAGAAAAATAAGGGCGAGGGACTTGATTTTATACATAAAGATTCGATTGAAATAAATAGACATACTGTACTTAAAGGAGAAGTTCACTTCCAGGACAAAAATTGTCATCCAAGATGTTTGCGTCTTCCTTTTTTCAGTCGTAAAGATTTATTTATTTACTTATTTTGAGGAAAACGTTTCAGGATTTCTCTCATATAGTGGACTTCTATGGTGCTCCCGAGTTTGAACTTCCAAAATGCAGTTTAAATGCAGCTTCAAAGGGCTCTAAACGATCCCAGACAAGGAAACGATAGGTTATTTTCTAAAAATAAATTGACAATTTATATACTTTTTAACCTTAAATGCTCATCTTTGTCTAGCTCTGCCTGTACTCTGTGTATTCTGGTTCAAGTTAGGGTATGTCGAAAAACTCCTGTCTCATTTTCTCCTCCATCTTCAAAATCATCCTACATTGCTGTAGTAGTACCAACCCAAAGTGGATGTGCAAAGAAGATCAAACGCCCTTTACAAAAAAAGGTGAATGCAAGATGATTTTGAAGTTGGAGGAGAAAATGAGATGGGAGTTTTTTGACATACCCTAACTGTCATGAACCGGAATAAACAGAGTACTCACAGAGCTAGACAAGATGAGCATTTGAGGTTAAAAAGTATACAAATCCTAATTTATTTGAGAAAATAATCGATTGTTTTGCTAGATAAGACCCTTCTTCCTTGGCTGGGATCATTTAGAGCCCTTTGAAGCTGCATTTAAACTGCATTTTGCAAGTTCAAACATGCAGGCACCATAGAAGTCCACTATATGAGAGAAATCCTGAAATGTTTTCCTCAAAAAACAAAATTTCTTTACGAGTGAAGAAAGAAAGACATGAACATCTTGGATGACAAGGGAGTGAGTAAATCATCTGTAAATTTTTGTTCTGGAAGTAACCTTCTCCTTTAAGAAATAGGACAGTCTAGACTTTAAAAAAAAAATCCTGATTACTATAATATAAAAACGTAATAATTATATTTATAATTTGCCTTTTTATTTTATTTTTTAATGTATTTATTAATTTATTCATTATATTTAATTTTTTTTTGTATTTAATTATTTTTACATTTTCATTTAATATAAATGTATATTATATATTTGAAAAGTATTTGTCCATCCAAATACAGTTTACATTTGCAATTGCATCCATCCAGAACAGTTAAAAGTCCAATTTCACATACAAAAAAAAGATAAACGAAGAAAAAAATTATAATATATAGGAAAAAAATATGTAAGTATTATAGTAGGACTATCAAGACTTTTTGCATAGGGACATCATGACAAATTATTACAAAAAGGTAATAATTATATCTCATTTGTTTGTTTTTATTTATTTTTTAATCATTTAAATGTTTTATATTTAATTATTTTTACATTTAATTAAAATTTATATTTATTATAATTTTTTGTATAAAATTTGTCCATCCAAATCCCGTACGTCTCAAACACCTTTTTTTAATTTTAATTATTTTATTTTTTATATAAATTATTTTTATACTATCATCATGATAGTATATAGTAAATAATAAATAAAAATGTTCACAATAGTAAATTTTTTACATAAAATACATTTTTTCCCTTAATAAATACATTAAACATAAATCAATATGAATTTTGATCGATTTTTGGAAAAAATTACTTAAATTTCTCCACTTGCAAACTCATGCCTTTTAAAATAAAATAAAATAAAATAAAATAAAATAAAATAAAATAAAATAAAATAAAATAAAATAAAATAAAATAAAATAAAATAAAATAAAATAAAATAAAATAAAATAAAATAAAATTAAATTAAATTAAATTAAATTAAATTAAATTAAAACATTTGGTCGATTTTTAAAACATGAATCGATACAAATTTTGATTGATTTTTGGAAAAAATTACTTAAAGTTCTCCACATGCAAACTTGTGCCTTTTCTTAAAAAAATAAATAAAAATAAAATAAAATAATAAAATAAAATAAAATAAAATAAAATAAAATAGTCAATTTTTAAATCATAAATCGGTATAAATTTTGATGGTTTGGAATAAATGTGACCCCGGACCACGAAACCAGTCATAAATACAACAGACACACAAATATTTGAAAACCTGGAATCTGAGTGTGCAAAAAAAAAAAAAAAAACCTCAAAATCGCCTTTAAAATTGTCCAACTGAAGTTCTTAGCGATGCATATTACTAATCCAAAATTACATTTTGATATATTTATGATGAAAATTTACATGATCTTTACTTAATATCCTGATGATTTTTGGTATAAAAGAAAAATCGACAATTTTGACTCATACAATGTATTTTTGGCTATTGCTACAAATATAACCAAGCTACCTAAGACTGGTTTTGTGGTCCAGGGTCACAAATTATTGGAGGTAATGCCCAAATTTGGAAATGTAAATACATAGACCACTGTATGTGCATTTAAAATCAACATAAAACCAATTTTACTACTGTAGTAGGATATACATTTACATTAAATATGATATTTAATGAGAAAAATAGCATGGGAGAGGCCTAATTTTATCCATAATGAACTGATTGTTTTATGAAAAGTGTCTCTATATGACAGGTGGTAAAAGAGGAGGAGTTGAAAATTAAGATTTCTTGTATACATCAGCTGAAAAATCAAAGTCATTTCAGAGGAAAAGCAAGTTATTATGTTTAAAATGAATGATTATGAAGACATTTTCTTTTCTGGAATAACATGCACTAATAAATCATTTACAATAAGATGAATTTAAAAAACTGAATAGGGTCAATTTCATTTTATGTTGACTTCAACAGATTCAATGCACACACAAAAACTCTTCAAACTCAGCATTAATGGAGGAAAGTTACTATTCTACTGCCTGAAGGGAGAAAATATGAGAGGAGACAAACAGCCCTCCCCTCATTCATCTCTTTCTTGCTTTCATTCGCTTTTTCTTTCTCCTTCTCTCACTGGTCTTTTCTTCTTCACCCATAGTGAGGAAATTGCATTTCATTCACCGGGTTCTGGGACAATATAGAGACTTTTTCACCAGCTGCCCAATAACAGCCACAGAGAAAAACGGATTGACATTGAAGAAATGAGTTTGTCTACAGATGATGGAGCTGTCTAATAATTATTTGAGAACTATTTGAAACATATTAATAAAAAATAAATAAATAGCCAGCTCTCAGGGAGATTTCCTCACCGAATAAAAATCACAATTAAAAAAAAAACTTGCTATTGAAACAATAATAATGTGATCATTTACTGAATATTTTTTGTGAATATTTGTTTTTTTGAATTTTAAAATTTAACAATTAGCATTTTTCTTAGAGCAGTTTAAGAAAAAAAAGGATAAAAGAAATTTATTAGTTCATCAAGACTTTTTGCATGGGAACATTTTCATGACAATTAAGAAATTAAAAATAAATCAAAATACTAAAAATTAAAAAATAATCACTACTACAATCTACAATCTATATACTACAATCCAAAAAGTAATACATTTAAAATTTTTATTTTCTTATTTATTATTTTTATTGTGTTAAAGTATTTGTCTATCCAAATCAAGTAGGTGTCCAAAAATGCTTTTTTAAATTTAAATGATTTTATTATTAATTATTTTAATTTTTAATTATCATTATTTTAATTGTTCATTATAAATCTGAAATATGAAATAACACAATATAATACAGCTTAAACATAATATAATATAATATAATATAATATAATACATTATATAATATAATATAATACATTATATTTTGGGGTGAAAAGTATTATAATAATATAATAATATATGTATTATATTATAATATAATACATTATATTTTGGGGTGAAATTACATTAAAATTAAAAATCACTACAATCCAAAAAGTAATAAATTTTAATTTAATTACATTTTTTATTTTTTAAGCATTTGTCCATCCAAATCCAGTAGGTGCCCAAAAATGCTTTTTAAAATTTTGATTATATTGTCATTATTTTTATTTATTATGAATGTGAAAAAATTGAATGACACTATATAATATAAAAATTGTGATTATATTATCATTAGTCATTATTGGTATTGTTTATTATGAATCTGAATTATGGAATGACACAATGTAATACAACTTAAACATATAATATAATATAATATTATATAATATAATTTAAAGTGAATTGGACATGTTAACACAAATTAAAAAATAATAATTAAAATAAAAATCCAAAAAAGTACTACATTTTAAATGTTTTATTTATTGTATTATTTCTATTGGGTTTTTTAGGTGTCCAAAAATGCTTTTTAAATTTTTGATTATATTATCATTATTGAATCATTACTTTTATTGTTTTTTTATGAACCTGAAATATGGAATGACAAAATGTAATACGATTTAAACATATAATATAATATATAAATATTGAATATCCTGAATATTATCATTTGGTATATTGTTTTTAATTTATGTAGATTTAAAAAAAATTGTATTGCAGCAGTAATTTCTTATTTTTGTCCTACTTTGGGGTAAAAAGTGAATTGAACATGTTTACATGAGATTCAGGATGTTTGTCAACCTCTGAGATGGAAAAACACTCTCTCACACACACAAAACACAAGAAAACCTGTTGAAAAGCTCATACTCACAGTCCCCGCAGTCGGAGCCAGATTTTCTCGATCTGGTCGGGTTGCAAGTACTTGAGCGACGTGCTTTCAAACTCCTCGATCTCTCTGGTGGGAGACTCCATGATGCCAAGACAGAAAGAAAAAAACTTAATCCCAGAGCCGGAGCGGGAGTGGAGAGACAGATTCCCCTCTTTAGTTGAGCTGTGGTCGGGACGCTGCAGTCGTCATAGCCCTGTTCTGTCCTCCTGCTCCTCCTCTTGTCCCTCGTGCTCCACTCCGGTCTGAGCACAGGAGCGTGTGGCGGTACTGCAGTACGATCTCTCACACTCTCCCTCTCCCTCTCTCACTCACTCTCAGAAATACAGCGCAGCCCAGATTAAGGCAGACTCCTGATTTCATGAGTGTTGGTGGGAGGGGTTGAGCGTGACTGAAGCCTCCAGCGGTGATGCCATGATCAATACTTACAAACTAGGTGTCTTCCCACAGGACAAATCACAAATGACACGTCTTTAATATCTCAATTGTTTCTCCTTGACAGCAACGGGATTAAACAGAGAGCAAACGGAGGATTTGCTTCGAGTCCCCTGAGAAAAAACTCAGTAATCTCCAGAGTTATTATAGTTAACTACAACTAAAACCATACATTTTCTTTTACATGAAATAAAATAAACATGATCTAAAGTAAAATTAAATATATATTTTAAAAAAACACAGTTGAGGTCAAAAGTTTACATACACCTTGCAATTATTTTAGCAAAATAAGAGGGAGTATACCAAATGCAAGTTGTTTTTTATTTAGTACTGACCTAAATTAGATATTTCACATAAATGATGTTTACATATAGTCCACAAGAGAAAATAGTTGAATTTATAAAAATGACCCTGTTCAAAAGTTTACATACACTTGATTTTTAATATTGTGTTGTTATCTGAATGATCCACAGCGGGTTTTTTTTTTTTTTTTTTTTTTTTTTTTTAGTGATAGTTGTTCATGAGTCCCTTGTTTGTCCTGAACTCCTGCCTGCTGTTCTTCAGAAAAACCTTCAGGTCCCACAAATTCTTTGATTTTTCAGCATTTTTGTGTATTTGAACCCTTTCCGACAATGACTGTATAATTTCTGAGATCCATCTTTTCACACTGAGGACAACTGAGGGACTCATATGCTATGCTGCATTAGGAGTCAGGGGGTGAAAACTTTTGAAATTTGAAGATCAGGGTAAATGTAACTTATTTTGTCTTCTGGAAAACATGTAAGTATCTTCTGTAGTTTCTGAAGAGATTTTTAAAGGAGTACTTGAGTAATACTTGAAAATTGATATCAAAACAAGATATAAAATAGAAACAGACTTCTGTTAAATGAAAAAGTATGATATCTAGGCAAAAACAAGAAAACTATTTTCTTTGCATTCGTCTTCAGCATCTTCTGCTGCTCCTGCTAACAGTCATTCACAGTTGGTTTATTTGCCAAGTTTAAGAATTAGTTGTGTGTTATGCCCATTTTCCACAAGCTGATATGATTTATTAGGGTCTTAATGAAAATTCTATAACATACTTTGGTTAAAATTTCTCAATGGTAGTGTAAAAAACACCCTTCTCACCTTGTCAAAATCAGCCCTTTTCAGAGCAAGCCATTTTGTTGCATTTGCTAATGAGCTCTGCTTGCCCCGCCCCTCTCCTATGTGGGATGATGAGCAGTACTGTTTACTTCAGCCGCATTTAGCTGCGAAACTTGCTAACTAGCAGATTATCAGGAGAGGCGATTTGAAAAAGATGCTTAAAAAACCCTTATACTCACTTCTGCTGTAGGTGAAGCTGGATCACGAATGATTCGCATGAAAATAGGTGCATTTATGTAGGTCGCTGGACACATTCCCTTCAAAAACGAAAGTAACTTTAATCCTCAGTGACTTCAGCCGCTCAAATGTTGGGAGTTATTTTGTCTTCTGGTAAACATGTAACTGATTTTGTCTTCTGGGAAACAAGTATGATCTGTAGCTTCTGAAGAGCAACATTAAATGAAAAAAGTATAATATTTAGACAAAATAAGAAAAATGGTTCAAAAGTTTACACCCCTGGCTCTTAATGCATTTTTACTTCTGGAGCATCAGTTAGCGTTTGAACATGCATTTTGTATGATTCCTCTTATTTTGGTAAAATAATTAACATTTTGCAGATTCTGCAAGGTGTATGTAAACTTTTGAACTCAACTGTGAACCCTCAATTCAGGATTTAGAATCATCTTCCAATATTTTTTGCATGGTGAAGTGCTACAGTATTTTCTCCTCTTTTTGTTCATCTTCAGCGTTGTGGATTATCTTTTATTGCCAAAGGTATATAATGGAGCGCTGTGCATGACACCGGTATCTACGTTCATTTATCAACCTGGTCTCACGACGAAAATGTACCTCTGGGAACATTTTCACAAGACACAAAATAAGCACCACCATGTACATTTCGTGACATATTCGATGTGAAATGTCCAGTGGGTGGCACTAAAAGAGTGTTCGGGTTTTTTTCCCTGGAACAAATACATATGGTACATATGGTATGTTTTATGCTCATGGTGTGAGATCCTAAAAAAACATGCATGCAAAGCATGTAGCAGAGATGTCCATCTAGCATGTTAACTAGAAAACTTCAAGAAATCTTACATAAATCTCCTCTAAAGTGTCCTAAAATGTGCTCAAAATTGCTCAGATACCAAAATCTGCATTGAATTTGATCAAAAGTGAAAGTAAAGACTTGTATAATGTTACAAAATACTTCTATTGCAAATAAATGCTGTTCTTTTGAACTTTCTGTTCAAAGAATACTGAAAAACTCAGGATATTACTCAATATTTCTCAAATTATTCCAAAACTGAATGATATTATGAGAGATACTATCCAGTATGCACGTTCATGTAGACTCTAAAACTAGAAAAAAGTCATTCACATTGGAGCTTTTGGTTTGTTTGCTGACTGGTGCAAAAGTCATTGTTTTTGCGTTAAAACAGACAAAAGAATGGACAAGCAAGTAACAATTTTAACTTGGAAAAAGCTTTTAGAAATGTGATGCTCATGGTGTGAGATCCTACAAAAAAACAACAAAGCATGTAGCAGAGATGCCCATCTAGCATGTTAACTAGAAAACTTCAAGAAATCTTACATAAGTCTCCTCTAAAGTGTCCTAAAATGTGCTCAAAATTGCTCAGATACCAAAATCTGCATTGAATTTGATCAAAAGTGAAAGTAAAGACTTTTATAATGTTACAAAATACTTCTATTGCAAATAAATGCTGTTCTTTTGAACTTTCTGTTCAAAGAATACTGAAAAACTCAGGATATTACTCAATATTTCTCAAATTATTCCAAAACTGAATGATATTATGAGAGATACTATCCACTATGCACGTTCATTTAGACTCTAAAACTAGAAAAAAGTCATTCACATTGGAGCTTTTGGTTTGTTTGCTGACTGGTGTAAAAGTCATTGTTTTTGCGTTAAAGACAAAAGAATGGACAAGCAAGTAACAATTTTAACTTGGAAAAAGCTTTTAGAAATGTGATGCTCATGGTGTGAGATCCTACAAAAAAACAACAAAGCATGTAGCAGAGATGTCCATCTAGCATGTTAACTAGAAAACTTCAAGAAATCTTACATAAGTCTCCTCTAAAGTGTCCGAAAATGTGCTCAGAATTGCTCAGATACCAAAATCTGCATTGAATTTGATCAAAAGTGAAAGTAAAGACTTGTATAATGTTACAAAATACTTCTATTGCAAATAAATGCTGTTCTTTTGAACTTTCTGTTCAAAGAATACTGAAAAACTCAGGATATTACTCAATATTTCTCAAATTATTCCAAAACTAAATGATATTATGAGAGATACTATCCAGTATGCACGTTCATTTAGACTGTCAAACTAAAAACACATGAGGTAATTGTTTAGATTTTGAGAACAACATATGCTTAACTTTTGAAAAAACATCTGAGACAAACTCTTAAATGCAACATAACTGAGAACTTCACACTACAGATTTTAGTTCATTTGCTATCAAAGTTTGGTTAATTTAACTTGTGTGAAAGTTGTTTTTGCATTGAAAATAAGTAAATGCTTATGTCTTGAGATGCATTTTTAAAAACCGAACTGCTTTTAATATAAAGCATCCTAAAAATGTATTAGGAATAGATGGTCACAATATGGTCAAATTGTCAAATATACAATGGTCAAATATGTTCATCTAGCATGTTTGCATAAAACCGATTAAAAAACAATTAGTAAACAATTAACAATCATGCAAACTGATGTGAAAACACCCCTAGGCTATGAAATAATCACTATGCAATAACATTTAAGTGTCTTATTATGCTGGAAAGACAATAGATGCCAGAGAGATGACAAAGGAGGTGAGGAGGAAAAGGAGAAATAGAAAGGAGTTAAAGACACAAACTGTGACTAGAGAGATGAAGAGGCCAATCAGCCTGCAGCTGAAGAGCGAAGTGAGATTATATGCCTGTTAGATGAATGTGCCACCCTACTGTCAGATTCACATTAACACCAACATTCACACACTCGGAAAACGCCACTCTGTTCTACGTTTGCATTTACCAAATGACCTGATGATTGCTCAATCTTTCTTTCAAGACTCATGGACGATAAACAGATTCATCTTGATGATCAGGAGACTTCATAGCGAACAAATGCATGAATTCTAGCAAATAAAAGAGCTGGGTCTATGAGTGAGCATTATCAATTTAATTTCCTAGGAACATTACCAGAGTTTAACATCTCAACTGGCTTTCAAAGTGATCAAATGGAGAACAAGTCTCTAACTTCTTGTGTATATAAACTTCTGGTTCTTTTCTAGAGTTTTAAAAGAGATCTTAATGTCTCAAACTGTGCTTCTTTAAATACCACTGTTCAAGAAATGTGCATTCAAAAGTCTTAACACAAAGTCAAATTTCTTAAAATCATTTAGCAATTTTTTTCTGAAGTACTAAAAGCATAAAAATGATAATGCACCTGGGGTTCATTGCTTCCCAACAGTTTAGCTCAGTTTTAGCATATTTATTTGAATAAAAACATGAACTGAACTCCAAGACCACGCTGTGGTTTTCTTATGTTACCATACACTGCTCTCGTCGAAAATCAATTGATTAGGTTTATCCCTCCTTTTGTTTCTTGCGCTTTTGTATTTTTCCATCTGCTTCACACAATGGGGCCATTATATAATGGAGTTTCCTGAACACCCCGAAAATCCAATAAGGCTGAAAGCTGGGCTGGCCGGCCTGAGACTAATGCAGAGATCTAATTCCTCACGCTGGAAATGTTTTTTCTCCAGGGAGACATTCAGGGACAGCTGTTATTGAAAGCCGAGACACAGCAGCAGGTTAGTGCCACAGATTTCTCAAAACATCCTGGCGTTCGTTGGCAACATCCAGTGCTAAATCAGCCATGCAATATTGAGAAGAAGCCATGAATTAAATCTAATTGCAATATTAAAGATATACACTACCGGTCAAAAGTTTTTGAACAGTAAGATTTTGAATGATTTTTAAAGACTTATTTGATCCGAAGTACAGCAAAAACAGTACAATTTTGAAATATTTTCTACTGTTTTCTATTTGAATACATTTTAAAATGTAATTTATTTCTGTAATTTCTAAGCTGAATTTTTAGCATCATTACTCCAGTCTTCGGTGTCACATCCTTCAGAAATCATTCTAATATTCTGATTTGATGCTCAAAAAATTTTTAAAAGTAGATTTTTTTTTGATGAATAGAAAGTTCAGAAGAACAGCATTTATCTGAAATAGAAATCTTTTGTAACATTATAAATGTCTTTATCATCACTTTTGATCAATTTAAAGCATCCTTGCTAAATAAAAGTATATCATTTATTTCCCAAAAGAAAAAAAATATATATACTGATTCCAAGCTTTTCAATAGTATAGTGTATAACGGTTACAAAAGCTTTGTATGCCGATCAAAGAATCCCCCAAAAATTGCATTAGAATGATTTCTGAAGGATTATGTGACACTGAAGACTGGAGTAATGATGCTGAAAATGTAGCTTTCATCACAGGAATGAATTACATTTTAAAATATATTTAAATAGAAAACACTTCTTTTAAATAGTAAAAATACTGCTGTTTAAGAAACATCTTTTATTATTATTATTATCATCAATATTTCAAAGAGTTGAGTAATTTGTTTTTCGGGATTCTTTGATGAATAGAAAGACCCAAAGAGCTTTGGTAACATTTTAAACTATACTATTCAAAGATTGGAGTCAGATTATAGAAATGAATACTTTTATTTAGCAAGGATGCTTTAAATTGATCAAAAGTGGTGATAAAAAAAAAACATGTATAATGTTACAAAAGACTTAAAGTTAAATGCTGTTCTTCTGAACTTTCTATCAAAGAAATGTAAAAAAAAAATCTACTCAGCTGTTTTCAACATAATAATAATATTAAAATGTTTTTTGAGCAGATTAGAATGATTTCTGAAGGATCATGTGACTGAGGTAACGATGCTAACAATGCAGCTTTGAAATCACAGGAATAAATTACATTTTAAAATATATTCAAATAGAAAGCAGTTATTTTAAATCGTAAAAAGTTTTCAGATTTTTACTGTTTTTCCTGTACTTTAAACTAAATAAATGCAGGCTTGGTGAGCAAAAGAGACTACTTTAAAAAAAAAACATTAAAAGTCTTACTGTTCAAAAACTTTTGACTGGCGGTGTACCTAACAATTAAAAAAAGGGGGCAGTTCCTTAAAGTGACTAACTATTAACTATCACACTACCCTAGCATTTCAGACACACACACACACACACACACACACACACACACAACACCATGTAACAGTAAGTAATTCAGTCTGGAAACTTGTCTTGGGTGCAGGGATAGAAACACTAATACTGTATTTTAGTCAGATGGCAGTAAAAATCACCATCTACCATCTTTACATTAAGAATTTACCTCTCATGACCTCTCATAAAAACAATTATCATTTGAATAGTCCTGTCCTGTCTGTTTCCTGAAGATGATGATGGGGACTCTTTCAATTACCTGATGCAGGAGGCAGGAGGCAGGAGATAATGCCAGGCCAAAGTCTCAAAGACACATCAGCTCCGGGCCACTTTCATCTATGGACATGCTCTCTGTGCCGCACACGCAAACGCTTCCCTCTGTCTCCTCTGAGCTCTTCAAAGGTCTTGTTTGAAGGTGCTCTTTCTGCTGTCTATACTCTACTCTTCTTTTCTTTTAAGGGAGGTTTATATGGAGTGTGTGTCAGGAGGGCTGAAAGCTTCTAACTGTGAATGACGTCACCTCCTGTGACCCATCACATCAACCGCTAGACACATCAAACTTGACCAGCGGCATCTCAAAACACTATAAATTTGACAGGCTTGGCTCATGAATATTAATTAGCTGATGTAATGCTCACTCAGTAGTCCTTGAAGGTTCATTCAGTTTATTCAGTCAGTGTTGTTTTGTGGCTGAAATCTTTTTTTCTGTTTGTGCAATGGCCTGAATCATTATATATACTATATGACTATATTGAAAAAAGCTGATTAATGAACATAGAATGTTGTCAAGATTTTTGCTCTGGAAATCCTGGTTCAGTTTGGCCAACCACAAATGCCTTTTGTTCCTCAGACAGTTTTTTGCACTCTTCTCATTGATTTGTTATAGGCCTATATGTTTTGTCAGTCTATAGTACTCCAAATGTTTTTCTCAGTCCAACTGATTAGTACAGCCCAAAACATGACAAAAAATGTCCACTTTCAGCAGCAAAAGCAGCAAAATATGCAAGTTTTATTTGGTTCAGTGGCATTGTTTACATTCAGTGCCATCTATTTGGCTGATTGACGACGCGTTAGGGGTGGGCGATTTGGTAAAAATATCATATCACGATTTTTTCAAGAAATATCACGATTCACGATTTTATCACGATTCTTTGTCATGTTGGTTTTACTTTTTTACAAGCTGTCTGAGTAGTACAGCCAAATTAATTTTTCTATTTTAAAACCAAAACCTTACAAGGTAACAAAATATAAAATAAAAAGAATGGCAGATATTTAAGCCAAAGTGGGCGAAGACAAAAAAATCTTTGTCATTATTTTCTTTGTTTTTAAAAAATAAGAACAAACATGTTACAAATACACATACTATACAAATAAAACAAACATTGCTTTAATTTTCAGGTACAGTCCATGTATTTATCAGTAGCATTCAAGAAATTTAATTAACAAATATAAAAATAAAACACTATATACATTATATACATAAATTATACATAGAAGCAAAATTTAAAGCAACTGTATTGAAGTTCTTCAGTCAAGAGCAGTGAGTGATTTTCCTTTGTGTTTTGTTTTATTTATATCATCACCCAAAAATGACAATTCTGTCATCATTTACTCACTCTCGCATTTTTTTAAGCATAAAACATGCTGAACATAAAACTTATTTTGAATAATGTGGGTAACCAAACAGTTGCTGGGTCCCCAGTTACTTCCATATATTTTATTTATTTATTTTAAGTCAGTGGGGACCAGCTACTGTTACCCACATTCTTCAAAATATCTTCTTTTGTGTTAAGCACAAGAAAAAAATTAATAGAGATTTAGGACATGTGAGTGAAAACATTTTTGGGTGTACTGTCCCTTTAATGACAATCGACAGCATCTTTAGCTCTGTCGCAGAGCTGCACGCATCTATACAGGCGCGCATCCGTTTTTCTCTTAACTGTTTACTTTCACTTTAGACAACCGACTGTGTTTATATGTAATCCTTGCGTGTTTTTGACAGTATAAGCAAATTAACCGCCAAAGATAGCTCAGTTTAGTAATCAGGTGCTGTTTGACAGGCTTTTAGCGCACGTGCTTCAGGTTTACGCGCTCATGAAGCGCATGCCAGAACAGCGCGCGGACCAAATGGCGTTATTTTACCGGCAAGACTTTGAAGCACATTCAAATAATGTACTTTTGTGATCGCGAATATGAATAAGTGCAGTGTCCCGTGAGTGAATGTACAGTATATTAAGACGGAGGCACACTGTAGCACGATACTACGATATTTATTCAAAAGCAGATCGTGGAGACATTTTAATCGTCCACGATCAAAAATCGTCATATCGCACACCCCTACGACGCGTCATAAAAAAACTCTATATTGGTCTTGGGTGTCGCCAGAATGTGTCTGTGAAGTTTTGCCCTGTCTTCAGAAAAGGGCATAGTGCATACTGCATACATCTCTGCTATGCATACCTAGAGCAATAAACAGCCAGTAGAGGCAACACGACAAAGCGAGGGAATTGCTGAACCAGATTGGAATTGTATGAACCAGAGTCACACCTACAGTTGAGGTCAAAAGTTTACATACACCTTGCAGAATCTGCAAAATGTTAATTATTTTACCAAAATAAGAGACGTTTACATGTAGTCCACAAGAGAAAATAATAGTTGAATTTATAAAAAATTATCCTGTTCAAAAGTTTACATACACTTGATTCTTAATACTGTGTTGTTACCTGAATGATCCACAGCTGTGTTTGTTTGATTGTTTAGTGATAGTTGTTCAAGAGTTCCTTGTTTGTCCTGAAGTTAAACTTCCTGCTGTTCTTCAGTAAAAAAAAAAAAAAACCTTCAGGACAGGTTCCACAAATTCTTTGTTTTTTTTCAGCATTTTTGTGTATTTGAACCCTTTCCAACAATGACTGTATGATTGAGATCCATATTTTCACACTGAGGATTGCATACGAGTCCCTCAGTTGTCCTCAGTGTGAAAAGACGGATCTCAAAATCATACAGTCATTGTTGGAAAAGGTTCAAATACACAAAAAAAATTGTGGGACCTGATGGATTTTTCTAAAGAGAACAGCGGGCAGTTTAACTGTTCAGGACAAACAAGAGACTCATTAACAACCACTAAAAAAACAAATGTTGTGGATCATTCAGGTAACAACACAGCATTGAGAAAGAGTCAAGTGTATACAAACTTTTGAATGGGTTAATTTTTCTAAATATCTTATTCAGGTCAGTACTAAATAAAAAAATAACATGCACTTTATTTGACCACTCTTATTTTGAATGTGCGTAACTTAATGCGAGTTTAAATGTGTGTAAACATTTGACCTCAACTGTATGAGAATGAACCAGGACGTCTCGAAATGATTATTCAATAGATTTATGCACTTGTTAGAGCCCATTTGAAATGATGGAAGAGCAACAGACACACTTTCAATAACATTCGCTATGCGCTTTAATGAAACAACATGCACAAATGGTAAAAATGTTACCTAAGCACAATAACAACATGATTTTCAGGCGCATAACCTTTAAAAGTAAAAGTAATCCACTGCTTTCTCAGTGGCTCAGATGTTGGGAGAAAATAAAGAGTCTTACGTTCAGTCTTACATCCAACATAGAACACTGGGATTGCTTATGAGACATTGTTGATCT
Source organism: Garra rufa (assembly GCF_049309525.1). Lineage (NCBI taxonomy): Eukaryota > Metazoa > Chordata > Actinopteri > Cypriniformes > Cyprinidae > Garra > Garra rufa. The sequence goes on from NC_133370.1 coordinate 8,261,849, forward strand.
TACAACTACTGGAGGACAGTGTACAACCAAACTTACAACTTACTAAGGGTGAAAACTATGGCAATGCAGGACTGTCAGTCATCAGCAGTGGGCGGGGCCTAAACAATGTGACATCACATTGCTTTGAGAATCAAAACCACATGTCTAAGAAGCCTGATTTGGTTTAATGGAGATTAAAAAAAAAATAAGGAGAGGGTGCATTTTTATTATTGTAGGTTGGTTTTGTTCACACATTTAAAGTGGTTTTGCATAAAAGGTGCCCTTTAAAAAGGCATAATTATACTTTAAGGCAACTACTTAAGCCTTAAATATTATAATTCTACAATCCAACAATCCTAAAATCCTACAATTCACTGGGAGGACACTAAAATGTATTATTCATTGCACTACCACTACTTAATGCCATCAAGGTTTGCAGCTCTCTAGGTTTTGGAACAGAGCTTTCATGAGTCCCTTGTTTGTCCTAAACAGTTAAACTGCCCACTGTTCTTCAGAAAAAAATCCTTCAGGTCCCACAAATTCTGTGTTTTTTCAGCATGTTTGTGTATTTGAACCCTTTCCAACAATGACTATATGATTTTGAGATCCATCTTTTCAGACTGAGGACAACTGAAGGACTCATATGCAACTATTACAGAAGTTTCATACACCCACTGATGCTCCAGAAGGAAAAAAACATGCATTAAGAGTCGGGGGTGAAAACTTTTGAAAGAATGAAGACGTGTACATTTTTTCTTATTTTGCATTTCTTACTTTGGATTTTGCATAAAGGTGCTTATTAAAAAGGCATAATTATACTTTAAGGCAACTACTTAAGCCTTAAAATACGTATACTACAATTCACTGGGAGGTCTCTAAAATGTATTATTCATTCTACTACCACTACTTAATGCCATCGAGGTTTGCAGCTCTCTAGGTTTTGGAACAGAGCTTTCATTTGAATTATACACTTGAACCAGTCTGACGACCCATATATTAAAATTGCAACAAAAACATTCAAAAAACATCCCAAACATGAAATTCAGACACTAATGAGCAACACTAGACAATTTCTACTAGACTTTGGCAATAAAGAAAGGCATGACAGTCTTTAAACTGTTTTAAAAGTCTTTGGAGTTCAACAGAATCCAGCAGACATCACAGTCTACAAAGGCGAAAGTCTCTCACATGTCACAGGTCAATCCCAGCGGCTGTGTTGACAGAGGAAAGGTCTCACAGGAGGACGTTAGAAGGTCTCTCTCCAATGAACGCGAAAGAGGGAACTGATGCATAGTCTGATGCATAGTGCACACAAAAATGACAAGAACTTTGTCCAAAAATATACAAGATTCAGTGAAAAACAGCTGACTGTGGCACAACACGAAGGTCTGAGATGGCAAACGCCTCCCAGATGAGTTTAGGATGAGTCAGGGACCTGAAAAGTCTCATTGAGTTCCAGTAAATGATTTAAAGTTTGACATTTTCCCAATAGTTTCCTGGATTTTTCCCTTCGGGGAGCTTGCATGCTGATGAATGGCTGTATTTGGGTTTTGATTTAAGGTGTTTTCCTGTCTGACTGAGGAATGGCACTATTATTCGTTTATCAAATGATCCAGAAGCTTTAGATGAGAATGTAACAGTGCCGCACATCTCCACTAAGCGATATTAAGAGTATGCTGAACAAATTGAGACATCTCATCTGTGAATGTTATAAATGGTTTGCGTCACAGTAAATGGGTCTGTAAAGCCATGCTGTCAGCAGAGAATATTAAGAGCGTACATGCTAATGAGTGCCGTCTCAAGGAGTGATTTTAACATACTCATGCAAGTGGTATGAAAAAGCCATTCTGAAGTGCTAAAAAGATTACAATTTGATTTGCCCATTTAATGACCAAAATCAAATTAAAAATTTAACAACAGTAGGCCTGGCTTGAAAGATGGACTTCTTCCTGGGAAAAAATGCCATACTAGGTGGTCAGGTGATCAACTTTTATTTATTTGTTCGAAATAGTCTACCAGCTTTAACCAGACGGACCAAAAAATGTATAAATAAAATAAAATAAAATAAAATATATTAAAGAAAACTATAAATAAATGTATAAATAAATGCCAATAAATTAACAGCACTAAATAAATGGCTAAATAAATTACAACTAATAAATGGCTGAGTGAATAAATAAATTAAATGAATTAATTTAAAATATATTAAGGGCTAAATAAATAGAAATAAATGGCAGTAAGTAAATGGCTAAATATATGGCAATAAACAAAAGGCCAAATACATTCAAATAAATGGCAAAATAAATTGTAATAAAAAAAAATATTAATGGCTAAATAAATATAAATAAATGCCAAAAAAGAAATGGTTAAATTTATGACTATAAATAAATGGCAATAAGCAAAAAGATAAATAATTGAAAATAAATAAATAAATGGCTAAATAAACTAATTTAAATTAAAAAAATGTATTAATGACCAAATAAATATAAAAAAATGGCTAAATATATGCTAATAAATAAATGAAATAAATGAAAATAAATTTAAATGGCTAAATAAATTGAAATAAATAGAAATAAATGTTTAAATATATGACAAAAATGGCAATAAAAAAGATAAATAAATAAATGGCTAAATAAATTAAAATAAAATAAATTATTAATGAACAAATAAATAGAAAATAAATAAATGTCAATAAATAAAAGGCTAAATACAGGGCAATAAATAAATAAATAAATGTCAATAAAAAAGCTGAATAAATGAAAATAAATAAATGGAAAAAAATAAATGGCTAAATTTATGATAATAAATAAATGGCAGTAAACACAACACTAAATACGTGGAAAAAAATAAACACTTAAATGACTAAATAAATTGAAATAAAAAAATGGCTAAATATAAGCGAATAATTAAATGACAATAAACAAAAGGTGAAATAAATGAAAATAAATAAACATCTAAATGGCTAAATAAATTGAAATAAATAGAAATAAATGTTTAAATACATGAAAAAATGGCAATAAGCAAAAGGATAAATAAATGAAAATAAATAAATGGCTAAATAAATTGTAATAAAAAATGCATTAATGGCTAAATCAATATAAATAAATTGCAAAAAAATAAATTTATGGCAGTAAATAAATGGCAGTAAACAAAAGGCTAAATAAATTAAAATATAAACGTCTAAATGGCTAAATAAATTGAAATAAAAGATTTATTCATGGGTAAATAAATTAAAATAAATGGCTAAATATTTGGCAATAAGCAAAAGGCTAATTAAGTGAAAATAAATAAAAGTTTAAATGGATAAATAAATTGAAATAAAAAATGCATTTATGGCTATATAAATAGAAATAAGTGGCAATAAACAAAAGGCTAAATAAATTAAAATAAAAAACCTTGACATGACAATAAATAATAAATAAATAATAAATTCTAAACAGCTAAATAAATTTTAAAAGTTTGAATGGTTTGAAATACCATAGTTTGAAAGTTTTAATAAATAAATAAAGGACTAAATAAATGGCTAATCGACAATAAATAAAAGGCTACATAAATAAATGGACAAATAAATTAACAAATAAATAAATGAACGAGGGAATAAACAAATAAACTATATATTATTCACAATCTCAGATTACACAGCACTTGTATGCGCATATTATTGATTGTGCTGTTGCATAAACACACTGATTGTGATCAAAACAGCAACTTCACACTGTGAGCTACTGTATTTAGATCTAAATCAAGAAATAAAGTCAAGTTCAATTATTACTTTGCATTACTTTGATTTATACTCTGATAGACTGTAAACAGAACACTATCTAAGATACCCAATGCAAACAGTCTCAGAAAATGACATACTGTACGTGCAGGTTCTCTGTCTTCAGTAATCAAACATGATGGTAAATGAGTCTTTCCTCTTGACCTCTTGATGACCTTCGGCATAAAATGGTAAACCTCATCTATCTATGGTTTGCTAAATCGATGCGCTGGAGCATTACAGCTTTGATGAAGTGACCAGGTCAGCATCCCCCATCAGACCACCAGCTGTGTATTAATCTTACCGAGACTAATGCAATAAATAAATACAAATAATTTGTATTTTTATAACAACAACATTTGTTGTATTATAGGCTTTAGGCTTATTATATTATAGGATCTAGTTTACATAAAATAAAAGTACTATATTCTAGCCACTTTCACTGCAACAAATTGATGGTTAATGAAAAAGCAAGCATACAATCTTTCTTTTTTAGTAAAAAAGACCAGAAATATTGCTGACACAGCAAGCAGACAAACAATGATTTCCTGTTTGCTATTACTTGTCAAGATAGGTGCTATTTATTAGGGGGAGAGGACTTTATATTTTACAGAGCATTTTATTAAAAAAGATTGATGTGTCAGCAATATTTTTCTGTTTTACATATTCTATATGAAAGAGTTTTTCACCAGAATCTTTGAAATGATGTCAAGTGACTGTTCTCACTGAGGTCAGGGATGATCGGTTGTTCCCGACTTTGAGTTAAAAGTCAAATGTCCGACTTTGATTGCCATTCTAGTCATTAGAAGAAAGGACAATTTGACTTTTGAGTTGCCCAAAACACATAAAAGCATATAGATGACCTCCAATGAACAAAAGCGAATAAAGTCCACTTCTGTTCTGATTTCATGGGGTCAACAGTTTGAGATCTTGATTTTAGACTGCATGGAAAAACAAGACTTAAAGAGGTCCTATTATGCTCTTTTACAAAGTCTTTATTTTGTTTTAGGAGTGCACTAGAACATGCTCTCATGCTTGGTGGTTCAAAAAACACATTATTTTTCACATCATTTACATTATTACAAAAGCTTTCTCCCCAGGATGGCACAAATGGCTTGATTAGTTCCGGGTTTGATGAAGGCCCGCCTTTCGAAAAACAAAATGTGTTGTGATTGGTTAGTAGTCCCACTGCATTGCGATTCGCAAACGGCTTAGACGGCGTTCCAGTCCTGCCATGCCCCTTCACAAAGCAGCAAGTTTTGTGAACAACTGTTAGCGCAAGCTAGATTAACCCCTTAACTGTCACCCCCATTTTTTAAAATAGGCATGAAAGTGCACTATCCAAACTTCAATTGTTGTAATTTTTTCAAAAAAATAAAGTATCAACAAATTATAGAAGTTTAAATTTACTGTAAACAAAATGCACTGTACAATTTTTATTATATTTTATATAAAATACATATTTTACATAACAGGTTTTATCCTAAATTTGATATCAAATTGAAGCCTCACATCTAAATAAGTTATGTTCCAAATTTGAAGTTGATATGAAAAAAATTAAGGTCCCTGTCAAAGTTTGTTTAGGGCGTTATACCACAAACAGCCACCGGGTGCCATACAAACGCCATATATATTTTTTCTGTCACAAAAGTCTAAATTTTTCTGAAATTTTTATTCAATCACAAAATAACCACCAAATATGCAATTCTGAGACACAGACCTTTCCAATGATATGTTTTTTATCAAGATTGTAAAAAGTTTTGATTCTAAAAGACCGTAATGCATTTTGTAATATGACACCAATAAGGGGGAGGAGACCGCCAAATTATTTTAAAGTACCATTTCCATGGTAAAGCAATGTCCAATTTCAAAATGGTTTTCACTGGATGATTCTTCAGCTTCTAAGCTTTCAAATGATATATAATTTATGATGGTTACTAAAAAATTTGATAGAGAAAAAGGACAACGGAAAAAAGAGCGCCAAGCGTCCCACAGGTGGGACGGTGACAGTTAAGGGGTTTTTAAAGTGATTCTTATGTTTTAATATGACTATTTTTCTTACAAAAACACATCGGATCACTAAAGGAGGCTTTTGCTGACCCCTCCGGAGCCATGTGAGGCACTTTTTTATTATGGATCGACATATTTTGGACTGATGGGGAGAAACACCAGTCTATGCCATTCTAACGTTTGGGAGTGCCTCGATTATTTTTAATATAACTCCAATTGCATTTGTCAGAAAGAAGGAAGTCATATACTCCAAGGATGCATGGAGGGTGAGTAAATAATACGCTACAGTAATGTTGGTACTAGTGTTGTCAAAAATATAGATATTTCGAACGGTACCAATACTAATTTCCCAAAGTATCGATACTAGCCGAGCTGTCACTTTCACTTCTCCACAAAGGCGCGTTGACAAACACCACACGTGACCGCAGTGCCTGTCTCATCTCATTCGCTCTGGTTAAATAGCATAAGTGAAGCGAATAGAAAGGCGAGTGCGGCGACCCCGCCACCAACTTTGGCTGATAAAGAACACAGCAGCAGTGCTATCTGGAAATATTTTGGATATAAAGCAAATGAACACGGAAAGCCGAAGTACACAAGCAAGCCAATATGTAAACGTAAAGAGTTGCTACAGAGCAGTGCTAACAAAAGACGCTAACACTACTAATTTCACAAAGCACCTGAAAGACAGACACCTGGATCTATATAAAGAATTTCGAGAGGCTGGTAACTCTTCTCATTTTAACATTACTGAATCATTAAATAAGATTGCCTAGCTGATACGAGTGTTGTCTTGTTTTTTCACCGTAATTCATTAATATAATCTGATTGAGGAATCTTAGACAAGTAAATACATCAACTGTGGTCAAATGTAAATGAACTTGTGCTTATTTAACTTTATTTAAAAAAAATATTAGTTAAATAATGCAATTTGTCTTAAAGGTCCCATATTGTACACATTTCTGGAGGTTTATTTTAGTTGTTGATGTCCTTTAAGAATATATATTTGCGGTATAAGTGCCAAAATCCATCTCAATATATTTTTACAGCTCCTTTTTTAGGAGCTCTGTCAAAAACAGGTGGATTTTGGACCATCTAATTAATATTCATGAGCCTCTCTTCTGATTGGCCTGTTGTTTTCTGAGTGACGCACAGCCAGGCCAATCACAAGTAACTACGGTCATGTATCGTTGTAGCTAAACCCAGAGCCATAGAGAGAGCCTAGCCTGCTGATACTCAACAAGATATTTCAGAATGATCATTAATGTTTTTTCTTTTTCAAACACCGAATGCAGTAAGCTACATAACTGTTGCTTTAGTAAAGCCCCTTTCACAATGCGCGCTGATTCTGGAAAATTACGGGAACGAGCGCTGTGTGCTTTGTGAACAAAAGCCAGAACCATAAAGGCAGTGTTGTAGTGATGATGCACGTTATCATGCGACTCTTCACGACAAAAAATATGTGCAAAGTGGAATGAAGCGGCGATCGGGCAGAGCCAGCTCCGCACTATCAGCGCTGAAGCACAGTTTGTTCAGGTTAGTTTCAGTTTAGTGAAACGTACGCGTCGCATTACACCTCACATCCAAACGTCACATGTCTTTATGGGTTGTGTGTAAAGCATGCACAGATTCCGGAAAACAACTGATAATGAACCAAATTAAACAATTCCGGAACAAATCATGGGACACATTATCCGTGTATTTACCGGAATCGCTGTGTGAAAGAGGCTGAAGTTGACGTGCCACTGGTCTCTTATATTCACGTTGTTCTGAAGCCTGTGCAATGATGTAGTTTCGACATCTATCGACTGAACAGGGTTTTCTAGGTTAGTTTCCGTGTTGTTGTTGCTTAGCAATGTTATGGACGCGATGTTATCTGGGTTTGACAAAAGGAGGATGGGACGGTGGTTGGTGCTGGGGTGGTGACTGAAGGCGGTGACTGAGTAGATCAGACGTCACATCTGTACGGAAGTCACAGCGGCTCGTGAAAATGAACAGCTACTTTAAGCAGGCTGTGTGCAGTTTACTGTGGATTGACTGTTTTGAAACTCATATGGTAGTTACATAGCCCCTAGACCTCAGTTATCATGAAAAAAAGCCAGGAAATTTCGATTTTGACAATATGGGACCTTTAATGTCGATCCAGTGAGCAACTGAGCATTGTTTTCGCGTGTGATGCATGCACGTTTGCATGGATCGGTGATTATATGTGAATCTGGCATTAAAATCTGTTCGTCAAATAATGTTAATGTATTAACCAGCATTTATGAACAATGAGCAATGCATTTGTTACAGTATATTTACATTTTTGATAACGGTAGGTAATAAAATTACAACTGATCGTGTTAGCTCTGGTCCAATAAAAACTAACATTTTTGGTCAAAAACAAACATTGATGGTCAAAGACGTTAAGATGTCTACCTCAAAAGAAATTTACAAAAGTGATTTTATGTCCATAGGAAGCACATTAAATGAAAGTAAAGTGTCTACTTTTAAGGTTTCAAATAAGTTTTTAGGGAATAAAATGTCAAAATTAGTTTGAAATAATCTTAGATTGTCATTTTGTGTGATACAATATTTATCTAAAAAAAAAAAATCAAACAGCATGCTTACTCTGACTTGTGCGTATTAAAATATATAAAAGAATAAGGGAGCATATTTAATTTTATTGTGTTTTAAACAAGTACACATTTTCACTGACAAATGGACCAAACCTAAGGATAGTGGCAAATTTTAAAAATGTATTTTATATGTAATTTCATCTTTGACCCAAGACAAAATGCACAGAACCTCATTAGAATAAGGATATAAGAACAAATGAGATGTCAATGGAAAAAAAAAAAAAAAAAAACAGACTACAAAGACAGTTCCTTGCGAAGAACTCTTGAAACATTTGCAAAAGTATTATTCAACCACAAAGTTAGCATGCATGCCATGATTCAACACTTCAAAATTAAGCACAATATAATTAATTGTACCAAATTAGCAAGTTAAATTGACAGCCCTACTAATTATATATAAATCACATTTATATCACACCCAGTCGGTTTTCTCAATGTCTGCTTTTCAAGGGTATTGTAATATCGACAGCAGTCAGACAGGTGTCCACTAATGAGTCTGAGCAATATTCCTCTTATTAATTAACCCTCTGATACATCCCAACATTTCATACTAACAATGCTGCTGATGAGCACAACTACATCATGACAACAGGCTTAGGAACAAACACACCATCAATAACAATTATTTTAAGGGTGGCAACTTTGTCGGAGTGCATCATTATGAACACTTCATGAAAATAATCAAATGCCACTTACTTTAATAAGTAAATGCATATAGAAGCATCATTAAAATAGTTAGCAATTAGGGTTATTTCTTCTGATTGACATTTGTCTGGAAATATTATAATGTAGAGCGTTTATGAAGCTACTTATGATTTTTTGCATGCATAATTCTTTTTGTATTGAATCCCAATTATTTTTACTCTATTATGCAAATCCTTTCAATGCTTTCAGATTAACACAGCCACAATGTTGCATAAAAGCAAATATCATTGTGATTGCTAGTGATGAACATTTAAAATCACTGCTTTGTGAATCATTGGCTTCAAACCAGTATCAAACTGCCAAAGTAAACAAGGCTTTGTGTCATAACTGTTTCGAAAAATGTTGAAATTATTTTGGTTTGCTGCTCTGTGAGCCCATGAACCAGTGTCTATATGGATTTTACCTGATCTCAGATCAGTTCTATCTGCATTTACACTGTTTTGAACAGCAGGCGTCACCATTGTGTTATTTCAACTGCTTTAAAACAGTGAATTTTTGCATAGCATTTGGTTCAACTGATTGAAAGTATTGAAAACCTCAGTGTTTTCCTCAGCGCTAGTGATTGGTTACTTCACATGCCCTTCAGTCTTTTCTAGACTAAAATTACTCACAGTAAACTGCACAGGCAAAAAAAAAAAAATCAAACTGTAGCGATACAGTTGAGGTCAAAAGTTTACATCCCCCTTTCATAATCTGCAAAATATGTTAAATACTTTATCAAAATAAGAGGGATCATACCAAATGCAATTTATTGTTTTTTTTTTTAGTACTGACCTGAAGAAGATATTTCACATAAAAGACATTTACATATAGTCCACAAGAAAAAAATAACAGCTGAATTTATAAAAATGACCCGGATCAAAAGTTTACATCCCCTTGATTCTTAATACTGTTGTTACCTGAATGATCCACAGCTGTTTTTTTGTTTGTTTGTTTGTTTGTTTAGTGACAGTTGTTCATGAATCCCTTGTTTGTCCTGAACAGTTAAACTGCCTGCTGTTCTTCAGAAAAATCCTTCAGGTCTCACAAATTCTTAGGTTTTCCAGCATTTTTGTGTATTTGAGCCCTTTCCAACAATGATTGTATGATTTTGAGATCCAGCTTTTTACACTGAGGACAACTGAGAGACTCATATGCAACTATTACAGAAGGTTCAAACACTCACTGATGCTCCAGAAGGAAAAACAATGCCTTAAAGGAACACTCCACTTTTTTTGGAAGTAGGCTCATTCTCCAACTCCCCTCGAGTTAATAAGTTGAGTTTTACCGTTTTGAAATCCATTCAGCCGTTTTCCTGTTCTGGCAATATCACTTTTAGCATAGCTTAGCATAGATCATTGAATCCTATTAGACCAGTAGCATCACGTTCAAAAAAACGATTCAGCCATATTACGGCAGCAAACTTCCTTGACTATTACGCCGGAATGGAAGTGTAGTTCCTAATCTTATCAGCCTAGAAAATCGCATCTTTACATTTTCCACCGGTCTTAGTACACGATATAACTGCAGAAGAGTCAAGTTTTAAATACAACAAATATCGAAACTCATTGGTCATTTTTGAACGCGATGCTATTGGTCTAATAGGATTCAATGATCTATGCTAAGCTATGCTAAAAGTGATATCGCCAGAACAGGAGAACGGCTGAATGGATTTCAAAACGGTAAAAATCAACTTATTAACTCGAGGGGAGTTGGAGAATGAGCCTATTTCCAAAAAAAAGTGGAGTGTTCCTTTAAGAGCTGAAAACTTATGGAATTTGAAGATCAGGGTAAATTTGACTTATTTTGTCTTCTGGGAAACATCTAAGAATCTTCTGTAGCTTCTGAAGGGCAGTACTAAATGAAAAAAAATATGATATTTTGGTAAAATAAGAACAAAGTACACATCTGCATTCTGTTCAAAAGTTTTCACCCAAGCTCTAAATGTATGTTGTTTTTTTTTCTTTTCTTTTAAAGCATCAGTCAGCATTTGAACCTTCTGTAATAGTTGCATATGAGTCCCTCAGTTGTCCTCAGTGTGAAAAGCTGGATCTCAAAATCATACAGAGGTCACAGTATTAATTAAGGGGATGTAAACTTTTGAACGGGATCATTTTTATTAATTCACACTTTTTGTGGACTATATATAAATCAAGTTCTTTAAAGAAACATCTCTTTCTTACCTTTTTAAAATCTGAAGAACCTTCTTGTGCCACAAAGAACCTTTTGTGAAACAGAAAGGTTCTTCAGCTTTTAAAGGTTTTTTATGGAACTGTTTAGACAAAAAGGTTCTTCTATGGCATCATGAAGCACCTTTATTTTTAAGAGGGTTCCTCCATTGATTAACCTAATCCATATTAACTAACTCATCCCAAATCCCAAAAATACAGTTTGTTTTGTCTCAGCAGAGTCAGACTGCAAGAACCCACAAGAGTCGATATGTATACTCTTTAGTGATCCATCAACTAAGTAAGATTTTCAATTATCGGTCTCTGACTGCAGCAAAAAAAAAGAAAAAAGAAAAGGTTTTCTTCTCTGTTCAAAGTAATTTGACTACAAAACAGATCAATGCACTTTCAACAGATGCTGTTTGAACAAACTGGAGTGCTAGGTGTCAAATTTACTAGACCTGATTCTCATTGTATTTAGTTCTGCACTGAAGTGCATTTATGTAATCAATGCAAGTACTATGAGTAAGTGACGCCTGTTTGCTTCACTTTTTCATTCCTGTTTTTTACTGAAACCTAACATATAGCCATTCTGTGCATGTTAAGCTTTGGTAGCAAAATGAAAAGAATGACAAAGAATAAAACATGCATTGATTTTGCAGGAATGAATGAGGGTGCTAGCTGAAAGAAATTAAGGAATGAAGGAATTTGCTTTTCTAAAGCATTTTACTTGCACAATTAGGCAAGATGGAATTTGACCTGGTAAAGCTTACTGTATCATTGTGTTCACTGTATGATTATGTTAAAACTTTACTGAAAATACTGTTGTACAAAATCAACTCATGTCTTCAGTCATCTGATTTATGGTTGATACTTTAATCAAATAAAGACATTTTAATATAATTGTAAAAACGTCCACCTTCGGGTCATGGTTCATGTATCTTTGCTGTGAAATTTAGTAAACAAGTAAAAATAAGAATAACTTTCATATTGTTAGTCATATTTCAAGAGCAGTCTTTTACTAAAGGTTTACCTGACTATGCATACATAATTAAAAAAAATTAAAATGTAAGTATCAAATATGATCTATCAGGCTTTTGAGGAGCATTTCAAAAACCGGAGAGCTTTGATCATAAAACTAAAATAACATCTTACTAAGACATTATTGGGAGATATAGAGTGACAACTGATATTTATATGCATTTTATGTAAGTTTTCTGCTGTACTGTTATATTTTATTACAAGCTATCAGAATTGTATCATGCAAAATATCATACAAAATATCAGCAAATGCATATTTTGCTCAGTTTGGGCCCCTGAATAATACTGAGGAGGTTTTCAAGTGCTCTCAATCCAGTCAACTAATGCAGGGAATGATCTGACACTCACAGCTCCATCTGTAGAGTTAGCAATTAAAATTAGCTACAAAAAATGTATCTATTTGCATTTCCTGAAAGTGAGTCTCAATCTAAATTGGAACATACAAAAACAAAAGGAATGGATGAACTAAAACGGATGATTACTAAGAAAAAAGTTTAAAATATGCTTATCTAGTGACACTGTTTGACCCCAAATTGTCTACACCAATAAAAGATTTAATACATAAAAAATATGCTTTGTTTTTACATTTTTAAAAGCCTCACAACAAACTATCCTTCCCAGAAAGAGCATGTTTACAAAGCAGACTTCTATAGGTGCTATATAATCAATAATTTGACCAATCTGCCCTGTAGTCAAATCCCATAACCTGGTGTGTGACGTCAGCTTTTAAGGCCTACAAGGAAGAAAAAATACTAATGAGACCTTCCTAGACAGAAATCAAGTTAAAGTACATCTGCTTGAAGAGAAGGTTCTAATAAGTTTCTCCTGCAAAAACGACCCCAGTAATCTCAGAGACAAGATCTCAAAACTCTTAAACTCCACTCATATTGGCCAGAATACCAATTATGTGTTCAAAAGTCAGAAATTTCTATATTAACTCAACTATTTCTCATTAAATTTTCCAGTGGCAACTGATCCAGGAGAAACTTTTAAAACAAAGTTGATGACTGAAAGTTATAAATTAAGTTGATAAGTGCTTCTCAATATTATTAACACCAGACCAAGTGTCAGACCAGGGCTGAATCGCATTCCTAGTTTTACTTGATCTTAAAGCGATACTCATAGAAAAAAATGAAAATTTTATGTTCATCTGCTTACCCCCAGGATTTACCCCAAGATTTTTAACTCAAACTGTTGCAGTCTGTCAGTCATATAATGCTTACCAAATCTTAAAGAGTAATAAAACATACACAGACAAAACCAAATTGAACCCTGCGGCTCGTGACTGACAGACTGCAACGGTTTGAGTTAAAAATCTTTGCTTGTGTTCTACTGAAGAAACAAAGTCACCTACATCTTGGATGCCCTGGGGGTAAGCAGATAAACATCCGATTTTCATTTTCAATGAACAATCTACAGGTCGCCAAAATGCAGCTGCCAGAGTCTTAACCAGGTCAAGAAAATATGATCAAATCACCCAAATTTGCTACCTATTAAGGTCTGTATCAGTTAGAAAATATTGCTACTTACTTAAAAGTCCGTAACTGCATGATTTTTACTCTACATTTCTGCCATATGGACATCACCTTGATAGTACTCACTAAAAAAACTACTTCTTTGTAGAAATTTAAATTTTCTTGAAGCTGCTTTGCAACGAACACGAAAAGTGGAAAAATGGAAAAGATCATTACTCAGGATGAGTTCATCCTGTCAGTGATCACATGACCTGTGAAACTGGCATTAACCATAATAAAAGGAGTGAGATGAACCTGACAGCAGTTTTCTCAGTTGCTTCTGGGACGTCTGTAGAGGGAAGCTCATCCGCCAGGATCTCTTCTATTCTGCGTGGATCGTCTGGAACGTCTCTCTGAAGTTTGACCTTCTCCTTCCTGCCAGTCCCAGCTGTGAGAGTGTTCCACAGCGCACTCTGAGACTTTGAGCCTGGAAACAAGATGAAGCAGAGTAAAAAAAAAAAATAAACATATAAAGACTGTGATAAAATCCTATGCACTCTCAGAGAAAATAAGCAAAAATGTATCTTTATGGCTACAACAGCTTGTCACTGGCAGAACCCTCAAAGGGACACCCTTATACCTTTTCACCCCTATAGTGTTCATAAGAGTACCATAAGAGTACATATGTGACCCTGGACCACAAAACCTCACAGGTACATTTGTAGCAATATCCAAAAAAAATACACTGTATGGCTCAAAAATGATCCATTTTTCTTTTATGGCAAGAATCATTAAGATATGAAATAAAGATCAGGATCCAAGAAGATATTTTGTAAATTTCCTACCATAAATATATCAAAACTTATATTTTGATTAGTAATATAATTTCAAAAGCCATTTTTTCAATATTTAGATTTTTTTTGTATCCTCAGATTCTAGATTTTCAAATAGTTGAATCTCGGCCAAATATTCTCCTATCTTAACAAACCGTACATCAATGTAAATCTTATTTATTCAAAGAAATTGACCCTTATGACTGGTTTAGTGGTCCAGGGTCACACAACTCCAGGGTACTTTTTTTAACCCACTGTGCACACACAAAAAAAGGTGCAAATGTTTGGGCAACTTTAAAAGTTTTTTTTTTTTCTTTGATCAAACTACTACTATTTTATTTTTTGCACCCATTGTGCACACACATATTAACAATGTGCACAAACATGTCAACATTTCTTACCCCAATAAGACGATCTATGATCCATTATAAATGCATGACATATTTTTTATTACACTAACTTTTTTTTTGCACCCAATGTTTGAATATGCAAACAGTTTGTTAAATTGAAAACATTTTTAATCAAAACACTTGACAGTTAAAAATTAAATTTGAATATTTTAAGCCCTTCCCATGCTTTTATTTACTTATTTTTAATAATAATAATAATATATATATATATATATATATATATATATATATATATATATATATATATATATTAGGGGTGGAACGGTACATGTATTCGTTTCGAACCGAATCGGTACGGGGGTCACGGTTCGGTGCATGAATTTAAACGGAGAATACACGGTATGAAAAAAAAAAAAAAAAAAACTTGCCTGCAAAATAATTAATGTAATGCGGAACTACTGTTAGATACGCGGGTTCTTTAGGGACAGCTAATATTTAGCCCCGCTTTAGCTCTGAAGCTCTGATTGGCGTCGATGCAGCCGAGCTCCGCCTATGTATGCGGTCTATCAGAGCCCGTCTACATTCTCTGGCACTCAGCAATTTTTTGTCAGCTGTCACAACGGTCCATCATTGTGGTCCAGGGATTTCCTGAACTTTATGATTTGTCAAGCCCCCATTATTTTGACGCTAATAGAAGAAACAATGCATGGAGACGCATAGGCTTGGAGCTAGAGCGCAGCTGATGGTTGCTTAGAAACGGCAGACGCTTCCGGAGCGCAAGCTGATCAGGAAGAAAGCGGCGCGCCTAGCGTTTTTCACGCGTTTTTAGGCGCGACATGTGAACGGCCCCTTAGATCGCAAGTTTGGGAAAACTTCGCTTTTCCAGTCAGTTACAGTAGTACAGGCGAGAGAGTGGTGGAAAAGACGAGGACTGTGTGTTGCCGTTGTTCAGCGGTTGTTGGGTATGTGAGTGGAAATACATCTAATTGCCTTCTGCATTTTTGTTTTGCTTTTCCCTCCACTGTACCGAAATCATACCGAACCGTGACGTCTGAACCGAGGTACGAACCGAACCGTGACTTCTGTGAACCGTTCCACCCCTAATATATATATATATATATATATATATATATATATATATATATATATATATAGATATATATATGTGTGTGTGTGTGTGTGTATATATATATATGTGTATATATATATATATATATATATATATATACACAGTACAGACCAAAAGTTTGGACACACCTTCTTATTCATTTGTCCAAACTTTTGGTCTGTAAAAGTTTATTTTTTCTGTTTATTAAAGTTTTTACTCTACATTTGTGCAGTTTTCAGTGGGTTAGTGATATTTTTTAAATATATATAAATAAATAAATTAATATTTATAAATGGGTTTTTTATACAAAAACTGCTTTATGTAAAATTCACTTTATAAAAGACCCACATTTCTAACTTTAATTCATGGGGATAACATGGATAATTTCACATGGTTTAGTGTAAGATTTTTGCCCATCTTTTGGAAAATCCAGTTTTAAAATTAAAAAAAAAAAAACTTTTACCAGTAGGTGGCTGCAGAGCTCCACTATTTGCTATTTGCTATTATTTGCTATTTGCTATTTGACCACCTGAAAGATATTTTTTCACAAGTTTTTTCAGTTGAATTCATATCTACAGTACAGACCAAAAGTTTGGACACACCTGAAAGAGAAGGTGTGTCCAAACTTTTGGTCTGTACTGTATATATTTTTTTGCAGTGTTCTGGTTCAAAATAACAGTAATGGCACCAGCAGACCAAAATTCAAAGACTAAAAATGTACTTAAAGCCTCCTCTAGAGATTATAATTGCTTAGTTGTTGATTCATAGTAAATTATATTGATTTGCTTCCACCAATGCTGGCATATCATTATCATCATGAGCTCATGTAATCATAATGTTGTTATTCAGATGCAAACTGTGTTCCACCTCTGAGAAACTCTGAGACTGGATTCAGTATTAACACCAAATTAACTCTTGAATATATTGATAGATGCTGCCATCTAGTGGCATGCTCATGTCATGTTTTGCCCATGTAAATTGTTCTGCCTGGTAAAAGATCATCACCCATCTGACTCAGTAATAGCAAATACCAATATTGGAGTGAAAAACTAGTCCCAGACCAAGGCCTACTGTATATGACAGATTTATTGCTAAATTCATTGTAGCAATAATGTAAAATACTCAGTCAAGTTTTCACCAGTGTTCTTTTAGTGTTAATACACTATTACGTATTTCGTTAATATTTTTTATTCTACTTTATTTTTTTCTTTTCCTTTTATTTGTAAAGTTCTAGTGATTTTCTTGTGCTTTGTCATTTATTTTTTTGCATCTATACGTTTTTATTAAATTTTGCTATATTTTATTGTTAAAATACTAAGATTACTAAAAAATAGAAATGAATTTGTCAATATAGTCTAAATAGTTTTCCTTGAGATTTAGTTTTTAGTTTGAGTTATTTTAGCACTTAAACAGCTTAATAAACATAAAATATGTTTAAGTTTTTTTTATAAATTATCAAATATAAATTAAATATTTATTTTACTTCAGAAAATTAATAATTATTTCAAGTAATATTTTCAAGTCATTTCAAGTTAAGGATTTAGTTTCAGTTAAATATAATAACCCTGGTTTTCACCTCATTTTTACCACGCTATCCAAAAAGCATTAATATCATAAAAAAAGATATTTTTTGCAAAAAAATTTAACGAACAGAAAATGAGAAATAAACTTGTTTCCGCAATATTTAGATTTCAACAGATTTTTATTTTTTAGATTTCAAGTTGATCTTTTTCTACATATATTTTATTGTTAAAATACTAACATTACCAAAAAAATAGAAATGAATTTGTTAATATAGTCTATATAGTTTTCATTGAGTTTTAGTTTTTAGTTTTAATAATTTTAGCACTTCAACTTAATAAACAAAATTTTTTTTTGTCATTTCAAGGTTTTTTTCACAGATTTAGTTTCAGTTAAATACGACCCTATTTTTCAACCCCGTTTTTACCACGCTATCCAAAAAGCATTAATATCATAAATAAATTAAAAACACTATTTTTTGTTGGAAAAAATATTTAACAAACTGAAAATGAGAAATAAACTTGTTTCAGTAATATTTAATTTCAATAGATTTTTATTTTTTAGATTTTAAGTTGATCTTTTCTACATACAGTATATTTTATTGTTAAAATACTAAGATTGCTAAAAAATAGAAATGAATTTGTCAATATAGTCTAAATAGTTTTCATTGAGATTTAGTTTTTAGTTTGAGTTATTTTAGCACTTCAACTTAATAAACAAATATGTATAAGTTTTAACCCTGATTTTCACCTCATTTTTTATCACATTATCAAAAAAGCATTAATATCATAAATTAAAAAAATATTTTTTGTTGTAAAAAAAAAAATATTTAATGAACAGTGAAATTAACTTGTTTCCACAACATTTAGTTTTCAATTGAATTTTTCTACATATATTTTATTGTTAAAATACATTACCAAAAAATAGAAATTAAGTTTCAGTTATTTTAACACTTCAACTTAATAAACATAAAATATGTTAAAGTTTTTTTTATATATTTTATTTTACTTCGGAAAATGTTTATTCATTTCAAGCAATGT
>NC_133370.1:8280914-8307055 GCF_049309525.1 Garra rufa
GAGAAACAAACTTGTTTCCATATGTTGACTGAAAAAGAATTATTTTTTTTAGATTTTAAGTTAATATTCTTCTGTATATCTTATAGTTAAAATACTAAGATTACCAAAAATTTTTTTTAGAAATATATAAATAGAAATAAGAACTAATTACTAACCAGTTAAAAAATAGTTTTTAAAAAACATTTTAAACACTACAATATATATTTTTTAATTACAAAAGCAAGCGAAATTACTAAAACTAAATTAAAATAAAAACTGTAAACCAAAATACGAAGAAAAAAACCCCACCAGGTAATAAATGCTATAGCTAATACTAATACTAAAATTGCACTAACTTGGGGTTAGTAATTAAAAAAACGGTCTAACCCCAGGTAAAAGCAATAATACTAGTAATGCATGCATTTGCATTGTATTACACCAACAAGAGTTCAGTCGGTGCATTACTACGCCGGTTTAAATCTAGCGCACAGGCAAGTTCAAAGTTGAACAGACTCTTCAGCTGGTTTGTGAGAGCTGCTTTTGTGCATTAAATGTAAATCGCATTAGCAGTCAGAGTCAGCAAAACAAAACCAGTCGATGAGCTCTCATTTGGAGTGTACACATTGTTGGAGCCGGGGAAAATCATAACATGCATTAGTGAAGTAAAACACCATCCGACCCCCATTAAGAGTCATGACATTTTGCATCGTGACCAAAACACACACACGCACGTTTGTTTCCCAGCACGCAACCCATTAAAAGCCCCTAGAGTGACACTGAGGGTGGAGAGGAAGTGGTCACGCTGCTTTAGCCAATCATCATTAAGTTAACAGCGGCTCGTTGTCACGCTCCACTGGACCTGATTGACATCACGTCACACGTAATGAGCTCACAGCAACTGATTGCTGGTCTGCGTAACCATGACGACAGGCAGATGTTTGAAAAAGCCATAAAGCGGCAATATGAGATTCTCTGCTGCGATCCTGTATCTACAGTATTGCAAGTACTGTAAGGAGACTTCTATAAATGCATCAGGACAGACAGTAAAAAGCATCTGATGTTTCCATCATAACACCTTTCCTGACCCCTGTTCTCCCACGTGGGTGTGTGTTTCTCAGAAAAAAACTGCCCTAAGTATGGAAAATGTACAGTCAGACATTAATTATCTCGAAATAAACCCCGGCAAGGTGATCAGGATACAGACACCAAGCGTTTATTTTCAGATAATGAGTTGATGATCCATGGACATCAAATATAGATTTGAGATGAGATTGTGCTAATTATGCGAGAAGAAAGACTGGAAACTAGCACATCTGTGATGGAAAATAGTTGCTTGGGTCAACAGCAATTATATGGTTTAGGGATTATTCATATACAAAAATAGCATTTCTACACACAAAAAAATATATATATTTATTTATGTCAAACTGTGCAGGATGAGCTGCAAGGCGAAGTTAAATACTGGTATTGTTTTTTTTTTTTCATTTAAAAAATTATTTTGTGTAATTGAAATAAATCTGAAATAAAATAAACATTACATGAATTATTTAAAATTTTAAAAACTGGCAATTAACTGAATTGATGCACAAAATATTGCAATAATATAAACTAAACAGAAATATTTAAAAATATATATATCTTTAAATACTAAAAGAATAAATAAATGATATATGGTTTAGTGAAATCTGAAATAAAATAAACATTAGATGAATTATTTAAAATAAAAAATGGCAACTAACTGAACTGAAGCACTAAAAAAAATAATAAAGCAAACTTACTATCATTTACTAAAATGGTTAAAAATAATTTTGTGTAACTGGAATAAATGTGAAATGAAATAAAACATCACATGAATATTTAAAATAAAAAAAACTGGCAACTTACTGAACTGATGCACAAAATATTGAAAGAAAACAAAAATAAAGGTAAATGGAAATATTAAAATACATATATTTAAATATTTAAACAAATAAATACATTATGGTTTAGTAAAATCTGAAATAAAATAAACATTAGATGAATTATTTAAAATAATGGCAACTAACTGAACTGAAGCACTAAAAAAATAAAGCAAACAAACTACAGTTAACTAAAATGGTTTAAAATAATTTTGCATAATTGAAATAATAAAATAAACATTTATAAAAAAAAAATAAAAAAAACTGGCAACTAACAGAATTAAAACACTAAACTTGTTTTTAAATCCAAATAAAAATAAAGTCAAACAGAAATATTTTTACAATATGTTTAAATCTTAAAAAAATATATAAACTACATATGGTTTAGTAATGCAAAATATCTGATTGCGACTGACCAATCAGGATTGAGGATTCTATAAAGTTGTCAAATTCAATTTTTGTTATATATGGGGCAAACTGTGCAGGATGAGTTGCAAGTTAAAATTAAATACTAGGTGTTACTGTTAACTAAAATGGTTAAAAATCATTTTGCGTAATTAGAATAAATCTTAAATAAAATAAACATTTGTTTAATCATTTAAAATAAAATTGTTTTTAAATCCAAATAAAAATAAAGCCAAACAGATTTTTTAAATTTTACATTTTTTAAATATATAAATATAAAAAAATAAATAAATTATATATGATTTAGTGATGCAAAATATCTGATTGACCAATCATAAATTAGTATTCTAAAAAGTTGTAAAATTAGATTTTTGTTATTTATGGGTCAAACTGTGCAGGTTGAGTTGTAAGGCAAAGTTAAATATTATGTGTTAAAAAATAATATCCCTGGTTTTCACTTTTTTTTTTTTACCACTTTAATGTATCCAAAAGCTTAAATATCACAAAATAAAAAAAAATCATGCATTTTAAATTTTTTAGTTATGATTTCTGAAAAAAAATACAAAAACATACAAATAAAGTAGAAGTATATAAATATCAGCAAATATATAAATAAATATTAAAACAGTAAAAATTGCAAAATGACTAAAAACTAAAATTCTAATGAAAATTCTAAAAAGATAATACTAAAATAAAAATTAAGTTAAATATTTAAAATACATATATTTAAATATAAATAGATAAATAAATAAATTATATGGTTTAGTAATTATTATTTAAAAAAATATATCTGATCGTAACTTACCAATCAGAACCAAGTATTCTAATAAACTGTGTAATAAAAGATGATGGATCCCTATTTGCTTTCATTAATCTTGTTTAGATTATTCTTATTTTCTTATCCATTTGCTTATACAGCAATGCGATTAAATAGAGAACAAACTGAGACTTGCTCAAGCCTCTTGCAAGCTTTTCAGACTTTCACAGTTGAGATTTACTTACATTAAATAAAAATACAAAATAAATAAGATAAAAACTGACAACAACAAAAAACTGCCTTTACAACTAACTGAAATAAATGTAGGTTAAATCACTAAAATTACTGAAAAATCTAATTTAATTTATAAAATACATTAAAATTATAACTAATTAAAAATAAAAATGCACATGAGAAAATTACTAAAATGTAAACTAAAATTAAAATAAAAACCTAAAATACAAAAATATAAAAAGCTAATTTAAAATATGAATAAATACTACAACATTTGTACTATAATAACACTGACTTGTGGTTAGTGAATTAAATAACTGTCTAATTCCAGGTATAACGCAAAAGCACCAGTAATGCATGCATTTGCATCTTTTTCACATCAACCAAATAATGCACACTTCAGCATTTTCACAACTGCAATGTCTCAAACGGTTTATTGTACTTACTGTACTCTTACTGTAAAACAACTGCTGTAAAAAACAAAACAAAAGAGATAATGTTTACACTTAAACAAGAATTCATTAAATATTTTGTTCCATGCACAAACAATACAGCTTCCTCTGAGTAGGTTTGTGCATGTGTTTGATTGTGTATTGCACACACATGTGTGTGTGCTCAGGTGCATTTTACTCTGGTTGCTATGGCACCATAGAGTTGTGCTCACCTGAAAGAGTCTTTTCAGAAATCAAACACTCACACATCACATCCTGAAATCAACACATAAGCAGTGCAACGGCTATTCCTAATGTACAAAACATATTACTGTAGTGTACGTTTGAAGCGATCATGAATTGTCATTCATTAGTTTCTTACCAATGGTGAAGCTGAATCCGTCGATGCTAAAAGTGGCACTTCTGCCTTTGGTGAAGCTCTTTTTCCTAGAGTCCGTTTCTGACATGTTTTCTTTCTCTCCAGTTGTATTTTGTGAGCTCTTGTAGAGTAAATCCCAAAGTTGTGCACAAGTCTTTTGTCTGGTTTGTCAGATCTCTGTTTGCTCTCAGAGGGAAGACACTATTTCTCTTTTTCTGTCATTCTGGCTCTCCGTCACTCTCACAGTCTTATTATTTTCTCCCCGGCTGAATGCGAGTCCCCTCTCAACAGAGCACTTAGTGTACCAATGCATAACATAACACACTCTGCCCCTCTCATCCGCACCAAAACTGTGTTCTGCGATGCACATTTGAAGAAAAAAAAGCAGCTTTTTTTTCTCACCCGCGTGATTTTATCATTGAAATTCAATCGAACCGATTTCGAACTGCTGCAGATTTGTTGAACACATTCCCAGAAATGCCTAGCTGGGCCAAGGCTGCTAGGTTTATGTGTATTTTGGTAAAGCGTGAATCATTCATTTCTATTCAAAGACTGTTGTTTTTTAAAAAACGATTGAAATCTATTGCGACGAATAGGCAGGTGGAGGCAGAGATGTTATTCAGCCATTGTGCGGAAATAATAGCTGGAGTTTTATAGCTTTGATCTTTTTGTCTGTGTCTAAATACGGTGGGTTGGACAACCTCAAACCCGTAAGGATTCGGTGACGGTTTAATGCGTGACTGTCTCACGTCTGAGGGAATGATTAGAGAGGAGAAAGACAATCGGAAAGATGCTTCACCAGCGTCAAAACTAAAAAAGAATTAAACAATAATACAGTACAAACCTCTTAATTGGTTAACTGTAAGTTACTGTACTTTATACTGTATTAAATTATATCAAACTAAATTAAATAATTAAAAACATAATTATCAGTTTTAAAATGACACTTTAAATATATAATAAAATATATATATAAAAATGACAAATTATATCAAATTAAATAATATAATTTAAAACATTTATTTATAATATAATGTAATTATTTGTATTTTTATTCTAAAATAAGTATAATAATAAAATAATAATTATTATTAATTATATTAAAAATAATATATTTACTTTCCCTAAATATATATGTATGTATGTATACACACACACACACACATACATACATACATACATATATATATATATATATATATATATATATATATATATATATATATATTAAAATCATATATAAGCAAAGGTGCCTGCCAAAATAAATCTGCATTGTTTATCCTTTTAATCTTTCATTCAAAAAATTCATAAAATTCTAACCTTTTATTGATGTAAAACAATGGAAAGTAGGAGGAAATGTAGTAATGAAATAAATGTTTTTCTTTAGTTCATGTTGGTCTTAATTATTGGCACCCAATTACTGCAACGCTCTTTATTCAAGATAACAGCTCTGAGTTTTCTCCTTTAATGCCTTAAGAGTTTGGAGAACACCTGACAAGAGATCAGAGACCATTACTTCATACAGAACTCTCCAGATCCTTCAGTTTCCAGCTCCATGCTAGTGCTTCTTCTCTTCAGTTCACCTCACGCATCTGCTATAGGGTTCAGATAAGGGAACTGCTCAGTAACAATAATTGTGGCCAACATTCATTGGAGAAATAAATGTATTTCATAATGTGTGTTTCAATTGTTCTACTTCAATGAAAAGTTTTATTTTTTATTTTTTGAATGACAGATCAAAATGATAAACAATGCAGATTTATTTTCATATTTAACCAAGGGTGCCAATATTAGTGAAGGGCACTTTTTTTGTCTTTTTAATTTGTCATTTTAAAGCTAATAATGATGTTTTTATTTAATTGTATATAATTTGTCCTTCTATATATATATATATATATATATATATATATATATATATATATATATATTATATTATATTTTAAGACAATGTCATTTTAAAGCTGATAGTTGTTTTTAATTGTTACTTAATTTTATATGATTTTATATATTTAAAGACAGTGCTATTTTAAAGTGTCATTTTAATTGTCAATAATTGTATTTAATTATTTTTAATTTTATAAAATGTACATAAAGACATTGTCTTTAAATACATAGTAATATAATATAAATGAAAATGACAAACTATATAAAATTAAATAATATAAATAAAAACAATTATCAGCTTGCTTTAAAATGACACTTTAAATTGTCTTTATATAAAAGATAAATGATATGAAATGAATCTAATTAAAAATATAATTATCAGCTTTAAAACGACACTTTAAAGCATCACTGTCTTTAAATATACAATAAATTACATATATATGACAAATTATATAAAGTTGTATTACATCATTTAAAACAATTCCTAATTATATAATATATTAGAAAAAATTAATTTGAATAAATTTGAAGGTAATGTCATTGTTAAAATCATATCATAAAATACATGCTGTCATGTGTGTGTGTGTGTGTGTGTGTGTGTGTGTGTGTGTGTGTGTGTGTATATATTTTTTTTTTTTTTTTTTCATTTATATTAAAACATTTTTTGAAGTTTGGCATAATTAACATTTTTAGTTTTTTATGTTTTAAAATAATTAAAAACTGTTCCTATTTATATAAATTATATACTGTTATTATAAATTATTATACTTTCCCTATACATATATTTATAATATTTAATGTTGGATTAAATAAATAATATTCAATTTATATATGTGAATTATTTTCTATTTTGTTCATTTTAATATATTTTAAAATATTCTAATTTCTATAAAAACAAAACAGAAGCCAATATGCATCTTACTGTGCGATTAACATGACATTTACAATGAATAGAATAGAATAGAATAGAATTGTTGGTTACGAATAAACCCTACAAGCAATAACCACTATGCCGCCACACACAAAAACAATAGAAAGTGTGAAATCAGATCCCCATACCATTGCATGCATTATAGAGTCACACATTTACAGAACTGTCCTTCTTCTCCAGACAAAATAAGATATTACAATAGATATCATAGCTTTAATGAATGCATATGAAGACGGTTGTTGATTCAGTGTGCCGTTTAGTCACTGAGATTCTTGTAGTGGCGAGCAAATCTCGTCTGGTCTTTCTTCAAAGAGCTTTAATGAGCTTCCAATCATTACTGAAGTTGTGTGCTTGTTTGTGTGTTTGTGCGTGAGGTCAGCTCATGTATGTGATGTCTCTATTGTGAACGCCGGTCACTAGGCAACCAGCCAAGGCTTTTTCCCACAGCATTGAAGAGATCCTGAGGTTAATGTAATGCAGTGTACTGGACAAAAGCTGGAGCTCATGTTCACTATCACACTGTGAATGTATAGAATCTACTCTACACTATACATAAACTGTTTATTACTAGTGTTTACATTCTGTGTTGCATGTGAAAAAATATTTATGTTACCCGTTTCTGTGCATTTGATTTCAAAAAAATCATACATAAAATATATGTGACCCTGAACCTTAAGTAGCATGGGTATAAAAAAATACATTGCATGGGTCAAAATTATCAATTTTTCTTTCATGCCAAAAAACATTAGGATAAGGATTATGTTCCATGAAAATATTTTGTAAATTTCCTACTATAAATATATCAAAACTTAAATTTTGATTGGTAATATGCATTGCTAAGAACTTCATTTGGACAACTTTAAAGGAGATTTTCTCAGTATTTAGAATTTTTTGCACCCACAGCTTCCAGATTTTCCAATAGTTGCCCTATCTCATATAGCTCAGTTTCAAAAAATTTACCCTTTTGACTGGTTTTGTGGTGCAGGTCATACTATTTTATTCAACAAAAAGAGTGAGAGAAAGAGAGAAACTACAATATTTTTCTGTGTGCTTCTGTGTTTTTGTATCTTAGAAGCTTGGTTTTGCTTTAAAATGTAGCTAATTTCTACCATGTAACATGGATGTCAGTCTGAAACTGAACTTGATACCGTTTTTGATATCAGATTGATGCATTTCTTAATTTTCTAGCATGATTACATTGTTAGATGTGCTTTGTTTCATTAAGGTTAGACACTAAAAAAATTGACTAATAGTTATCGCCTTGCTTACCCAGTTGATTGATTACATTAATAATTTCAAACATTTTTGTATCACAAGTTTTCAAAAATGTTAGATTTAAATATGCAAATGAGGCACAATTTAATGAAATATGCACTAATTTGCATACATTTCTAGCACAAAAATCTAAACACTGGATGAAGTCATTTTCAAAATTCTTGTTTGAATTTTTTTGACCTATAAGTGTCAGAAGTTTTTATGGAGGAAATTTGGGATATCTTTGTGATTTTTGTCACTCCATAATTCAGACAGAAAACACTATATTTTCACAATTTTGGGGGAATAAAATCTTGTATATAATCAAGCAAATTATATATGAACAAATCCCTCTGTAAAAACCTTCAGGATACAGACAGGAATACAAATGTAAAGTCTGGTGTGTGTAAGAGCTACTGAAGTGGAGATTTATGGCTCAGTGTAGGAGAAAAAAAAACTAATTTTGAGAAAACAGAACTTAAAAATGTATTTGTAATTTAAATATATTGGTGCAAATAGATAAAGTGCTATAAAAGAAAAACTTAACAGTGACTTTTGGATATTTTCTTTCCCTGAAAAAAAGGTGTTTTTTGCCTGCAGTGTCAACCCTAAACATCGCATTTTTGGTTCTAACTCGAACAATTATGCTAAAGAGCGTCTGCTTTCATTTTATTAAAGCATAATTGGGTTACTTGTGCAACTTCCTCTTCTGACCGCGAGATGGCGGGAAAGCTCTTAATTATAGATGATTGAGACTCGTCAGCGTCTACACACCAGCGCCTCTCTTGCCTTTCCGTTTATGATACATAATCAGTGTATGTACATATAGCGGGTAAATGAGTTCATTAGTGAGAACATCAGTTTAAACATAGAGATCATCATCAGAGACGGTGCGCGAACTCGCCGGAACAAGCTGTTCCCGCGCCTGTTGCCATGGCGACGCACAGCGCGTTCTCACAGATGCCTCTGAGGTCGGTGATGTCAACGACAGAGCGGAAATGAAATCACATTAATGTTAATTAAAATAATCAAATCATATTTTACAGATGGAAGCTAACATTAAACCGCTAATCAGATTTGGTTCTGATTCTGAAAAAGAGAGAAAATTAGCCAAAAGCAGCTTATAGTCAAATTAATAAGGGTTATTTGCTATTACACTCACACATTCACATTATGACTAAAACTGACTGTCAATAACACAAAATTACTGTCTAACCCATCATTAGGCAATCATACGAACATGACATGAATCAGTGAACATGATAATCTTATTGCATTTAAGGGGAGACACTGCAGCAAAAACACTTTTTTTTTTTGTTTTTTTCAGACTAGTGGAAAGAAAACACCCAAAAAACACTGGTAAGTGTTTCTTTTATAGCAGTGTATCTATTTGTGTCGATAAATTTCAATTACAATGCATATTTTTAAAGGCCGTTTTCTCAAAATGAGTTTTTTTCTCATACTCTAAATCTCCACATCAGTAGCACTTACACACACCAAATTTTACATTTTTATTCCCGTCTATATCTTAAAGTTTTTTTTTACAGAGGGATTTGTTCATATATAATTTGCTTGATTTTATACATTTTATTGCCAAAAAAATTAAACAACATACCCAAAATTTCCTCTGTAAAAACTTTTCACTCTAAAATGTCAAACAAATTAAACAAGTGACTTCATCCAGTGTTTAGATTTTTGTATTAGAAATGTATGCAAATTAGTCCATATTTAATTGAATAATTTAGAATCATTTGCATTTTTAAACCTAACATTTTAGAAAACTTGTAATAAAAAATATTTTTGCAATTATCAAAGTAATCAATCAACTGGGTAAATAAAGTGATAACTATTATTACTTTTTTTTTTTTACTCTATTGACCTGCAGTGTCTCACCTTAAATAGTATGACATGATTTAGTCAGTTACCTGGATGTGCGACCATATTGGCGATTTAAACAACAGTATGGATTGCACAGTTAATGTACTACTGAATAAGTTTTTCTGCTAAGCTATGCTGTCCAAACCACAGGAAAAAAACATGTGGAAGCTGCTAAATCATATGGAGAAAGGCTTAGTAAGCAGGAAAGGCCACAATATTTTGACAAACTAAAGTTAATAGGTGGTAAAGATACGTACAAGCAGTATTAATTAAGATATTAGCCGAATATTTCACCTACCTGACCGGAAATGATAAGAATGAACACAAATGTTGTCAAGATTCTTGCTCTGGAAATCTTGGTTCAGTTTGGCCAACCACAAACACCTTTTGTTCAGTTTTTTGCACTCTTCTTCTTGATTTGTTATAACTTTTGGCCATCTTTAGTACTTCAATTGTTTTTCCTGATGCAACCGATTAGTACAGCCCCAAACATGACAATAATTGATAGTTTTCAGCAGCAATAATCAGCAAAATATGCGAGCTTCGTTTCGAGGCGTTCGTGGTTGGCCAAATTGAACGAGTATTTCCAGGGCAAGAATCTTGACAACATTTGTGTTTGTTCTTATCATTTCCGGTCAGGCAGGTGAAATATTAGGCTAATATATTAATTAACACTGTTTGTACGTATTACCACATATTAACTTTAGTTTGTCAAAATATTGTGCCCTTTCCTGCTTAACAGAACAACGTATTCAGTACATTAACAGTGCAATCCATGCTGTTGTTTACATCTGAGTTTCGCCGATATGGCTGTGCATCCAGATAACTACATAAGTGCAAACCCTCATCCTCTCAACAGCCATTATTGTTATTTTTGAACCAGATACGGTCTTGGGAAACATGAGAGAATTTAAAAAGTGTGATACAAAAATGCATGGAAATTAATAAAATCTTAACAGTCATGGGCATTTTCTTAATAAATCTAAATACTTCCAGCTACACTCTTAAAAATAAAGGTGCTTTAAAAGGTTCTTCACAGTGATGCCATAGAAGAACCATTTTTGGTTCCACAAAGAACCATTGAGTCAAAGGTTCTTTAAAGAACCATCTCTTTATTACCTTTTTATAATCTGAAGAACCTTCTTTTGCCACAAAGAACCTAAAGGTTCTTCAGATGTTAAAGGTTCTTTATGGAACCATTTAAACAAAAATTGTTCTTCTATGGCATTGGAAAGCACCTTTATTTTTAAGAGTGTGTGTCAAGCTCTAAAATGTTTTATTGGGTAGAAATAGCTATTTATGAGTTAAAAATCAAGATAACACTTTACAAAAACTTGCAGTATTTATTAATATTTACTACTATTGGTTAATAAAATGATTCATTGTGAATTCACACCCAGCTCAAATCTACAATAATTTATATTAAAAAATGCTTTAAAAGTATTTTTCATTGTTCATGGTAAGTAATGAAATTAACTATTAACAATTGGAAACTTACTGTGCAGTGTTACCAAATTCATTTGTGACCCTGGACCACAAAACAAGTCATAGGTTCAATTTTTTAAAAATTGAGATTTACACATCATCTGAAAGCTGAATGAATAAGTTTTCCACTGATGCATGGTTTGTTACGATAGGACATTTAGCAGAGATACGGCTATTTGAATATCTGTAATCTGAGGGTGTGATTTATGGCAAATAAGAATAATTTTGACCCATACAATGTAATTTTGCTATTGCTACAAATACCTGTGATACTTAAGACTTGTTTTGTGTTCCAGGGTCACATTTATTTTAATTATCATTAAAAAAACTAACTAAAAACATGAAAGGTCATTGGAAATAAAAAATAAACCCTAAAGAACATTCAGAAATATGGAATTTAAAGATTTTACTAATGATTATTTGATATGATTTATATAATCATTTAATATAATTCCACTCTCAGTTTTTGCAATTAAAAGAATTTCGAAAATGCAACTCACAATGTGTGGTTCTACCCCGTCTGTTCACATGCATCACACATTATTTAAATAACAAAGCCCTAATTATTCATAGCAGGTGTCTGTCGCATCCTCAGACATGCAGGAACGACACAGTCTGCTTGAGTTAGCTTGACAGGCTATGTAATGCTGCTACACTACTAAAAACAAGGCAGGTTTTGCTGTGATACACCATAGATAGAAGAACCATTATTGGTTCTTCACAGATGCTTCCTGCTCTTAAAAGAACCCTTTTAATGTAAAGAACATTCGGATTATCTAAAGATTCTTTTTTCACTATAAAGTAAACAAAGAAAGAAAAGGTTCCAAGGATGTTAAAAGTTCTCCATGGAACTATAGATACCAATAAGGAACGTCTATTTTAAAATTTGATGTCCGTACACCTCTATCTGAGCCCCTACAATGCAACGCAAAGCTGCTGGTGTTTTGTTTTGATCTAAACGTAACATTCAGTCACTGTGTTGGTTGGTGTCTCCCCACCTGTGACCCTCTAGAGATGCAACGCTGCAGAGGGAGAAAAACCTGAACAACTCAGCGCCGGGGCAATGGGGACCTCAGCGGGAGACTTTACTGTCGCTGCTTCATGGTAACCATGAAACATTGAGCTACAGGTGATATTTTAGTCACCCTCGAGGGTCGCTTCTTCCTTTAACGGTCAGGGGAAAAGCGGACAGAGATGTGGGATATTGAAAAAGGACTCATTAAAAACTTGGAACAGGCCACTTAAAATGATGTTAAAGATTTTTTTTAAAGGTGCCATAGAACAGAAAACTCTATGTACCTTGGCATAGTTAAATAATAACAGTTCTGTACATGGACATGACATAACATGAGTCTTAAATCATTGTTTCCTCCTTCTTATATAAATCTGGTGTTTGCAAAAGACCACTGAAAAATAGGCCAATTCCAACATAACACAGACTATGACGTTATAGTCTCGGGATCATTAATTGTTACGCCCCCAAAATTTGCATCGCCCAATCATCAGAGGCCCTGCAGGTAGGCTATTGTGAAAAAACAAAGTGAGGACAATAGTGAAAATGGAAGATCACGGAAATAAATGTTATGTTCCAGGTTGTGCAGGGGATGGGTTGGTGTCTGTACTCTGAAAGGCATGGAAAACAAGGCGTTCTAATAAAATAAGGCGAGCCACTAAAGGGACGATGGCGAATGATTTGCCGATCCTGATCACTGCTGACAGTGACAAGTGATCACTTGTCAAAAGTGCTAAGTACTGCGGCTGTAGTATAACATTACATAGAGCATGTGCTATCACAAAAGTGAAAGTTAAAAGTTATTGTGCATTCAAAATGGCAGTTTCAATGCCCCGCATATTAATAGCGGCTCGGGCTCTGTGATTAAATATATATTTTCCTCTTTGTGTGTCCTTCCTGCTGTGTTAGAGCTAAATGAGCCGCTCTGTGAAACATCCAATCAGAGCAGAGCTCCTCATTATTATTCAGGAACCTTCCAAATAAGGTAATAACAGACCATTTCATTCTAGGGACAAATCCTAGGGTTGTAAATGGACTTGTAAAACCATTTCTGGAGAATTTTTGCCCTTACCTAAGCCATATACCTTCTATGTAGGTATCAGAGAACTATTTAAAATGTTGTATCAATGCATTCTATGGCACCTTTAATGTATCGTATCCATTTTCATATATAGTTATGATGGGGTCTCCACCTTTGCATATACACTACCATTCAAAAGTTTGGGGGCAGTAAAATTATGAGTTTTGAAATAAATTAAGGGCTGTCGTGATTCGTTTCTAATCGACTATTCGATTTTTAAGAATCCTTAATTTCATTTTGCCCGCATCGACTAAGTGGCACAGTTCATGGACGAGAATCCAATAAAAGCGTTATTAGACTGTTTTCCAAGGCTGCATTATATATTAAACTCGTAAAAAAAAAAAAAATCATAATTAAGCATAATTGTGAACTCACAAATGCTATGATTGAGTTGAATAAATATATGCAATGCAGGTTTAATATATGTGCATCAGTTATGTACATGCATCTCACAGAAGCTCCGTTCATAGTATGCTAACATTTACATATGTGGAGCACCTCAAACTCAATCTCTGCCTGTTATTGTGAATTTGGGTTTATTATAACATTCATTTAGAAATGCAATGTGTGCCATTTCATCTGATTTGTAAGGTAAAACCTATGCAAACTCAGAAGAAGTGTTGAATGCGATTTCAAAATAAAACACTCACTCTGAGTTTACACATTTTGATGTCCACATATTCATTAAATTACTGTGGCTATAGCATTTCTGTGGTAAAGATATGGCCAAATATTAAAGATTAAGTAGACATTTGAATTAAATTTTGTTTAGTAAATATTAAACAAGGATTAGATCAAAAGTAATGTATAAAAACAATCATCAGGCCATTGGCGCCTTCTGCAGGCCTTTGTTGTAATGCATAATGTACATTAGCTCTATTGTTTATAATACGTTATGTATTTCAACAGTTTTGTACAATAAACCCATATGATTTCTTGCTTTTGTGTTTTTGTTTGAACTAATTATTATTGCTTCAGTGCTATTATATATGTATTTTAAGTAATTTTAAAGGCTTTTGTTCACTTACAGCTAAATTTGTATTGCCACAAAAAAAGTCTAATCATAATTATAGGGCCCTATAAAATCCATTTTAATTTTTCTATACTCTGTTTTAATGGTTAAATTAACATCTACATTTAATTGATTTTATTAAAATAAAATGTTCTTAAGTGAAATTGTTGTTTTGTTTTGGGTGGGAAATTGGTTTGTTTCGATATAAAAAAATAGTCGTTAGTGGCAGCCCTAAAACAATAATTACTTTTATTTAGCAAGATGCATTAAACTGATCAAAAATTAGAGGAAAGGCATTAAAATATTAAGCAACCTAGATGTTTTCAATATTGATAATAAAAAGAAATGTTTCTTGAGCGGCAAATCAGCATATTAGAATGATTTCTGATATATTATGTGACACTGAAGACTGGAGTAACGATGCTGAAAATTCTACCACAGGAATAAATTAATATAATAATAATAATAATAATATTTCACAATTTTCAGTTTTTACTGCATTTATCATCAAATAAATGCCACCTATTGTGAGCATAACAGACTCTTTTTGAAAGGTAAATAATAAATGTACTAAATGAAGGCTCATTTGGTATTTTCAATTGCAGACAGCAATTATAAAAATAAAGCTTGCATGGTTATGTCCATTTTAGATTTGTGCAAAAATCTGTCTGTGAAAAACACTCGTGCTATATAAAGCAACACGAGGCGCTGTTTTTCTAACATCAAAGAGTTCAAACATAAAAAACACGGATCTGGACCCTTCAAAAGAATCGCGGCGGCGCGTCATTGATCATCCCATTATGAAGCGTTTTTCTCATCTGTTCCACACAAGTGCCTGAACTCTCTAATGTGCAGATAAATGGCTGCTATCACCTCCGTTTTTGACCCAAAATGAGCAGACACCTGTTTCCCACCCGTCTCATGAAGGCATGTGCTGAAATTCCACAATAATCAAATAGAGGCAGATGAATACAGTGAACCCCAAAAGAGTATCTGGACCCTTATATGAATGTTGTTAAAAATAAAATTAAATAGCCAACCATAACTTAACTGGTGTTTTCAAAAAAATAAAAAAATAAATATTTTTGAGTCATTCATATTAATACATTTTCATAGGATTAGACTTTTCGGTCTCAGCAAAACATGCCGTTTCATCTATGATCAAACGTCAAAAATGTTATAGCCTTGACACTCAAGTCTTTAAAATTGTGTTAAAGAATGTACTGAATGATGAAGAGCTGATGAAGAGTTTTTGTCCATTAATAAAGCACATTCCAAAAGTATTATTAATATTTTTAAAAACTCACTGCTTATTTAATTAATATATAAACGTTTTATTAAATATGTTTATATATTAAATTATAAATTATTTTTATAAAATATAAAATATATCTATACACACACACTAAAAAAAAAAATAAGAATAATAATATATATATATATCATCAAGTATTTAAATTATATACACTACCAGTCAAAAGTTATTGAACACTAAGATTTTGTTTTTAAAGATGTCTCTTCCGCTCACCAAGCCTGCATTTATTAGATCCATAATACAGCAAAAGTAGTAATATTGTGAAATATTTTGACTATTTAAAATAACTTTTTTCTATTTTAATATATTTTAATATTTAATTCATTTCTGTGATCAGAGCTAAATTTTCAGCATCATTACTCCAGTATTCAGTGTCACATGATCCTTCAAAAATCATTCTAATATGCTGATTTGCTGTTTAAGAAACATTTATTATTATTATTATTATTAATATCATTATC
Organism: Garra rufa; assembly: GCF_049309525.1. Lineage (NCBI taxonomy): Eukaryota > Metazoa > Chordata > Actinopteri > Cypriniformes > Cyprinidae > Garra > Garra rufa. Next base: position 8,297,311 of record NC_133370.1, read on the forward strand.
AATATTTAAAACAGTTGAGTACATTTTTTTCAGGCTTTTCTGATGAATAGACAGATTCAAAGATCAGCATTTATCTAAAATAAATAAGGTTTTGCAACATTATACATTATATTATTCAAAAGCCTGGAGTCAGTATAATTTTATTTTATTTATTTCATTTTTTTTGGGGGGGGGGGGGTAGAAATAATAGAAATATAAATTAATAGACTTAAAATAGAAATTAATACTTTTATTTAGCAAGGATGTTTTAAATTGATCAAAAGCAATGGTAAATGCATTTATAATGTTGCAAAAGATTGCTATTTCAGATAAATGCTGTTAAAAATTGAAACCTGTAAAAATTCTACTCATCTGTTTTCAGTTTTCATCTGCTTTCAGCCTTTAATAAATAATTTTACAGTTACACCACTTAGACATTTTTTACTTTAAAATTGATTTTTATTCAGAAAAAGTCATTTTGATATAAACTGTACTGTCAATAACTTGGTTGACAACAAAACAATAACAGTTAGCTGCCACATGACCATTAAAATAATTGCAAAATCTGGGGGGGGGGGGGGATTTTATATTTTAATATTTAGTATTGTTAAGAGCCTCATAAGACTCCAAATAGTAGCCTAGTACTTTGTGGGCTTCTGTACATAAAACAATTACTAACGTTAAACATAAAGCAAGCAGTCTCAGCTTTATATTCTTTCTTCTTATATTCTTTCTTTATATTCTTTAATCCACTCTCTAAATCTAAATGAAGGTCATGACAATGTAAATCATGACAGAAACTCACCTGTTGCAGATGCAGGAGCTTGTGGCGTGTTTGCTCTGGAGGCGCCGGTTGTTTTCCGCGCCAGCGGTTGTTTGCTAGTTTGCTTCGCGATCACAGCACACCCCGTCCGGGTTTTCCCGTCCGGCTCTTTTTGTGGCTCCGAACCCACTTTGACCAAAGTGTTGCGAGACCTAGTGAAAGCTGAGGTCACTGAGCCCATCTCTGCCGAACAACCTTCAGCTGACTGAACGCCTGCTTTGGAAACACACTTACACACTCCATGACTTAGATTCAGGTTCTGTCATCGCTGTCGCGTCCTCATAAAACTATGATACTAAGCAAACCGTGTCCTCAAAGCGTTAAATGGGCTGATCCACCTTCCTCGCAGTCGGTTCGGTCTATCTGAGAGTCATTTTGTCGATGAAAACCGGCGGAAATCTCCAGTGCGCTTTCCCGAGAGAAGCGCGCGGTCGTCACACGAATAAAGTTAGTTTGGCAAACACGAGTCTCTGGGGTCGAGAGCGTTGAAAACAAGCATCTGTAATTAGTCTGTCAAGTGTATCACATTAATGAAATCCGACACTAGCGAGCTACAAATATATACAATTACCTTCACAATTAAAATTTTAAAGATTTTTTTAGAACATCAACAACATTCTCCATTAGTTCAATACGTTCATTTATATGTGTTTACTTCAGTTCTGTGTTTACAAAATGTAAGTTTCTTTAGACCTTCATTTACTCATAAACTGAAACTGCCATTCTTAAATAAAAAGAACAATCCCAAATTAGTTAATAGGTTCGATCTTCAAACTGAGCCATTTTGTTCAAGTTTGCTTCATTTGGCCAGAAGTAGTACCCAAAAGTACCCAATTCTGAATTAACTGACATTGAACCTAGAGCCGTCGATCTTGATGTGTGAATATGAGTTCAAATGACTGTAAACATAAGTGTAACTGAGATATGATCACTGACAAATGGACCACAAACCCAAGATGTTCTTTCTTTCTTCAGTCGTAAAGAAATGGTGTTTTTTGAGGAAAACATTTCAGGATTTCTCTCTATATAATGTACTTCTATGGTGCCCCCGAGTTTGAACTTCCAAAATGCAGGTTAAATGTAGCTTCAAATGGCTCTAAATGAACCCAACCAAGGAACAAGGGTCTTATCTATCTTATCTATCTATCTATCTATCGAAATGATCGGTTATTTTCAAAAAAAAATCTTGTCTAGTCTTGCCAAGCTAGACAAGACAAGCATTAGAGGTTAAAAAGTATATAAATTGTAATTTTTTTTAGAAAATAACTCCTAATTTTGCTAGATAAGACCCTTTTTTCCTCGGCTGTGATTGTTTCGAGCCCTTTGAAGCTGCATTTTGGAAGTTCAAACTCTGGGGCATCATAGAAGTTATATGGAGAGAAATCCTCAAATGTTTTACTCAGAAAACATAATTTCCTTACGACTGAAGAAAGAAAGACATGAACATCTTGTATGACAAGGGGGTGAGTACATTATCTGTAAATTTTTGTTCTGAAAGTGAACTACTTCTTTAAGTAGCACAGATATATTTGTAACAATAGCCAACAATACATTGGGTCAAACTCATCTATTTTTATACCAAAAATCATTAGGATATTAAGTAAAGATCATGTTCCATTAAGATATTTTGCAAATTTCCTACTGTAAATGTATTCAAACTTAATTTCTGATTATATGCAATGCCAAGAACTTAATTCGGGCAACTTTAAAGGTGATTTCCTCAATATTTAGAATTGTTTAATCACTGTTTTCTCTCCTTGAATTAATAAGAAGCATGGACGTTCTTCAAAAAGTCTCCTTTTGTCTTACACAAGATAGGTAATCATATTGATGATTTTTATTTCTAGGTGAGCTATTCCTTTAAAATTGACACTGAGTTATGACACCTAACTCATGTGCTCTTGGTGTGCTTCCATGGGAGCGAACAGGAACTCGAACACTTGTGTCCAGGGAGTACATATATCTCCATCACTGGAACAAACAGACAGGAACACACATTCTGTCCCACATGAACCGCTAGAGGACACAGATGCTCCACACTGAGAGAAACACTTTGTTTTGAAAATGTCCAGTCAAACTTGAAGATGCAACTCTTTGGTTTGTTTGTTTTTTTGGTCCACAAGATGGCAGTGATGGGCTTCAATCCAAGACCAGTTCAGGAATTACAGTTGATGTCAAAAGTTTACCTTGCAGAATCTGCAAAATGTTAACTATTTTACCAAAATAAGAGAGGTCATACAAAATACAAAGACGTTTACATATAGATATATGATTATTAATACTGGGTGGATACCTGAATGATCCACAGCTGTGTTTTTTTGTTTAGTGATAGATGTTTATGAGTCCCTTGTTTGTCCTAAACAGTAACTGCCTGCTGTTCTTCAGAAAAATCCTTCAGGTCCCACAAATTCTTAGTCTTTTCAGCATTTTTGTGTATTTGAACCCTTTCCAACAATGACTGTATGATTTTGAGATCCATCTTTTCGCACTGAAGACAACTCTCATGCAACTATTACAGAAGGTTTAAACTCTCAATGATACTCCAGAAGAAAGCAAAATGCATTAAGATCCAGGGGTGAAAACTTTTGAACAGAATGAAAATGTATACATTTTTCTTATTTTACCTAAAACTTACCTAAATAAATATATATTTTTCATTTACTGTACTGCCCTTCATAAGCTACTTACATGTTTCCCAGAAGAGGAAACAAGTAGAATCTACCCTGATCTTCAAATTCAAAAATTGAACCTTCTGTAATAGTTGCATTTGAGTCCCTCAGTTGTCTTCAGTGTGAAAAGATGGATCTCAGAATACAGTCATTGTTGGAAAGTGTTTAAATATACAAAAATGCTGAAAAACCAAACAATTTGTGTCCTAAAGGATTTTTCTGAATAACAGCAGGCAGTTTAACTGTTCAGGACAAACAAGGGACTCATGAACAACTCACTAAACAGAAAAAGAAAAAACACACACAGCTGTGGATCATTCAGGTAACAACACAGTATTAAGAATCAAGTGTAAGTAAACTTTTGAACAGGGTAATTTTTTATAAATTCAACTATTATTTTCTCTTGTGGACTATATGTAAACATATTTTATGTGAAATATCTTATTCAGGTTAGTACTAAATAAAAAATAACATGTATTTTGTGTGATCCATTTTATTTTAGATAAACATTTTGTAGATTCTGCAAGGTGTATGTAAACTTTTGACCTCAACTGTTTGTAGATCTCAAACACTCCTTGAGAGTAATTACAAGAGACCTTTGTGTAGTTGCTGCTCACTATAATAAAACTTTATACTTATTATGCTTCCTATTCCTACAATAATAAAATTCCAAAAAGAATCATGGAAACATTCCTTATGTTTATTTTTTTTATTTGCTCTTAGCAAATTAACCAGAATATAACAGTCTGCAGAAAAACTCAAGAAAATAATGAGATTCTTTAAAAATACTAACTCCTCTTTGACTGGTTTTATTGAAGCATTCTGCTTAAGCAAAATCAACCTGGCTCAAAAATGCTATTTGGAAGATAAATGCTGGTTCAGACAATAAAAAGATTCACAGTACGCTAAATGTCACATTGTTTCTGTGCTTGTGTGCTACACTACACTTTCTCTACAGGCTCAGGTATTTTTTGCCAGAAATAAAGGCACTTTGAAGCTGGTTACTGCAGGTTGTTCACATTAGGTTCTGCTGATAGTTGGGATGTAGAAAGGTGCTGCATTTGGTTGCAGTGGATAATAACAGTAGGAGATTTCCTTCATCACTCCAGGTCGTCGTGGTTCTGAGTGGACTCATTGATCACCTTAATGGAAGAGAAGAGTGGAAGTGTACATGAGAGGCCCAGAGAAAATCACTGCCTTGAAATTACATTAGATTTAGTTCAGTCAGCTAGATCATAGAATATATGTGTAATATTGTAAATTGGAGAGATTCACAGATTATTGTCAAATTACAAAATAAATGATAAATAAAAATGAAATTTTGAGGGGAATTTTGAGAGTGCTTAACTGTCAATAAAATAACACTCACAGTGCCAAAAAAATTCATATGTATCATATGCTACATTTTCATATGATAGGATTACAAATTAAAAGTTTATTTAATTTTATTTTATTTTAGACTTGTAACTTGGTAAGTATTTTGTTTTTGAAACCTTTTTATATCTTAACGCACATTTAAAAAATTTGATTTTGGAGGAAATGTGCTTATTGTCAATAAAATAATGCATCAATGCAAAATAATAATTCTATCGTATGCTTCATTTTCATATGATAAGATTAAAAATAATAATATTATTTTATTTTATTTTATTTTATTTTATTTTATTTTATTTTATTTTATTTTATTTTATTTTATTTTATTTTATTTTATTTTATTTTATTTTATTTTGGGGGAAGTGTGCTTAGTTGTCAATAAAATAATGTCACAATGCCAAAAAACATTCATTTGTATCATATGCTACATTTTCATATAAGAGGATTCAAAATTAAATGTTTTTATTTTATTTTATATTTTATTTTATTTTATTTTATACTTGTAACTTGGTAAGTATTTTGTTTTTGAAACCTTTTAATATCTTAATGCACATTTTAAAAAAATAGATTTTGGGGGAAATGTGCTTATTGTCAATAAAATAATGTCACAATGCAAAATAATAATTCTGTCATATGCTTCATATTCATATGATAAGATTAAAAATAATAATAAAAAGATTATTTTATTTTATTTTATTTTATTTTATTTTATTTTATTTTATTTTATTTTGGGGGAAATGTGCTTAATTGTCAATAGAATAATGTCACAATGCCAAAAAACATTCATATGTATCATATGCTACATTTTCATGTAAGAGGATTAAAAATTAAATATTTTTATTTTATTTTATTTTATAAAATTTTGGGGGAAATGTGCTTAATTTTTAATAAAATGTTACAATGCAAAAAAACAATCCTATCATATGCTTCATTTTCATATAGTATTAAAAGTTTTTTTTTATATATATATATATATATATATATATATATATATATATATATTTTTTTTTTTGTAACCTGGTTAGTATTTTGTTTTTCAAGGCTTTTTATATTAGATTAGATCAAATTAAATTAGATAGGATCAAAAGTTTTTATTTTATGACATGACATGACATGGTAAGTATTTTCTTTTTCCAAAACTTTTTACTTCTTAACATGCATAAAATAATGATCTTTTGGGGGAAATGTGCTTGATTGTAAATAAAAAAAAATGTTAAGAAATGATCCTATCATATGCTTAATTTTCATATGATCGGATTAAAAATAATAATAAAAATAATTATTTTGATTCATTTATAGATTTATTTTACTCATTCATTTATGTATGTCTGTTGTGACCTGTGCATGTTTTTGTGAGATACACAGTAATTGATACACTTTATTTCCTAATTCCTAATAATAATAAAACTGTGTGAAAATGATGTTATAAGTTAAACACAAACCTGTCCATCTCTGGTCTCAATGGTCTTAATAAGAACTTTCTTACTAAATGTATTTTCAACGACAGGCTTCAACTCAAGCATCGTTTCTGTGGAAATGCAAGAGTATCTTCAATTAAACTATGCAAACACTTTTTAATATGTTTCATTATCATATTTATTGTTGACTTGAAATCTTACCTCTCAGATTGAAGGAAGAGAAGTTTGGAAGAGGGGTTGAAATTCTACATCCAAGAGAATAAAGTGTAAAATGATTTCATAAAACATAATAACATGCTTTGTTTCAACCCAAAATAATCCACGCACTAATACATGACAATAATGCACTAAAAGAGGTTGAAGTGTTCACCTGCTCTCCTCTCCCTCCAGAAGTTTCCTATAGGTGGCGATCTCGATGTCCAGGGCCATCTTGACGTTGAGCAGATCCTGATACTCATGAAGATGTTTCGCCATCTCATCCTTCATGGTCCGTATGTCCTCCTCCAGCCGAGTGATATTGTCCTGGAAACTCGATGACTCCATTGTGAAGTTCTCTTCTATCTCACTCATCTGACGCTCCAGAGACTCATTCTGCATTATTTACATTACAGTTTTTTACAGACACTAATACACATTTTTCAATACTTAGGTCACTTTTACAAAACTCTTCACACAGTGAGCACAACAGAAGTCTATGTGGGCTAAACTGAGGATCAGTTATCATTGTTTTGGCACAAAATGCATTCAATGACTACATCTCTCAAATTTCATGAATTCTTTTCTCACTCAGACACAACTGACAAAAATCTTTGTACGTACAGGACATTTTGCACGTGCTTACATACTGTTTTCAAAACTGTTAAACCTATGTTCAAAACAATAATATAATGCAAAACTGAATAAGACAGCAAAATTCAACAGCAATATTTTATTGAAACATATGTCAAATCTAAAGATGCGAGTAGATTAGCATTACTATTGTATCTGTATCAGTGGATGGTGTGTATACAAATTCTGGTATTTTGGAATTACTTAGTGCAAAAAAATAAAAATAAATAAACGACATAAAATATTGTCGAATTCTGCATCATGTCTGATTCATTCCAGTAACATATATTGCAATCAGAAACAATATATATTGCAATATTACAGTTTTTTACAGACGCTAGGACACATTTCTCAATACTTAGGTCACTTTTGCAAAACTCTTCACACAATTCTCCTAACCGACTTTCAGCTTGGCAAAGCAGTTCATTTCACATTCAAAATGCAGTAACTAAAAACATCTTTATTCAGGTCTCAAATAAACTTCATTCTTCCAGAACACTAGCAAAGGTTGACAGCCGACAAACACACTTTGTCACCCACAAAACAATGAGCTAAAAAACACTAACAACATGTAGCATTACACAGTGTTTTCTTGTGTAAAACAAGACACATCTCTGTTTATAATTGCAATATATATTGTTTATAACTGCAATATATGTTACTGGAATGAATCAGACATGATGCAGAATTCGTCAATATTTTATGTTGTTTATTTATTTTTATTTTTTTGCACTAAGTAATTCCAAAATACAAGAATTTGTATACACACCATCCACTGATACAGGTACAATAGTAATGCTAATCTACTTGCATTTTTAGATTTGAAATATGTTTCAATAAAATAGTGCTGTTGAATTTTGCTGTCTTTTTCAGTTTTGCATTATGTTATTGTTTTGAACATAAGTTTAACAGTTTTGAAAACAGTATGTAAGCATGTGCAAAATGTCCTGTACATACACAGATTTTTGGCAGTTGTTGTGTCTGAGTGAGAAAAGAATTCATGAAATTTGAGAGATGTAGTCATTGAATGCATTTTGTGCCAAAACAATGATAATTGATCCTCAGTTTAGCCCACATAGACTCTGTTGTGCTCACTGTGTGAAGAGTTTTGCAAAAGTGACCTAAGTATTGAGAAATGTGTCCTAGCGTCTGTAAAAAACTGAAAATATTACTTGCATGCAAAAATAACATGATTACAAATTCTACAGTCAGTTCTACAGTCAGTTTTTGTCTTTCAAGACAAAGAGTAAGTCTAACAGGTACATGTAAGATGCTTACAGTTCCCTTGAGAGCGTCCACCTCGCAGGTGAGTGCCTGCACCTGACGCCGGTACTCATTGGCCTCCTGCTTGGCCAATCGCAGAGCTTCGTTACTCTTGTTAGCCGCTTCCGTCAGGTCAGCAAACTGAGAGTGAAGGAAGATACACTATATTGCCAAAAGTATTGAGACACCCCCTTCTAATGAACGGGTTTGACAACTTTAGTCATTTCCATGAGTACAATTCTCAAAGTTTAAGCATATAATGAAACTGTGTACTTCTAATTGTAACAGTCTGGACAGGAGTCAGGACTCTTTTCAATTCTAACCTGACAATGCCTCTGTGTATAAGGCAAGGTTCATAGAGAAATGATCGATTCAGTCAGTGTGGAAGAACTTGACTGGTCTGCATAAATCCAAGTCCTAATCCCAGCTGAACACCTCTGGTGTGACTTTAAATGCAGACCTTGAGCCAAAAACTCATCAACAAACACCAATGACTTGTAGGGAGCAGCCGTGTAACCCAAAGGTTGCGTATTTGAGTCTCAGGTCCGGCAGGGATTGTAGGTGGGGGGAGTAAATTACAGTACCAGCACTCTCTTCACCCTCAATACCATGACTGAGGTGAGTCCCTTGAGCAAGGCACCGAACCCCCAACTGCTCCCTGGGTGCGGCAGCGATAGCAACATGGCTGCCCACTGCTCCAGGTGTGTGTTCACGGTGTGTGTGTACCTGGTATTTATCACATTATGGGGACCAAATGTCCCCACAAGGACGGTAATACCAGTAAATTTTGATCTTGTGGGGACACTTCTTAGGTCCCCATGAGGAAACAGGCTTATAAATCATGCACAATGAGTTTTTTGAGGAAGTAAAGTGTGTGTGTGTGTGTGTGTGTGTGTGTGTGTGTGTGTGTGGTGTGTGTGTGTGTACATGGTATTCATCACGTTGTGGGGACCAAATGTCCCCACAAGGATAGGAATACCAGTAGATTTTGACCTTGTGGGGACATTTCTCAGGTCCCCATGAGGAAACAGGCTTATAAATCATGCACAATGAGTTTTTTTGATGAAGTAAAAGTGTGCACAATCTCCTGTGAGGGCTAGGTTTAGGTGTAGGGTAGGTGTAGGCGATAGAAAGTACGGTTTGTACAGTATAAAAACCATTACGCCTATGGAATGTCCCCATAAAACATGTAAACCCAACATGTGTGTGTGTGTGTGTGTGTGTGTGTGTGTGTGTGTGTGTGTGTTCACTACTGTGTGTGTGCACTTGGATGGGTTAAATGCAGAGCACAAATTCCTAGTATGGGTCACCATACTTGGCCTCACGTCCTTTCCTTTCCTTTCCTTTCCTTTCCTTTCCTTTCCTTTCCTTTCCTTTCCTTTCCTTTCCTT
>NC_133370.1:8307555-8404083 GCF_049309525.1 Garra rufa
AATTAATCAGTCTGTCACTACTTGAGAGTGTGGTGGTGGTAATCAGATGCATGTCATTAAATGCCTTTTAAAGCATTTTGTTACAGGAATGGAAGCTGTAGCAGTGTATCTCACCTCATCATGGAGCTTTTTGAGGAAGGAGATTTCATCCTGGAGTGAATCCACCTTCCTCTCCAGATCCACTCGAGCGAGAGCAGCGTTATCCACGTCCTGCACAACATCAACAAACACTATAAAACACAGCACTACTGTATTGAGCACACATGCACAGCAAGTACAGCGTGAAGAGGTCTTTGTGTTTTTAATGAGTATCTGGGCCAGGCACAATGCCCTGTAGTCTGCATGGCACCATTCGGATGTCTGCTGACAGACTACCACAGCCTGCATTAAAACCACGAATAAACAGAGGCTTTAACACTCGCACTGTTTTTACGCTCGCTCTCTCTCTCTCGCACACACATTTCCAGACATTCCTGCCCTTGGCAGCAGCTTCAGTCACAACAGTTTGCTTTGTCAAGGTCTGCTGGTCGGTTGGAAGAGCAATCAGCAGTGATGGAGATTTCCCAGAGCTAATGCCAGGGACAAAGATATTCAGCTCATGTCACACACAGAGCCGTTTCTCAAACACAGAGAACCTCTAGCAGTTCTCAAATTAAAAAGATTGAATTGAGAAATAAAGCTGAAAGCAGCAATTCGTTTGGTCATAGCACCCCCTGTTGTGATTCAAGGAAATTTTTGAAGTTTTTGTTTACCATTTAAAAGTTTGGGGTTGGTATTTTTTTATATTCTCTTATGCTCACCAAGCCTGCTTTTATTGATTAAAAATGCAGTGAAATAGGAATATTGTGAAATATTATTACAACTTTAAATAACTGTTTTCTGTTTGAATATACAGTTGAGGTCATAAGTTAACATACACCTTGCAGAATCTAAAATTTTTTAATTATTTTTCCAAAATAAGAGGGATCATATAAATCGCATGGTATTTTTCATATAGTACTGACCTGAACAAGATATTTCACATAGAATGCATTTGAATACATATAGTCCACAAGAGAAAATAATAGTTGAATTTATAAAAATTACCCTGCTCAAGTTTACATACGCTGTGTTGTTACCTGAGCTGTGTGTTTTTTTTAGTGATAGTCTCTTGTTTGTCCTGAACAGTTAAAGTGACCACTGTTCTTTACTAATTCTTTGGTTTTTCAACTTTATTGTGTATTTGAACCCTCTACATGATGCTTTAAAAACTGGAAAACTGGAAAACTGGAATTTGAAGATCAGGTTAAATTTAATTAATTTTGTATTCTGGGAAACATGTAAGTATCTTTTGTATACTATTTAATTTGCCTAATATGATATTTAAGCAAATTAAGAAAAAATGTACACATCTTCATTCTGTTCAAAAGTTTTCACCCCTGGCTCTTAATGCATCGTTTTCCCTTCTGGAGCATCAGTGAGCGTTTGAACCTTCTGTAATAGTTGCATATGTATAATACTTGCATAATAATGTGAAAAGATGGATCTCAAAATCATACAGTCATTGTTGGAAAGGGTTCAAATACGCATAAATGCTGAAAAACCAAAGAATTTGTGAGACCTGACAGATTGTTTTTGAAGAACAGCACACAGTTTAACTGTTCAGGACTCATGAACAACTATCACAAAACAAAAAAAACAAAAAAACACACAGCTGTGGATCATTCAGGTAACAACACAGTATTAAGAATAAAGTGTGGGTAAACTTTTGAACAGGGTCATTTTTAAAACGATTATTTTTTCTTGTGGACTAATTATGAATGGTAGTGTAGAGCAGGGCTATTCAATTGGCGGCCCGCGGGCCCAATCCGGCCCGCCAATCATCTTCGTCCGGCCCGAGGGAGAAGTACGCGCAAGTGGCTTGAATTGTTTTGGCACTAATTAGTTTGTCCACTAGGCGGCAACGCTGGCCCGGGCCAGCAAAAAAGAAAAGCAAGAGAGCCAAGAACAACAACAATCTACCGGAGACCGCAACATCAATAGCCGGCAGATTTAACAAGCACTTGTTGGGCTCCAGACTGTGACCAAATGGACACATTTTTCTGCCGTTGCGACTAAATTTTGTAAAATTTTCCGCGTTGTTCAACTCATAAGCGCTGCTATTTCTGTTTCATATGAGAAACATAAAACAGCAAACGAAACGAAAGAGAAACCAAAGCGCGCCACGTTTGAGCGCGCTACGTTTGAGCTGCGCAGCGCGGACCGTTTATCAGCTGGTACCGCAATGCAAACACGCTTGTCCGAGCTCAGAACAGCCGGGAACCAAAGTTGATTTCGCAACACTGTAACTGCACAGTGCTGCGAGATCCAGTGAGAAGTGTTTGAATTCGCACAGAATGAATTAAGGTGCTGCAAGATCTATTGAGAATCAATCAAATTCTGTTATAAACAGCGCTGAGGTATGTCAGAAAACCAGAAGTAACGCCAACTTAAGCATAGTCGAATGTTATTACAGTATTCACTTAAGGGTTTGTACAACCTTTTGAAAGAGAAATTCAAGCACTTTTCAATGACTTTCAAGCATTTTGCACAACCATTTCCAGCATGTTAAAGCTCTTATGATCCAATGTTATTTGGATGGCCAAATAACTGAATGATATTTTGATGGCCAAAATATACTTTGTGGTAAACAAACACTAATGTAAAAAATTTAAAATACATCAAATCACAATTATAACCAGTATATTGCAATAATAATCTGTGTAGTTTACGCATAAACAATTTATAGTTCATGTGAAGATATTTAAATTTAAAAAAAAGAAAATCATCTAAATTAAAAGTTGTTATATATTTCAGAGCCTATTAAATGTTGAAAATATTGGCTTTCAATTATCCTGTAATGTTGAATGGACATAATATGTAAAACTGAGAGAAAATTCATTTAATAAAGACACCAGTACCAGTATTGATATCAATACTTCATAAATAATAGGCTACTTGATAAAAAAAAAAAAAAAATGCCATTAAACACATATTTAAAATATACTTTATGTTGTTTCTAACTTAATTTGGAGGTCCAGTATGAAATTCTGACTATATGCGATTAATCATGATTAATTACAGAAATGTTTTTTTAATTGATTGACAGACAGCACTAATGTTAACCTTTTATAGATGTTGGTGTTGTAATATTAGTTACAACACCCCCCCCCCCCCCCCCCCCAGAAAGAGATCGGGACGGCCCCCACCCCCTTGGCCCCCTTCAAATTTTCAGCTCGATAATCCGGCCCTCAAATGAATCTAATTGAATAGCCCTGGTGTAGAGGATCCTTATTCTAAAAATGCAAATTCACATCTCTTGCCTATCTCTGTGAGCTCAATCATCCACCCAGATGCAGAAATTGCACAACATTATCAATTCATCTCATCCTATGTTGCTTAAATTTTACATCTACATCCTGCAAACTCCTCCCAATGGTTAAGTGTTGCAACAAGTATTACCATACTCTGAAACTGTTAACAGCAGTTGCAATACCATCTTTAACTATTTGCATCAGCAAAGGCCTAATGAAATTATTTCCTGCAAACAGTTGCTGTTTTTTTTTTTATGCCTGGTCCATCTAACAGAATTATTGACTCTACTGGAGATTCATTAAACACTGCCATTTGAAATAAAGGTTATATGTGACCCTGGACCACAAAACCAGTCATAAGTAGCATGAGTAGATTTGTAGCAATAGCCAACAATACATTGTCTGGGTCAAAATTATTCATCTTTCTTTTATGGCAAAAAAAAATTAGGATATCAATTAAAGATCATGTTCCATGAAAATATTTTGTACATTTCCTTCTGTAAATATACTTTTGAATAGTAATATGCATTGCTAAGAACTTCATTTAGACAACTTTAAAGGTGATTTTCTCAATATTTAGTTTTTTGCACCCTCAGATTCCAGAGTTTCAAATCTTTCAATCTAGGCCAAATATTGTCCTAGCCTAACAAACCATACATCAGTGGATGGCTTTTTTATTCAGCTTTTCAGATGTTGTATAAATCTCAATTTTTAAAAAATGACCCTTTTGACTGGTTTTGTGGTCAAGAGTCACAACATGTTTCTTAAAACCATTAGTTCTAAAGACTAACATGATTTACCTGTCTATAACTCCTCATGTTGTTCTCTGCATCTTCTCGCTGAAGAATCTCCTCCTGCAATCTGGAAATGACAGGCATTATTTTACAGACATTTATTTTCCAATGCATAATTTCTGTCTGATATAACACTTTAAAATTAGTTTCACTCAGTGTAGTTGATTTATTAATTATTACACTACTTTGGTCCCAAGATGTTTTTAGACACTTAAAAAAATTCATTGCATTAGATCACAAATCATAAAAACAGCATGTGCAAATGATGCTAGAGTTGATGTCTGACATCCACAATGTTTCCAAATATCTGCATGGGGTAAAGCGAGGCTAAAGGCCCCCGAGGTAAAAGTGACTATCGATTTTGTTTTTTCCAAAACACTAAAAAGCAACCACAGCCACAACACTTTCCTAAACACTGGTGTGTCACTATGAACTGCAAAGTTATCCTGACGCATGAGGTCACTGTGTACAGTTTAAAAAATTTTAAATAATTGAGGTGAATTTATTGATTTTTAATCACTTTTAAATGTCGATTTGTTGCGATTGGATGGTTACTAAAAGAAGAAAAATTAAGAGTTTCTTTTACTACATGAACTCCTTTTATATGCAAAATATCATTTTTTTTATTTTGAATGAAAATTTCCTTAATTTGTCCCAATAAATTGCTATCTCAAAAGTATTTGTATGTTATGACAACTTTTGCAAGTTCACTGTTGTACCTAGAATTTCCAAAATGTTTTTTTTTTTAGTTTTGATTGATTGATAATTTCCTTAAATTGATACAAAAATATGCTATTTCAAAAGTATTTTTACGTAATGAGAAATTTTGCAAGATCACTGTTGCACCAAGGGCTTCCTGGTATTATTTTATCTCAATCATTATTCAATAAAAGAGAAGTTTTTTGCAATTTTCACATTTTGCACCCAAAACAAGTAATTTTTGCTTAATTTGCTTAATTATTATTTTTACTTATCTATATCTTTTTTGTGAATTGTTTTGCTTAAAGTCTTTATATTTAACATGCAGACAGTATTTGGTTTTATATTCAATGACCTAATGCAATGCATAATTTTACATGCCCAAAAGTTTATGAATGAATAGTTTTTGGGGGCCATGGCAGCTAGAGAACGTTCTTATAACATTCTCTCAAAGTTATGAACAAATGTTTTTATAGTGACTATAATAAAACATTCATTCAACATTTTCTGGTCTTTTATAATGTTCTCAAAATGTTAGCAGATATAAAACTTTATATATAGGCTACATCGTTTTGTAATCCTCAAAGTTTCTGAAACTTTTTAGACGTTTCTGATCTAACATTTTTACAAATGTAACTAGGCTGCCTGTTTCAGAACTTCCAGAAAAACATTCAAGAAGTAACATTCCAGTAATGTTTGAAAAATAGAATGTGTTCTTAATGGAATGTTTCCTTCGCATAACAAAGAAAACATTTTTAAACTTATTTTTAAATTCAGTTTTCGAACGTTTACAGAAAATAAACCTTTTTAATAACTTAATGGAAACATTAGAAAAACAGACTTATTTGTTAGCTGGAACTCTAAACAAACGTTCTTCCAAGAACGTTCACTTAGCACAAATAATAACTTTTTTAAAACGTTTTAGTTGGAAGTTCATCTTATATGCAACTTGTTTCAGTTGCATTTAGAAGAATAAATTATTTGTGCTAACATTTTAAATGAACGTTCTTAAAAGAAGCAGAACGTTCTTTTTTTTGAGCTAACAAAAAGATAAAAGAATGTTTTTCTAACGTTCCCATTGAGCTACGAAAACGTTTTCTCTGTATTTTCTGTTTACGTTTGGGGGGAAAAAAGTGAATTAAAAAAAAAAAAACGTTTTCTTTGTCATGCGAAGGAAACATTCCATTAAGAACACATTCCATTTTTCAAACATTATTGGAATTTTACTTTTTGAATGTCCTGTGAAAGTTCTGAAAGAACGCCTAGTTACATTTAAAATTCAGAAATTCAGTTTCAGAATAAAATACCATTGCTATAATGATTTAACTTACACAAAACAAAATCCTTTCAGAATTCAGAAATTACGTTTTCATTACAAAACGTTAGAAAAACAATTTTAGAACATATTTTTATTACTTTTCTCTGACTCGCTCCAAATCGTCTGCCAGGTGGTCTCGGGTCACTTCCACGCGTGCTTTCTCCGTGGTGAGCTGGTCCACTTGTCCCCTCAGATCGCGCATCTCCTCCTCATACAGATCCGTGATGCGGGACGATCTCTGGCCCCGCAGCTGCTCCAGCTCCGCGCTCAGGATCTTGTTCTGCTGCTCCAGGTAACGCACCTTCTCGATGTAACTGGCGAAGCGGTCGTTCAGCGACTGCATCTGCACCTTTTCATTCATTCGGTTCGTCTTGAATTCCGTGTTTAAGGCGTCGGAGAGGTTAAAGTCCAGAGTCTCAGAGACCAGTCGTGGCATGGCCGCGCTACTTCGGACTCGGGAGCTTTTCGACGCGTAACTGCCCGGAGTCGAGGAGACGCCGAAAGACACCCGAGAGCGCACGGAACTGGAGCTCTGACGGCTGGAGAACGAGCTGCTCCGACCCACATCTCCAAAACGTTTTCTGTAGGAGGAGGTAGACATCGTGAACTTTAGAAGTTGTTGCTCTGCGCACCGTGTCTCTCTTCAGGAACTGTCCCAAATGGGGAGTAATAGTCTAAGAGGAAGCATCATTTATAGTCAACTCGTTATGCAAGTTACATTTGAGTGACACTAGCAGAACCCTATTGAGGCTGAGAGTTATTTAATATTCTCCGCCTACTGAGGAAATAAACTAATGGAATTAAAGGCGAAAAATTACCTAATTTTTCATACAATAGCTTGTTGAAAAAAAAATCTCACTAAAGTCAAACAAACATTACTTTGTTTGTTACTTAAATATTTGTAATTATTTTAATGTTTTGTGTTGTATTATTTATTTTTCTATTGTTATTAATACAATAAGTACTGATTCATTGTTTTATTTATTATTTTTTAGATTTTTTTTGTTTATTAATTTATATTACTGAAATAACTGGTTGGTTTTGATCTTTAAAAAATGGGACTGGTTTAGTTACCTTGTTTTACAAAATTTTCGGAGCCATCCACATTTTTTCTTATTACCTTGAATGTTATCGGGATCACTGTTGAACTTCATGTTATTGTTATTCAGTGCATGATTCATTATCTTCAAATTTTTGTTTTGTTTTGTCATGTCTATATCCAAGCTCCAGTTAAAGGCCAGTATTCATTTGTTTCTGTGCACTACTTGTGAGTTGAAGTCAAAAGTTTACATACACCTTGCAGAATCTGCACACTGTTAATCATTTAATCAAAATAAAAGAGTTCATACAAAATGCATTTAATTTTTTTTATTTAATACTGACCTGAATTTGATATTTCACATAAAATATATAGTCCACAATAGAAAATAGTAGTTGAATTTATAAAATTGACCCTGTTCAAAAGGTTACGTACTTGATTCTTAATACGGTGTTCTTACCTAAATGATGCATTGTTTAGTGATAGTTGTTCATGAGTCCCTTGTTTGTCCTGAACAGTTAAACTGCCTGCTGCTCTTTAGAAAACTCCTACAGGTCCCACAGACTCTTTGGTTTTTCAGCATTTTTGTGTATTTGAACGATTTCCAACAATGACTGTATGATTTTGAGATCCATCTTTTCACACTGAGAGACTTGTATGCAACAATGCATTAAGAGCCAGGGGGTGAAAACTTTTGAACAGAATGAAGATGTGTACATTTTTCTTATTTTGCCTTAATATATATATATATATATATATATATATATAAATGAGTTTGGCACACTTTACCCTCAACAGCACCACTGAGGAATAATGAGGCTGAGAGGTCTTTGTTCAGATCACCATGGAGACTCAGGAGGGCAATGGAAGGGTTCCAGGACCGCAGAGGGCTTGACTAGTATATAAAAGAGCAGCAGATTTGTGTCTGCATGTGTGTGTACGTGTTTACTTTAAAAAAAGAGAATCCTTAAACTTACAACGCCAGAAATCACTCCTTTCTGTCCGCCTCAATCTTTCACGTTTTAGCTCACATTTGCACCTTTTGTCTAGAGGCCTATGGTCCTTTTGTTTAGCCCCGTGTTTGTGTAAATCTGTTGCCAAGTGGAGGGGGGATATTTTTAAAGCTCAGGCTACAGTTGAATAAAAGGTCTGAAAAGTCCAAGGTGAGAACTGAATTCTAGTCTAGTACCAGTTTTTTATATTTAACATTATAGTGCAAATGTATACTTTGAAGTATCATGGAGTATGCTACATAAATGCCTTGCCATATGCAAATACGCACAGTATTTACATGATGTACAGTTGAGGTAAAAAGTTTACATACATCTTGCAGAATCTGCAAAATGTTAATTATTTTACCAAAATAAGTGGGATCATACAAAATGCATGTTTTTTTTTTTATTTGGTACTGAACTGAATAATATATTTTACATAAAAGATGCTTACATATAGTCCACAAGAGAAATAGTTGAATTTATAAAAAAGACCCATTCAAAAGTTTTCATACACTTGATTCTTAATACTGTGTTTTTGCTGGAATGACCCACAGCTGTTTTTTTTTTGTTCAGTGATAGTTGTTCATGAGTCCCTTCTTTGTCCTGAACAGTTAAACTGCCCACTGTTCTACAGAAAAGTCCTTCAAGTCACACAAATTCTTTTTTTTTTTTTCAGCATTTGAGATTCATCTTTTCACACTGAGGACAGCTGAGGGATTCATATGCAACTATTACAGAAGATACAAACACTCACTGATGCTCTAGAAGGAAACATGACGCATTAAGAAGCAGGGGGTGAAAACTTTTGAACAGAATGATTCTAGATCTTATATTGCCTAAATATCATTACATTTTTTAAATTTAGAACAGCCCTTCAGAAGATACTTATATCTTTCCCAAAACACAAAATAAAAAACAATAAAAAATGAATAGAAAGTTTGACATGTTATTTATAAAAATGTAAGTATTATTCCAGATACTGTTATTGTTTTTATTAATATTTAGAAATATTTTTTTTATATTTTCCATCTTCAATTTAATTTTAATTTAGTAATTGAAGATGGTTTGTATCATTGTAGTGATTTAAATAATTTTTAATAGTTTTATTAATATAATATTTAATAATATTTTAGTTTTAAGTATTTAGTACATCAAGTTCAACTAAATTAAAATGAAAAATGTTGCACTGGCACCTAGCTGAAATAAAAAGCTTAAGTTAGATTTCTACTTCAAATATTGCTTGCTTATTTATTTATCTAAAGTTAGTTTTGGTTAAATATAATAACCCTGTGCATTTCAATTTGTATATTTTTAGTTTGTCATTTACTCTGATTTGCATGACAATTGAATATCTGTCAGTGACATCTGCGTTATTTGCTTTTAAAATGCCAGAAGCAGATGGTTTTCTAATCACACATCTAACCTGAACACATAGACCATGGACTCCTTTACCAATGTGTATTAAATTATTTTGTCTCTATAATAGGTTTGCAATAGTTATTTTATATTGTAAATAGCTTTTTTAGATTATCTAAAGAGAAGTGGTTCTTTATTGTTTATTTTAATGAGAACACTGTTGTTGAGAATGAAACCTCATCCGTCTTCATTGTTCAAAACAATAGAATTCCCAGAATTCAGCTGAGCCAACCCTTGGGAATAACCTTGATAATTTAGTTAGCCCTTCACTGGAGATTGCAAAGGTCATGGGAATTGCAGGACATGGAAAATCAGGTGCATTGCATTATGGGACACAGTGATGCATCCAATGTGCTCTTCTGCAAGGCAATCCATTTATTCATCAATACATAAAGTATATTAACTTATAGCAAACATACAGTCAAGTTTTTGTTTTTTGTTTTGACCGGAAATGACACAGGCTTCTCCCAAAAGATAATAAGACAATGTACAAGAGCCATCATTGTGGAAAAGAATATCTCTCAGATTTTTATTACATTTGAACAAAAAGTGGCATGTCCAAAATTATTCATACCCTTTGCAAACTGTCACAGTCTATGGGAAAATCCAAAGTTCTATACCATTCCGAATAGTCCAAGCTGTTCTAAAGCATCCTAATTACCCTGATTCGTTAGGAACAGCTGTCTGGAAAGAGCTATAAGACCATATCTAAATGTTTTGAAGTTCCAGTGGCTACAGTGCAAAGTATTATTAAAAAATAAGATGTTCCACACTGTGAAAAATCTGACGTGGTCGGAAGCCAAAAGTGAAAGGTGTGCTGGCCAGGAGGATACTGACAGAGGTAAAAAAAAAAAAGGAATCCAAAGATCACCACCAAGGCCATCCTGATGATTCTGGGCTCTGCTGGTGGCAACATCTCAAGGCAGACAGTCCACAGACACTGCACACCGCTGGGTTCCACAGACGACCAAGGAGGACACCACTTCTCCAGATTAGGCACACATAAGCCTGTTTAGCCTTTGCAAATGGTTATCTGGACAAAGAAGAAGACTTCTGGTCTTCTGTTTTATGGTCAGATAAAACAAAAATTGAATTGTTTGGCTACAATGATGTAGCCTTCATTTGGCATAAAAAAGAAGAAGCCTTCAACCCTAAAAACACCATCCCCACTGTCAAACATGGAGGTGGAAACCTAATGTTTTGGGGGTGTTTTTTTAGCCGGTGGACCAGGTAAGCCTAATCACAGTGAAAAAGGAGCAATACATCAAAATTCTCAACAACAACATCAGGCAGTCTGCAGAGAAACTTGGTCTTGGGCACCAGTGGACATTTCAGCACGACAATGACAACAAAACACACAGCAAAAGTGGTGAAAAAATGGTTAGCAGACAAAAACATTAACGTTTTGCAGTGGCCCAGCCAGAGTCCTGACTTAAATCAAATTGAGAATCTGTGGAGGGAGCTAAAGATCAGGGTGATGGCAAGGAGACCCTCCAACCTGAAAGAGTTGGAGCTCATCGCTAAAGATGAATGGGCAAAAATACCAGTGGAGACATGCAAAAAGCTGGTCAGCAATTATAGGAAGCGTTTGATTGCTGTAATAGCCAATAAAGGCTTTTCTATTGATTATTGAGAAGGGTATGAATAATTTTGGGCATGCCACTTTTTGTTCAAGTGTAAATAAAAGATGAGTAATATTTTTTTTCCACAATGATGCCTCTTATTCTCTTTTGGGAGAATTTCTGGTCTAAAAAAACCTTGCTGATTGAATAAAAGTAACTTTAAGTAACTTAACTGTATATAGTGCAGGAATAGTACAATAATGCTGGCTTTAAATGAGAGAAAACAACAACACAAATTCATTTTTGTTTAAATTTTAAAATCCACAAGGCAAGAAATGTCATATGTTAAACCACTTTTTAGTAAACAAAACAACACAGATGAACACTATTTCTTTATACTCAACAGAGTTTGTATTGTTTTCAGTCTTGCAGATAAGCTTTCTTTCATCATCTGATTAACCCCAAGCTGTTCTGAGGTCAGTATATTGTTGGGATCACTCCCTTTAAACTGCTTTCTGCAGAGCATGCAGCATGAGCGGTTGAGTCTGTGCACACCAGCTGCAAGTGTCTGAAATGCTGACATACACTGCAGAGCTGAATGAGGTTATCCAGGCAGAAGAGAGTTAGAATTCACCGGCTTTATGAGCTCCAAGAGAGACAGACATGCAAGGATCACATATAGCTTCCTGTTTTGGATTGTGGTCTAACATCTTAAACGTCCATGCCTTCACTGTATATTAGAGTATATTACATTAGCTTGAATTGTTTTCCATGCATTTACAGCTCAAATGACACAGTGGAAAACTTTGAAGCATTTTAGATTCCGGAAAGCTTTAAGTCTGTGGCTGTTGTGATCATGTTTTATGGAATCTGTACAGCCTTACAGCCTTGTTTTTACTTTATAAAGCAATGACTGTGATCTGTATGCACCTAACACTCTTAAAAATAAGGGTGCTTGAAAAGATTCTTTAAGCGATGCCATAGAGGAACCATTTTTGGTTCCACAAAGAACCATTCAGTCAAAGGTTCTTTAAAGAACCATCTCTTTCTTACCTTTTTATAATCTGAAGAACCTTATTTGCCACAAAGAACCTTTTGTGAAACAGAAAGGTTCTTCAGATCTTAAAGGTTTTTTATGAAACCATTTAGACAAAAAGGTTCCTCTATGGCATCGTGAAGCACCTTCATTTTTAAGAGTGTAGTGATGAAAAAAATAGTTTTTAGTTTTACTAATTAGTGTTTTGTCGCCCCTTAGCGGTTGCTCATATTTCTCTTGATTAAAGCATGTTAGAGAGCAAATGTTGGCATGTGATTTCTCATTACACAATCAAGTATTTAATGGGGTTTTAATCATTGCAGAATATCCCAACTGGTGTCAAATCAAGCCTTTTGTCGACTTCTGTTGCAGGTGCTTAATCGAATTTTCTGCTTTCTGAAGATAGAAATGTTGAACCATAGCATGTCACTAGACATCATTTGTTTTAATATTACTTACTCAGAAACAGTTTTTTTCTTGATTACCAAAGGCTTGCATAATTGCCACAGGGCATAATTATTCTACGGCGAAATTACGTAGATTAGAAAAAAATAATACTTTTGGATATCAGATGTCTTCTAATAAAGCATTTTCGTAGGAAAACAGTCTTAAGTAGCATGGGTATATTTGTAGTAATAGCCACAAGTACATGGTATGGGTCAAAATTATTGATTTTTCTTTTATTACAAAAATCATTAGGATATTAAGTAAAGATTATGTTCCATGAAGATGTGTGTACATTTCCTGTAATTATATCAAAACTTAATTTTTGTTTAGTAATATACATTGCTAAAAACTTCATTTGGACAACTTTAAAGGTGATTTTCTCAGTATTTAGATTTTTTCCCTCAGAGTCCACATTTTCAAATAGTTGTATCTCAGTCAAATAATGTCATATCTTTACAAACCATACATCAATCTCAATAAAAAAAAAAACCTTATAACATTTGTATTCCTGTTTAATTTTTAAAAATCTGTTTTATTTGATAAAGTGCATAGTTCACATCGTGAACACTCTTCAAAAACTCTCCTCTCCACCCCAGTTCTCATTAATGCAATGCAATGTAAAAAATATATATATATATATATGTCACAAGGACGGTCTGAGACGAGCGTATCCATTCGCAGCATTTTATTGGAACAGACAAACACACAGGGGCAGGCAGAAATCGTAGTCAAAACACAGGCAGAAAGGTCAGGGCTGGCAGCGAGAATCAAACACGGGAGGGAGTCCAGGAATCAAACACGGGAAAACAAACACGGGAAGAAACGCTCAGAAATGCAGCCGGGGCAATACAAGACTTCGCGAAGAAGCTGAGTGTGAGAGTGGCTTAAATGCAGTCCTAGAAATGAGGTGAAGGTGTGAGCGGTAATCAGTGCAGTGAGAAACAAGGAGCAGGTGAATGCAATGATTAGTGCAGTGGCTTGTGGGGAATGAAGTCCATGATGTGTAATGCAAGAGTTAGTGATGACAGGACGACTCAATTCGTGACAGAGCCCCCCCCCCCAAGGAGCGGCTTCCAGACGCTCTAACCACATAATGAAACCGGAGGGTGGTGGAGCGGAGGCGGAACAGGGGGAGGGATGGAGGGCCAGGTCCATGTGGGGGTAATGGAGCTATGGACTGAGGCGGGACCGGCGGAGGGAGAAGCCATGGTGGAGGAAGGGTTGGCTCCTCCATGTGGCCGACCGACGGAGGTGGAGCCGGTGGAGCCCGAGGCGGAACCGGAGAGTCGATGGTCCTGGGCGACACAGAGGATCCGGAGGGCCAAGGCGGAACCCAAGGCTCTGGCGACCAAGGCGGAGATGGAGGTCCGGAGGTACACGGCGGAGCCGGAGCGACAGAGGACCGAGGCTGTGCCCGCGGGAGGGAGGAGGTCCACAGAGCCGGTAGGATGGAGCGACAAGGCGCAGCCGGAGGAGTAGAGTCCAGAGGCGAAGGTGGGGCGACGACCGACCAGGGCGGAGCCGGAGGGACGATGGAGCCCGGTGGAGCTGGTGGACCGACAGCCGACAGCGGAGACGAGGGAGCAGAGAGCCGGGGAGGAGCCGCAGGGTCGGAGGGCTGAGGCGGAGTCCAGGACTCTGAGGCTGGAGGTGATGGTGAGGGATCCTCCAGCCAGGACACCGATGGAGACTGGCAGACCCACGGCAACTCCTCTGCACCGAAGGTGGGTTGAAGGTGAGCCGAGGGACTGTCAGGAGACAGAGGTGGTGGGACTGGAGCAGTAGGGAGGGTGGGTGGGAAATTAGACAGTCCATACATGGCCTCCGTGGCCAGAACAGGGCAGACAGGAATCTCAGATAGATCAGACAGGCTGGGCGGAACCAGCATAGGCTCTGGACGACTGGACGGAACCAGCAGAGGCTCTGGAAGGCTGGGCGGAACCAGCGGAGGCTCTGGAAGGCCGGGCGGAACCAGCGGAGGCTCTGGGAGGCCGGGCGGAACCAGCGGAGGCTCTGGAAGGCCGGGCGGAACCAGCGGAGGCTCTGGGAGGCCGGGCGGAACCAGCGGAGGCTCTGGGAGGCCGGGCGGAACCAGCGGAGGCTCTGGAAGGCCGGGCGGAACCAGCGGAGGCTCTGGGAGGCCAGGCGGAACCAGCGGAGGCTCTGGGAGGCCGGGCGGAACCAGCGGAGGCTCTGGGAGGCCGGGCGGAACCAGCGGAGGCTCTGGGAGGCCAGGCGGAACCAGCGGAGGCTCTGGGAGGCCGGGCGGAACCAGCGGAGGCTCTGGGAGGCCGGGCAGAACCAGCGGAGACTCTTGGAGGCTTACTGTAACTTGTTTATTTTCCGTAAGTGTTGGGGTGTCTTGACCTGTCTTGGAATGTAAAGCCATGTCCTGGCTTGACTCAGGATGTGAGGTCGTGTCCTGGCTTGACTCAGGATGTGAGGTCGTGTCCTGGCTTGACTCAGGATGCGCTGCTTGACCTGACTCAGAAAGCGAAGTTGCTTGACTTGGTCCAGGAAGCGAAGTTGCTTGACTTGGCTCTGAAGGAACGGCTGCTGGAAGGACAGCCTTGATAGATGCAGACTCAGGAGCAGATGACATGACGTGAACTGGTTGTGGCTGGGCTGACCTGACATGAGCAGGCGCTGACTCAACTGATGTGGCATTAGCAGGCGGTGGCTCGGCTGATGTTGACAGTAAGAGACCGACTGTTCTTGCTGACAGCAGTGGTGGGTCCTCCAAGTTGGAAATCAGTCTCTGGTAAGCCACAGAAACATGAGGGTCTGATGCTGCAGCCGCCATTTCGACGACAGACTTAGGCGTGGCGGCCATCTTGGGTGCAGGCTCAGGCGTAGTTGCCATCTTGGCCAGAAACTCAGGAACAGAAGCCATCTTGGCCGGGAACTCAGGAACAGAAGCCATCCTGGCAACAGGCTCAGGAAGGGCGGCCATCTTGTGAACAGGCTCTGGGTTGGCAGACATCTTATGCTGTGGCTCTGAGCTGGAACTTACTGTGGGAAGATGGTCCTCCTCCACAATTCCCACAGTAAAAGGAGAACCAAACAACAAAAGAGCAAGATCCATATAATATTGCAAAGTCCAGTCAGGTTCAAACATTGGCATGAGGGAAGCCAATGGCTCTAAGAGTCCTCCACGGAAGAAAATCATCAGGCAAGCCTCATCCATAGTAGATTGATTTGCCAATTCAATAAAGTCCATTGCATACTCCTCAACAGACCGCTCACCTTGTTTGAGATGCATGATCTGTACTGTTGAATTCGTGCTGGAACCGGATGACACCATACTAGCTGCTGGATCCTTGTAGTGGCGAAGTCTTCTGTCACAAGGACGGTCTGAGACGAGCGGATCCATTCGCAGCATTTTATTGGAACAGACAAACACACAGGGGCAGGCAGAAATCGTAGTCAAAACACAGGCAGAAAGGTCGGGGCTGGCAGCGAGAATCAAACACGAGAGGGAGTCCAGGAATCAAACACGGGAAAACAAACACGGGAAGAAACGCTCAGAAATGCAGCCAGGGCAATACAGGACTTCGCCAAGAGCTAAGTGTGAGAGTGGTTTATATGCAGTCCTAGAAATGAGGTGCAGGTGTGAGCGGTAATCAGTGCAGTGAGAAACAAGGAGCAGGTGAATGCAGTGATTAGTATTATATTATATCATTTTATATTATATTATATGCTGTCTACTCAAAACTAAAGTTTGAGTTGAGTCTAAATTTATTTCAATTATAAATGTATTAATTTATTAATAAGCATTCATTATACACTAATACTAAATTGTATTTTTTACTGCCTTTATGCTGATGTAAATTAAATAATTGTATAACTGTTTTTATAGTAATACAGTAAATAGAAATTAAATTGGATCATTAGAATCTACTGAAACAATTTAAAAATGACAAAAATTTTAAATTATTTTTAGGACCCTTAAACATTAATTTATTAAATAAAAAGGCAATTTTCTCAATATTTAGTTTAGTTTTTTTGCACCCTCAGATCCACATTTTCAAATAGTTGTATCTCGGTCAAATATTTTGTAATATCCTAACAAACCATACATCAATGGAAAGCTTATTTATTCAGATTTTAGAGGATACATGAAAAAAATGACTGGTTTTGTGATCCAGGGTCACATTTGTATTTCTGTTTAATTTTTAAAAATCAGTTTTATTTGATAAAAATAAAGATAATCAAAACCTCTTCTTTTGTGTTCCATTTAAATACACACACACACACACACACACACACACACACACACACACACACACACACACATTGATTATATTATATGCTGTCTAAATTAATAAGTATTCATTATACACTAAAACAAATTGCAGTATTTTTAAATTGTATTACCATTTTTATAGTAATACAGTAAATATAAATTAAACTACAGGATGAGGATCTATTAAAACAATTTAAAAAAAAAAATCACATTTTTTCAAGACTCTTAAACATTTATTTATTTATTACATAAAAAGGCCATTTTCTCAATATTTATTTTTTTTGTACCCTCAGATTTCACATTTTCAAATAGTTGTATCGGCCAGATATTATATCCTAACAAGCCATACATCAATGGAAAGCTTATTTATAAATGATATATGATCAAGTTATCAAGTTTTACTTGATAAAATGTGTAGTTCACATCGTAAAAACTCTTAAAAATCTCTCCTTTTGTGTTCCACTTAAAAATAAATTAAAGTTTAAAAACACATGGGGGTAAATGCCTCATGTGTGAGGTAATGCTAACAAGAATTGTATTTTATTTCTTGTACTAGCCCTTTAAGAACCGTCCACCCCTCTTTTCAGATACGTTTCAGCGGCTCACGGCGCCTCGCTGGGAGCTGGACTGTACCACTTTCACCCGCAGAGGGGGGAACTCGAGATCTCATTTACTTCAGCACCTGGACAGCGACCGTCCCGGAAACCCTTTTCTGGTAAAACAATGCGAGCATTCAGTGGAACGATATTCCTCCAAGACACGTTTTGACAAACAATGCGAATTCCGAGACCTTTTCTTGCTGGCTAATACAGAAAGGTGGCTGTATTGCGCACCTATATCTCGCAGAAACAGCGCCAGTCCCGAGGCTTCCCTTCCGTACAGGGAGGGTGCGAGAGAAGGAAGGACAAAACGCCGCGGTTCTCTTTGTTTACATCGGAATAAAAGTGAGAATGCGACGGATTGTTGGACCGGGGCTGCCGCTGATATTGTGGATATGGAGTGTTTACGTGAAGCTCAACGCAGGAGCCCGTGAGTACATGAACGTGTGTGTGTATATGGATGTATGTGTGTGTTCAATGAGCTTATTATGCGTCAGCATGTGACTCTTCATCTATTCATTTATCAACAATTTATTAGGTTACACTTTCAAATGGCTAGTTGAAATAGAATAAAATAGTGTGATTTAATAAATCATGCATATGGGTTTATTTAAAAAAGATCTCAGAAGTTGATTTATGCATGCCATATGGTCGTATGAGATTTCATGCTTTAACGCTCTTCTAGTTGCATGGGAGCACCATGGGAATATCAGGGTTTTGCTGTTCGGTTGTCTGTCTTCTGTGGGTGTTTCATAAGATTTGCTTATGATTATGAAATATTATGCTCAGTTGGTGTAGTAGGTGCCTGTTTTGCCTCTCAAAAAAGTTAGAGCATATCTATCTTTTCAAGTCATCATGATTATTTGACTATAAAATGCAAAGTTGTGACCTTAAGGAATTATTTTTAACTAATTTAACTCTTTAAATGACTTTCTTGGTGGTAAACTCAAGTTGATTCATGGCTAAATTTACAGATAATGTATCCACCCCCTTGTCATCCAAGATATTCATGTCTTTCTTTCTTCAGTCAATAAGAATATTTTTTTTTTTTTTTGAGGAAAACATTTCAGGAATTATCTCCATATAGTGGACTTCAGTGGTGCCCTGAAGGTTGAATTTCAAAAATGCAGTTTAAACACAGCATCAATTAATAATATTGATGATGAATGAATGATTAATGTTGCACATTTATTTAGGTTACCTAGTAGTTTTTAAACTGAGCTAGTGATGTAAACTCTAGATTCTTTCTTTCATTTTGACTCAAAGTCCTGCTCAAATATTGATGTTGTAGTTAGTTTTCCTCTGGCTATTATAGATCAGTGGCGGATACTAATGTAGAATACAGGTCAAAGATGTCTGGAAAAAAAATGTTCTGCTGCAATAACATGTAGCCTCATTTTCCTCTTGGGGTAACCCATTAATAAGTAATAAGTAGTGGACATGTTGGTGCTCTTTATTATAGTATAAACTATAAAAAAGCAGAAGAAATAGGAGTTATAGATGGAGAAGCACTAGAACCCAAAACTGCATCACAGAAACCTGAGATGCACCAAGAGACAACGTGTGCTGTGTGCCACCCAAGCTGGATTAGTTTGCTGCCAGTTCATTCATCTCAGATTATTATGTAAAACTGAAATTGAATCTAATTTTAAAGATTTCTACACAGAGCTTGTAGTAAACAGAGTGTAATGGAATAACCTCAGCTCTTAGTTTATACACTAAGGCATTTTACAATCAAATTAGCATCTCAGTTGGTCACAAAATCTTATGTAACCACCATAGCAACATTTTCATGAAAAATGAGAGTGATTTCACACTTATACACAAAATACTTTGGCCAAGTGTAAAACTTTTGACTATGAGTGATT
Source organism: Garra rufa (assembly GCF_049309525.1). Lineage (NCBI taxonomy): Eukaryota > Metazoa > Chordata > Actinopteri > Cypriniformes > Cyprinidae > Garra > Garra rufa. The sequence continues at coordinate 8,326,907 of NC_133370.1, forward strand.
AGTGCTGCAGTTTGTACATTTTGTACCTTAGTAAAAGTCTATTAATCTAAAAACACCAGACAAGCGTTTTAGACATCAAACAGTGTATTTCAAGAGAATTTTTCAAAGCAAAAATGAGTATTTTGACTTTTAGGCCAGTCCTTTCTTTATATTTCTGATTTTTGACTCTAATATGGTGATTTTTGGATGTTATTAGGAAAATTCAGCAAAAAATAATTCACTCACCATCATCACTTTCTTTCACCTTCAGAACACCTAAATAGACATTTTGAACAACATTGTGGTCCAAACGACATTGGACCCCATTGACACTCATTATATGCACAAAAATCACACCATATTTTAAAATGTCATCTTTTACGTTCCACAGAAGAAAGAAAGTCATAGGAGTTTGGAACAGGTTATATTAGCAATTAAAACACGACTGTTTCTGATGTGACCCTGAACCACAGCAATAGTGAAATGATTGATTTTCCTTTTATGCCAAAAATCATTAGGATATTAGGTAAAGATAATGTTCCATGAAGATATTTTGTAAATTTCCTACCGTAAATATATCAAAATTTAATTTTTGATTAGTAATATGCATTGCTAAGAGCTTATTTGCACAACTTTAAAGGTGATTTTCTCAATATTTAGATTTTTAGCACCCTCAGATCATATCTCAGTCAAATATTGTCCTATCCTAACAAACCATATATCAATGGAAAGCTTATTTATTTGAATAAATATCAATTTAGAAAAATTGACCAATATGACTGGTTTTGTGGTTCAGAGTCACATATGATTCATTCTTATTCTGACTGTGGCACTAAAACATTTATGAAATAGCCTGCCTGTGCTCTGTAACACAGACAGAGACTAATATGATCCCATCGAGGTCTCCTATTGGCTGTTGCGGTGCCTCTAGATCGGTGCCGCTGTGTTTTGTGATGCTAATGAGGAAGCTCATTTAGATTCGGGCACCTGCCATGTTGATTTGTCAAAGCGCGTGCCGCCCCTTGTCATCTCACCCCTCCCCCAGTCACCAGGCACCTCCCTTTGTCCACTGGAGATGGACACGAGTGAACAAAAGCCTGCGCGTGTTCCAAGCAATGAGGGAAGCACACACCCACTAAGAACCTCACGCTCCGTATATATAATGACACACCTTCAGGGGGTGGTAAGGTTGGCGGTTATGTTGGTTAGTTGGTCGTTCATAAACAAGGTGGATGTTTAAGGGTTCATCATGGGAGAGGTAGAGCAGTGTTGATGACAATAGAAACACTAGATAAAGTGTCTAGTCTTTTTGTGGAGTATTTTTTGAAGGTATCATATATGACAGATTTAATTAAATTATATACATTTAAAATTTCAGTTTGCGCAAAGAAAATAATTATTTTTAGAACCTTTATTTATGTATTCATTTATTTATTTATCTATCAGTGTGACATTATTTTTGTGATATTTAAGCACCCCAATTCTCATTTCTGCAATGTAAACAAATATTAAACATTTTTATATTAAAGTTTAAATATTAAAGATTTTTTTTATGTTTTTTTAAGTCTTTTCTGCTCACCAAGGCTGCATTTATTTGATCCAAAGTACAGCAAAAACAGTGACATTTTGAAAAATTTTTTCTATTTAAAATAACTGTTTTCTATTTGAATATATTTTAAAATGTAATTTATTCCTGTGATCAAAACTACATTTTCAGCATCATTACTCCAGTATTCAGTGTCACACGATACTTCAGAAATCATTCTAATATGCTGATTTGCCGTTCAAGAAACATTTATTATTATTATTATTATTATTATTATTATTATTATTATTATTATCAATATTTAAAACAGTTGAGTACATTTCTTTTCAGGATTCTTTGAAAGTCAGTTTTTTTTTTTTTTTTTTTTTTTTGAGAAATAAATTATAGATATTATTACTTTTATTTATCAAGGATGCTTTAAATTGATCAAAAGCAATTATAAAGACATTTATGTCACAAAAGATTTCTATTTCAGATAAATGCTGCTCTTCTGATCTTTCTATTCATCAAAGTAACCTAAAAAAATTCTACTCAGCTGTTTTCAACATAATAATAATAATAAATGTTTTTTAAGCAGCAAATCAGAATATTAAAATGATTTCTGAAGAATCACGTGACTGGAGTAATGAAACAATTCAGTTTTAAAATCACAGGAAGAAATTACATTTGAAAATATATCCAAATAGAAAACTGTTATTTTAAATAGCAAAAATATTTCAAAGTTTCACTAAAAAAAATCTTTTGACTGGTAGTGTAAATATGTGAGTGTGTATTTATACAATATGGTTCTATTTTTACTGCCTTTTAACTTTAAAATGTGAAAACATTCATTTTTCTACAAAGAATATGTAAAATTACAGTAATGCGTATCTAGCAAATTTAACTAATTACAGAGTTGAGAATTTGGGGCAAAAACTGTGGTAAAAAATGTTCTTGTTCTTGTGAGATTCGCCCCATTATGCCTCTAGCTATAAAGCCTTCATTTACTCTCCCCGTCTGGTTATCAACATGCTCCGTGAATCTGAATCACAGTTTCTCGCTGGGACACGTGAACGACACAAAGCCTTCCGGCAGGACCTCCTCCCCATCCAGGCTCATGTTTTCGATCAAATCCCAATTTATGAACAATCCCCCATGAACCCATGAGCAGATGTGGTTTAGAGGAGGCAAACAAAGGCCGTTTGTGATGACCTGTCAACACATTAATTCAAGATGAGGCAGTTGATTGCAGCCTTATAATTGACATCTTACATTACAAAAGGTAATTAAACATGTTGACTTAGAGCAGATGCTGGGCTCAAATGAGCAGAATTTAATCATGAGTAAAACAGCTTTTAGTGTCTTAATACTCACTTTATGGAGTGTCAATGGGATCATTCATTTCAGAATTTTCTTCTTCATTGGATACAAAACTCACTTTTACATGTTGTTTGCACATTAATGTGTGTTGGCAGTTTGTGTACACAACCACCCCACAATGACAAAAATCCACCCAGTGGTATTTTTCTAATCTTTAAAAGTAATATCCCCTTTTTAAAATCAGGAAATTCTCATTCTATGCACCTTTGCAAATGGCCTTTCTTAATAATGTGTTGGTTAGCAAATTTTGCTGCTAAACGCGGCTAAATGCAGCTAAAGTAAACAATACGGCTTGTCATCCCATGGCAAAGAGGGTCGGGGTGAGCAGAGTTCATTAGCATTTAAAGGAACATGCAACAGCATAGCTCATTCTAAAAAGAGCTGATTTTGACAGGGTAAAAAAAGTGTTTTTTACACTACCACTGAGAAATTTTAACCAAAGTATGTTATAGACTTCTCATTAAGACCCTAAAGAATCATATCAACTTGTGGAAAATGGGCATCCAATGACACATTTAATGCTTTATTTGTTTATTTAGTTTTTCTGTGCACTACCAGTCAAAAGTTTTTGGACATTTCTAATGTTTTTAAGGAAAGGAAATGAGGTGATGTGAGGCCAAGTATGGTGACCCATACTAGGAATTTGTGCTCTGCATTCAACCCATCCAAGTGCACACACACACACACACACACACACACACACACACACACACACACACACACACACACACACACACACACACACCGTGAACACACACCTAGAGCAGTGGACAGCCATTGCTGCAGTGCCCGGGGAGCAGTTGGGGGTTCAGTGCCTTGCTCAAGGGACTCACCTCAGTCGTGGTATTGAGGGTGAAGAGAGCGCTGGTAATTCACTCCCCCCCCACAATCAAACCCGCAACCTTTGGGTTACAAGTCCGACTCTCTAACCATTAGGCCACGGTTGCCTAATGACTTTTAAAGAAGTCTTGCCAAGCATGCATTTGTTTGATCCACAGTACAGTAAAAACAGTAAAATATTTAAATATTTTTACTGTTTAAAATAACTATTTTCTATTTGAATATATTTTAAAATGTAATTTATTCCTGGTATTTTCAAAGCTGAATTTTTAGCATCATTGCTCCAGTCACATGATCCTTCAGAAACCATTCTAATATTCTGATTTGCTGCTCAAAGAACATGTTTTAAGTAGAATTTTTTCAGCTTTCTTTGATGAATAGAAAGTACAGAACAACAGCATTTATCTGAAATGGATATCTTTTATAACTTTTTCTTTTATGACTTTATCATCACTTTTGATCAACTTAAAGCATCCTTGCTAAATAAAAGTATTAAATTTATATAAAAGGATTACACTGACTCCAAGCTTTTGATTGCTATGGTGTATAATATTACAAAAACTTAAAAATTAAAGATAAATGCTGAACTTTCTATTCATCAAACAATTCTGAAAAATGTACTTAACTGTTTCAAATATTGATTATATAATAATAATAATAATAATAATAATAATAATAATAATAAAATGTTTCTTGAACAGCAAATCAGCATATTAGAATGATTTCTGAAGTGACACTGAAGACTGGAATAATGATGCTGAAAATGTAGCTTTGATCACAGGAATATATATATTTTTTAAATATATTCAATCAGAAAGCAGTTATTTTAAATAATAAAAATATTTCACAATATTACTGTTTTTGCTGTATTTTGAATCAAATAAATGCTTTTTAGGCTTTTTAGCTGGAAAACAAAATAAAAATACTCCTTAAGAATATGATTTTTGCAGTGCATATAATCACATATCTTTAAAACTTAAATGTCAAAGTTGTAGGATGTGTAGAACATACTCAAACAACGTTTTAAGCTCATTCACAAGCTACTGCAGTTTCCCAGCACACCCACAGATTTCCTACAGACTGTCTAAAGCATCCTGCTCACAAAAATGGTAAGAGCTTTCCAAAATCACAAGCTTTTTATCTGTCCTCCGAGACGGAAAGTTGAGTTTGCGAGGTAACAGGCTGCAACAGTGCTCTTCGAAGGAACAGCTACTGTAGTTTGGCAAAGTCTGCAGAAGTCCCTGCAAGACTACGGCAGAGTTAACCATGAAATATTAAAGATCTGCATTTTTTCGTTCGTTCTGTCTTACTCTCATGCGTGTTTAGTTATTGAAACTTGAAAAAATTGACAGGAATCATGCATTTTACTATCTGCTGATAAATGCACTTTCTTGCACTTTCTGAGATGTTGAGCAGTGAGTATCAGGTTCTAATGAATGCTGAATGCTGTTAGCCTATTTTTTTCTGTAAAACACAATGGAAAAGCAAAATGGAGAAGGTTGGATGTTAATAATATAACGTTACAGGTTTCTCAAGTATCTTTTAATCAAACCTCACAACGTTAAACATGCTCCATATTTGTTTAGAGAGCTGCAACAGTGATGATTTTAATATTAGTAGCTTTCGTATCCACGGCAAACTTGTCTCTTACAGTATGTTACAATTTCCATGTTTTAACCTTTATAATATCTTTAACTCCAGCTGATTTTCATTCAGTGCTAAAGTGCAAATGGAAAACCTCTTGTTTCAGCCGGACTAAGAATGGCCGTAGCGGCTAATGCTTGAATAGATGTGTCAGTATTCATTAAATCATCGAGCATTTGTCTCCTAAATTTTATCTCCTTTTGACATTGATCGGTTCCTCCAGGTAACTTCGTAATTAAATTTTCTTGGTATTCTTATAATGCAGGTATCAGCAAGCAGAGGAAATCATTGAAATAAGATATTGTTATTAAGACTATCGATATGTAATTATATAACCATACAGATAATGCTAGTGCCTCTAATTACTAATGTGTCTGGAGGTGTTTGCCAGCACATACTGTTTTGATTGGTCAACTGTATAAGGCACTGCTGTAGCTGTATTGTGATTCTCAGATAGTCTGACAGATAATTAGATGATGAATGGGTATCTCACTAATGCATTCATCAATAGGAAAAGGACACTTTTCTAGGTTCTTGGTGGTTGCTAGGTATCATTCATATAGTGCAAATGGTGCTTTATCAGTTAGAAAAAAACTTAAGGTAACAATTACTAAACTGAATAATTACTAAGTACTAATTATGTAAATAAATGCTCAGCAGGAATGTTTTGAGTGTAGTGGTTCAAGAATGATTGAAGCACTAGTCTGAACTGCCGCATCTTGAAACAGTTGTTTGAAGGCCACAGGGCAGAAACAGAAGCATTAACACAACAATAGAAGCTCTTTGAGAGGCGTGCGCATCATTTGGGGTCATTTACAGATGAGAACGCTGTTTTGTCTGAACCTCTCGCCTCTAAACATTAGCGCTTTCTCCTTGAGTCTGCAGTTTAAATGAAGCTGCTGTTAGTCAGAGATTTAAAGTCTGCTGTTTTCATCTATCTATTGTTCTATTTATCCATCGTTCTATCTATCGTTCTATCATTTTATAATTTGTTCCATCGTTTGTTCTATTGTCCAATGTTCTATCTATCATTCTATCTTTCTATCATTCTTTCTATGGTTCTATCATTCTATCTATCATTTGTTCTATCTAACCATCATTCTATCTGTCGTTCTATCATTTTATCTATTGTTTGTTCTATCATCTAACATTCTATCATTCTATCGTTCTGTATACGTCATTCTATCTGTCGTTTGTTCTATCCTCTAATGTTCTATCTTTTAACATTCTATCCAATGTTCTGTTCTATCTATCTGTCGTTCTATCATTCTATCGTTTGTTCTATCGTCTAACGTTCTATCATTCTTTCTATCGTTCTATGGTTCTATCTTTAGTGTTCTATCGTCTAACGTATTGTTCTATCTATCGTTCTATCTATCTATTGTTTTATCTTGTTCTATCATTCTATTGTTCTATCCATCGTTCTGTTGTTCTATCTATCATTCCATCGTTCTATCTATCGTTCTGTTGTTCTGTCTATCCGTCGTTCTATCTATCATTTGTTCTATCGTCTAACATTCTCTCTCTATCATTCTATCTAATGTTTTGTTTTTCTATCTATCTGTCGTTCTATCATTCTATCGTTTGTTCTATCTATCATTCTATTTTTCTATCATTCTATCTATCCATTGTTCTGTCTTTCGCTCTATCTATCTGTCGTTCTTTCATTCTACCTATCGTTCCATCTATCATTTGTTTTATTGTTTGTTCTACTGTCTAACCTTCTATCATTCTATCGTTTATCTACCATTCTATTGTTCTATCATTCTATTGTTTGTTCTATTATTCTATCGTTTGTTCTATCTATCATTCTATTTTTCTATCTATCATTCTATCTATCCATTGTTCTGTCTGTCATTCTATCTATCTATCGTTCCTTCGTTCTGTCTATCTTTCCATCTGTCATTTGTTCTATAGTTTGTTCTACTGTCCAACCTTCTATCATTCTATTGTTCTATCATTCTATCTATCAATTGTTCTATCATTTTTTGTTCTGTCTGTCATTCTTTGTTTTGTTTGTTATATGTATCGTTCTATCTGTTCTATCATTTGTTCTATCATCTAACGTTCTATCCATCAATGTATTGATCTATTGTTCTGTTGTTCTATCTGTCCGTCGTTCTATTGTTTGTTCGGTCGTCTAAGGTTCTATCCATCGTTCTGTTGTTGTATCTATCCGTGGTTCTATCTATCATTTATTCTCTCGTCTAACATTCTATCTATCGTTCTATCTATCGTTCTGTTGTTCTGTCTGTCCATCGTTCTATCTATCGTTCTATATATCGTTTGTTCAATTGTCTAATGTTCTATCTATTATTCTGTCATTCTATCTATCGTTCTGTTGTTCTGTCTGTCCATCATTTTATCTATCATTTGTTCCATCGTCTAACGTTCTATCTATCATTATATCGTTCTGTCTATCGTTCTGTTGTTCTATCTGTCCATCTTTCTATCGTTTGTTCTATTGTCTAACGTTCTATCTATGATTCTGTCGTTCTATCTATTATTCTGTCGTTCTGTTGTTCTGTCTGTCCATTGTTCTATCTATCGTTTGTTCTATCGTCTAACGTTCTATCTATCATTCTATTGTTCCATCTATCATTCTGTTGTTCTGTCTGTCCATCATTCTATCTATCGTTTGTTCTATTGTCTAACGTTCTATCTATTATTCTGTCATTCTGTTGTTCTGTCTGTCCATCGTTCTATCGATGTCTGTCTGTCTATTTATTGTTCTATTGTTGATCTGTCTACCTGTCCATTGTTCTATGTATTGTTTTATCTACTGTTTTATCCAATTGTTCTATTTATTGTTGGATCATTCTGTTATTCTATTATTATCTATCATTTTATCTGTCCCATCTATTTTTCAACAGTATCTATTGTTTTGTCCATCTAGCTATCAATCGATTGTTCTGACTGAAAGCTTATATCCTTCATAATAACAACATTATCAGTCATTTAAGTGCTTTTGAGTGAATTAAACCTTTAAAGCTTTTGCAACCATTTTGCATAAACCACTTACTTAATATTTTTGTCTGCACAGAAGTTCAGACTGCACACATTTTCCAGTGATTCAGTGTTCTCTGTACAGCATGTTGATTGAGCTCACTCTGTGTTGCAGACTGCTGTATTATTGTGGTATCATCGATTTCAGATTCACCCGCTCCTAAAGCATGTCATTCAGACGGCCCCTTCCAATCTAAGTGGGTGGTACTTGGCCAGATTTATGCCGATAGTCAAAAGTCTGGCTTTGTGAGACTCATTCTCATTCTCACTCTCTCTCTACATTGCTGGCTCAGTGAGAGAGATGTTTGTCTGGCAGACTAATAGACTGTTCCTTTACTACAGGCTGAAGGGAATCCATACAAATGCTGATAAAGGACCAAAATATTTGACAACTGAAGTATCGGTCCCAATATAGTCTGTCGGTGAGACCAATATGTCTTTCAGTTTTTCTTTTCTTTTTCACTCTGTCTTTATATTGACTTAGGATCGCTGCATAAGTAAAGAAGGACATGCATTAGCTCTGCTTCATAACCTAGTGCACTGCCTTGGCTGTCCATATTGGAATCTGTGCCAAACTGGAACGGGAAAGAGAATCTGTGGTATCAGTTTCAATCTCTCATGTTCACTGTTGTTTAGTACCGCAACTCATAAAAGCCAGTCTCTCATTACACTGAAAAATGCAAGTACTTAGACAACTCTTCTAAGATTTTAAGGTTCTAAAATTTTAAAAAGTGTTTGAAAGAAGTTTCTTGTGCTTACAAAGGCATCATTTATTTGATCAAAAATACAGTAAAACAGTAATATTGTGAAATATTATTACAATTTAAAATAGCTGTTTTCTATCTGAATATAATTTAAAATGTAATGCAATTTAAACATTATTCTTCTTCTAATAACACCAAAATCAGCCCAGCTCTTCAGACTGATCTGAAGTTAGTTAGATCTTTTCTAACTGATCGGACTTACAATTTTTCTAAAAATAACAAAAATTAAAACTGGGAAAAATCCCATAGACTTGCATTGACAGAATGTTCAAATGAGCCAAGACTATTAAAACATGCTAATAATGGTAGAAACATGCTAGCGACATATTAATCATGCTAGCAACTTGTTAATCATGTTAGCAACATGCTAATAATGCTAGGCACATGCTAGCAACTTGTTAATCATGCTAGAAACATGCTAACAACATGCTAATCGTGCTAGAATCATTCTAACAAAATGTTAACCATGCTAGACACATGCTAGCAACTTGCTAATAATGTTAGAAACATGCTAGTAACTTGTTAAACATGTTAGAAACATGCTAGCAATATGCTAAGCATGCTAGACACATGCTAGCAACTTGCTAATCATGCTAGATGTGCTAGCAACTTGGTAATCATGTTAGAAACATGCTATCTATCTATTAAACATTAAGCTTTTAAAACTACTTTAAACTTCAAACTCTTTCAGACTGAAAAACCATCAAACTTAAAAACTCAAACTTTTCAAACTTTTAACTTTTCAAACTTTTTCAAACTTTCTGGTCCAGCTTTTTCAAGCCATCTTCAAAGTTTGTCTTGACATAATTTTTTAGTTTATCCTTGTGAATCAAAGCTGAATTTTCAGCATCATTACTCCAGTCTTCAGTGTCACATGATCCTTCAGAAATCATTCTAATATGCTACGTAAGAAAACTTTTCTTATTATTAATAATGTTAAAAACAGTTGTGCTGCTTAATATTTTAGTGGATTTTTTTTTTTTTTGAGAAATAGAAAGCAGTATTCCAGATTCAATACAAGTTAGACTTGACTATATTTGTTTCATAATGTGATTGTCACAAAATAATTCTACTTATAATAAAGGGAATTAATTTAGATTATGATATGATGAAATGCATTAAAATGCTGTCTGGGTAGGCAGCTCACTAGGTTTCAGAACAGGGTCACTAACCCTAGAAAAGTCAATTTCATGGCTGTGAACAGCATGGACTGATTTTATTACATAGGATTCTTAGCTTCATCACGTCTTCCCCAAACACACACACTCATAAAAAAACATGTAGGAGTCTTCACACTGCTCAATGAGAGGACGAGCGAGTAGAACAGCAGCCCGAGAATATCATCCTCTTTTTTTGGAGGACACAAGGGTTATTTTTGACACAACCTCGACTCAGCAGACTCCGAGTAAATTTAAAGCTGTTCTTTTAGAACTGTGTGTAATGAGGTGAGAGGCAGAATAAGGACAGATCTCAGAGTCGTGAAACAGACTGCTGGCTAATGTTTTCCTGGGGTTGATCATAGAGTGGTGCTTGAGAAGGAAAGCAGAGATAGTGTTTGAGACATTATTTCTGTAATTCTGTTTGGTGATTTTAGTAATGCAGAAATGAAAATGCCTGTGAATAATTAAAACAGTCAATAGCTGACATATAGTAAATGTATAAAGAACAAGAAGCACTTCAGATCAGGTGTAGGTTTTGAAAGAATATGATGAGCAATGTTGAGTTATTTCTGTGAAGGTAAACAGCTGGGAAAGTAAATACATGTTTATTAGATCTGTGTATATTTATTTATTTACTGTAAACTAAGTTCTCTTTCATGTCTTATTGCTCTTAAACTGTCAAATACACACAGGTTTTGTTAAAAACACACAGGATTTACAAAAACAGTCGGTTATTTCTGTGAAGGTAAACAGCTGGGAAAGTAAATATATGTTTATTAGATCTGTGTGTATAATTATTTATTTACTGTAAACTAAGTTCTCTTTCGTGTCTTATTGCGCTTAAACCACCAAATACACACAAGATATGTTAAAAACACAGGATTTACAAAAACAGTTAATTATTTCTGTGAAGGTAAACAGCTGGGAAAGTAAATATATGTTTATTAGATCTGTGTGTATAATTATTTATTTACTGTAAACTAAGTTCTCTTTCGTGTCTTATTGCGCTTAAACCGCCAAATACACACAAGATATGTTAAAAACACAGGATTTACAAAAACAGTTAGTTATTTCTGTGAAGGTAAACAGCTGGGAAAGTAATTACATGTTTATTAAACTAAGTTCTCTTTCATGTCTTATTGCGCTTAAACCATCAAATACACACAAGTTATGTTAAAAACACAGGATTTACAAAAACAGTTATTTCTGTGAAGGTAAACAGCTGGGAAAGTAAATATATGTTTATTAGATCTGTGTGTATAATTATTTATTTACTGTAAACTAAGTTCTCTTTCGTGTCTTATTGCGCTTAAACCATCAAATACACACAAGTTATGTTAAAAACAGGATTTACAAAAACAGTTATTTCTGTGAAGGTAAACAGCTGGCAAAGTAAATACATGTTTATTAGATCTGTGTATATTTATTTACTGTAAACTAAGTTCTCTTTCATGTCTTATTGCGCTTAAACTGTCAAATACACACAGGTTATGTTAAAAACACACAGGATTTACAAAAAACAGTCGGTTATTTCTGTGAAGGTAAACAGCTGGGAAAGTAATTACATGTTTATTAGATCTGTGTGTATAATTATTTATTTACTGTAAACTAACTTCTCTTTCATGTCTTATTGTGCTTAAACCGCCAAATACACTCAAGTTATGTTAAAAACACAGGATTTGCAAAAACAGTTGGTTATTTCTGTGAAGGTAAAGAGCTGGGAAAGTAATTACATGTTTATTAGATCTCTGTATATTTATTTATTTACTGTAAACTAAGTTCTCTTTCATGTCTTATTGCTCTTAAACCGTCAAATACACTCAAGTTATGTTAAAAACACAGGATTTACAAAAACAGTTGGTTATTTAAATTTGTGGTCCAGGGTTACATATTTCTGATACGTGTGATATTTTATTCTATTTAGGGTCTGATAAAAGTTTTATATGTCAGTTGACTTTACTTGACTGTAAACGTAACAAAACAGTTAGATTAGAGAAATGGCAGTGTGTTGTTTATTTATCAGAAGTCACCTCTTCACACCATCAGCTTCTTGTTAGTCGATCCTCTAACAGTTTTAATAAGAAATGAGGACCTTGACCATAACACAGTATTGATTGTAAATAAGTTTTTGTCCCTCAGCACTTGGACTTCAGCATAACGCTGTTTTATTGCACATTATACCGTTTCAATGAAAGCATTCAGTCAGTTTTCTGAACAAAAGCGTTAGACAAATGTGTTGATGCACAAAAGGCAAGTTGTTTTTCTTTTGAGTAACAGAGAAGTGAAGTGAATTCTGCTCAATCATGAATGTAAAATGCTCTGCTGCTCTTCAAAATGAATGTTAAATTGAGTTCTTTAACGACTCAAATGCTCAGTTGAGGAACCTTACCTTTTTTCTGTCTGATCTTGTAAATTTGCACATACAGATAATTTTAAAGCACAGTTTCATGGTCGTAAGATATTTTATATATTTTATAGAATTTATATGTTTTTTATGCAATGACTTTTCTAGTGAAACTTAGCAAAACTTTGCTCAAAAATGTTCTTACTGCCTGTAATTTTGTTTCTTTGTGTGATATTTTGATGCCATGTCACACTTCTACTTCCATGACACTAACAATTCCTTCAATGGAGGATGCATTGATATTTGCCATTTTAGCCGTTTCATGTTAGGACTGACCTAAATGAAGTGAGCAGGTGGTTTTGTTTTTCTCATATTACCTCCATTTCTTGTCTACGTGCTGTAGAGCTCATATCAGTGATCTGAGTCTCATGAAACAGCACCTGAGGCTGGAAAGAGAGATCAGCATTCAATCCAAGAGAATCTGAGGCTCTCCGGGTGAATGAAAGGTTAATCCCAGGAGAAGATCCCGATCAGTATATGAGAACTCCAGTGTTCGATCAAAGAGTATCCTCAGAGCAATTGCCCTCTCGCTCTAATTATAGAGTTCAGGGGAATTCACTATCGCTGCAGTAGTGTTCAGGGATTAATGGAGGGGATTTTCTTTTAATATGGGCAGTTTTTTTAGGAAATAAATTTTACAAAATACTTTCTCTATGTGCAAAAGTTTATACCTATATGGGCTATTCTACAGAATTGGGGCAAACTACTGTCCCACAAAAAAAAAAAAAAAAAAATTAAAGCATTTAAGAACTCAAATCTTAGATGTTTACTAAGATCCTTCTATTATCTATTGAAACCCACAATAATGTTTAAAATATAAGTAAGGTTAATATATATAAAATCATCATTAATTGGGTACTTTCAATAGGGAGGTTGCTGTCTCGTGAGTAAAGGGAACACATAATCCTTTATTAGTGTTTGCCTCAATGTATATTCAAACTAATGAATCCTTACGTTTGAAATCAGTATAATCAACTTTTTGCCTTTTACAAGGAAAAAATTTATTCAAAACACAACAAATCTGATAAATCACACTTGAAATATTGTTAAAATTGTAATTATTATTGATTTACTTCTGAGAACCTTTTAATAAAATAGAAAACAAAATATTTACAAGGAAGATGAAAGCAATATCTTAAGAGGTCAATATAACCCTTCTTATTAAATTATATATTACTGTGTTTCGGTAGTGACCAATTTGGGGAGTGGACATAGATATTCCAAAACTTTCTGAAAATACAATATGAGAATGAATTGCACAATTACTATAAATATGTTCCTTGGATATTATACAGTTTGCATGCATACAAAATTTGTGGGGGAAAAAAGCATTTTTTAACTCTGACTTTGAACCAAGTCTGTAGAATGGCCCATATATGCGTCATTTGAGAATTCATGTTTTAATTTTTCTGAACACAATTATTTATATTTTTGCATAATATGAATATATTGTTTTTGTTTCGTGCAGATGTTTTGTATAGTGTAATTTCACAAAGGTGAAGTCAGTATTGTGAATTGTATTGTATCGTGAGTTAAGTGAGTCATTACATTCCTACACGTTATATATGTCTCATAACTGACTCTGTTGCCTACTTTGTAAACAAGTACATTAGATTTTAAAAACATTTCTTAGTGGCAAACTTGTGTTTTCAAGATGGAAATTGACATGAGCATGATGGTCGGCATGTCTCATGCTGATAAATTAGTCAGTGCATTTCCGTTTATTAGGAAAAAGCCTTCTCTGTGGACTCGACCTCATCACATCTGGTTGAAGGTCAACACTGCAAATGTGCTTGCTGACATTTACATGATCTCTGAAGGCTTCAGTAGATGCAGAACATGTAACCATGTCATAACAGTGTCTGCACATCCTCTCACAGCAGGAAATATTCACTCACGTCTGTATGTAAACCCCATCTGCTGCATGATGACTCATTGAAATTTTTGCACCGCTTTTGTTCATGCAGCATTTTACATGCATTCAGTAATTTAAAGTAATTAAAGTGACCTACAGTGATTTTAGTACTTTTAGTACTCAAACATTTTTTTCATAGTTATTTAGTTACCAAGACAAAATTTTTAAGTTTTAACTTTTTAAGTTTTCCATGTATTTATTTTATTTTATTTATTGTTTGTTTGTTTGTTTGATTTTGGTAGTCAGTAGGGATGCACCGAATGTTCGGCAACTGAACATAGCAAAAAAAGCTCTTTTGAAAAACAAAAAGGGACGTGACGCAATCAAATAGAGGCACACACTAATGCAGCAAACATGTGGGCAGTGTGGAAGCATTTAAAACTGTCAGAGAAAGATGCAAAAATCATTACAAGCACTGACAGCATGAGACTGTTTAGTATTGCATTGCATGTCTTTCATGAGAAGAGAAAGAGGGGTGGTCGTTGCTGGTTACTGTATGATGAGAAATCGCGAAATTGCCTTAAATCATTAGTAAATAACTACAGAACGTTATGTTGTCTAATACACGCACCAATTGCATTTATTCTGTCAGAGCTGCATGAGCTCGTTAGCCAGGGTTCAAAATCCAAAGTGCCCGTTGAAATCTGCATGATGAATCATTCATAAATCTGCTGCTGTCAGCAAAAAGTAGCACTGAGGTCTTTTTGTGAGTTTCCACCAAAATAAAAGTCAACATTCATAAATGTTAGCATTGTAATTTTACTGCTGTTCTGTGAAATAAAATAAAAAAGTAACACAAAAATAATGATAACAATCATTACAACAACTCTATTAATACCTATATTATAATATTCTCCTTTGCTCAGCAAGGCTGCATTTATTTGTACATTAAAAAAACACATGCCTGATTGAAGAAGGGGGTCTTAAAAATGGCCAAAGAATATTATTTTACTAACTTTTACTACTAATTTTAAGTTAAATTGTAGTTTTTAAGATTGACAGAAAATGTATTCACCCACTTTGCCACCCAAGATGATGTCTTTCTTTCTTCAATCGTAAAGAAATTATGTTTTTTGAGGAAAACATTTCAGGATTTTTCTCCATATAGTGGACTTCTATGGTGCCCAGAATTTGAACTTCCAAAATGCCGTTTAAATGCATCTTCAAATGATCTCAAATGCGGTTGCAAATGATCCCAGCTGAGGAAGAAGTGTTTTATCTAGCGAAGAGATCAGTTATTTTTTTGTAAAATTACAATTTATATACTTTTTAACCTCAAATGCTTGTCTTGTCCAGCTCTGTGTGAACAGGTTTTTTTTTTTTTTTTTTTTCGATTCAAGACAGTTAGGGGTATGTCGAAAAACTCCCTTCTCATTTTCTCCCTCAATTTCAAAATCGTCCTACATCGCTGTTTTACCTTTTTTGTTAAAGGCATTTGATCTTCTTTGCATGGTAACTTTGCAAACACGGTCGGTACTTCTGAATTTTGAAATGATTTTTGAAGTTGAGGGAGAAAATAAGATAGGATTTTTTCGACATACTCTAACTGTCTTGAACCGGACTACACAGAGTTCAGGCAGATCAAGACAAGATGAGCGCTTGAAGTTAAAAAGTATATAAATTGTAATACATTTGTTTAAAAACGATTGTTTCGCTAGATAATCTTTTTCCTCGCCTGGGATTGTTTACAACCGCATTTGGGATCGTTTGGAGCCGCATTTAAACTGCATTTTGGAAGTTCAAAAACCACAGAAGTCCACTATATGGAGAAAAATCCTGAAATGTTTTCCTTACACTATGACTGAAGAAAGAAAGACATGAAAACTTTGGATGACAAGGGGGTAAGTGCATTATCTGTAAATTCTTGTTCTGGTAGTAAATCTGGTACAGATGAAATCCAGTAATCAATAGTATATATAATAGTATATTCACAGTGATCACTTTGCCCCACTGATGGTCATAAATATGAATGTGTGGTCATGAGCATGAAAAATTCATGTAGCTAAAACAGATGAATGCATTTGTTACATTTTAGCATTTCTTTTTTTAACGCTCTGTTAAAATGATTTGCATTAACACTAAATCTTAAGGCACATAAACACTCATATTGATGAGAGAGGAGTGCTCAGACTCTGGCCTTGAATCGAGCCTCCTCTGGTCTGATAAATTGGGTTACGAGGAGTCTATTTAAACTCTGCAGACTGACCGCACCCTCAGCAGCCAGAAACACCAAGGACCTTTCAGTGAGAAACGTGCTCCACTTCTGAAAGCATTCTGAATCTCAAACCTTGAATTTGCAAAGCTGAGAGATGCTGAGTTGCTTCTGATGGTGTTTTCATGTATAATGCAAGTAGATTAATTCTGACTGTTGTAAATGCGGAAAAAAACACGAGTAATATAACAGAACAGCAAATAAGAAACCGCATGCAGCGTCAGATGGTACTAAAGAGGAGATTTACAACATAATGTCGACATCAATGCACTACTGCCATTCGATTTTACAAAAACCGAGGGATATTGAAGAAATGTTTTATCACAGGCATCAGTAGCAAATGTATGAATGACTGTGTTGTTCTTAAATTCTGACATTCAGTTTGTTTCGAACTATTTCAGACATATGTTTTTCTGTTTTCTTCCAGAGAGGTGTGATGAGGTATTGGCTTCACCCCTTCCCTACAGCGCCTTCACCAGCTCCTCCGTGTTGGCAGCGGATTTTGGCGCTGGCTATGCAAAACTCAACAGGAGAGTAGGTGAGGATGAGCTCTGCGGCTGTGTTTAGAATGGAGTGCTAGTGTACTGCATAGTACATACTGTGTACTAAGGGTGTGTTCACACTTGTACTTTGGTTCGTTTGGTTCATTATGTTCGGACCAAAAAGGAAAATGATACATTTGGTCCTGGTCTGCTTAGCGTTCACACTGGCATTTTTGACAGCGAACCTAAAGTCACAGTGATACGTTCTCAACCTGATTGGTCGGGTTGAATGATGTAGATTTCTAGACGAATAAAAACGATTGTCTTGTTTTCAGAAAAAACAAGTCAAAATTAAGTGAGTTTTTGCTTAGAATTTTTGCTTGCTTTCAAACAGAAAACAAGATTTTTACCCCATTGGCAGTTTATTTTGAATGTTTCAAGCAAAAACACACTTCATTTGTTTTTTCTGAAAACAAGACAATAATTTTTACTCGTCTAGAAAATCCTTCTTTATTTAAGAATTTTTAGATATATTGGCTGGAAACAAGACAAAAAATCTAAGCGAGAAAAGCATTTTTTGCAGTGTGGCAGCGTTCACACTTACTAAAATGAATCACACTAACAGAGCAATCTATGGAAGTAAAATACTGACAAAGTTCGTTTTAATCAAACCAAACATGACAAGTGTGAACACACCCAAAGTATACATAACTTGTACATAAGTTGCACCAAGGCTGCATTTATTTAATCCAAAGTACAGCAAAAACAGTACAAATTTTAAATATTTTTATTATTTAAATAATTGTTTTCTATTTTAATATATTTTAAAATGTAATTTATTCCTGTGATTTCAAAACTGAATTTTTAGCATCATTATTCCAGTCTCATGATCCTTCCGAAATCATTCTAATTTTCTGATTTGCTCAATTTATTATCTTGAAAACAGTTGAGTAGGTCTTTTTCAGGATTCTTTGATGAATAAAAAAGTTGTAACTCCTGATTTTGAATGATATAATATATAATGTTACAAAAGCTTTTTATTTGAGATAAAAGCCGATCTTTGGATCTATCTATTCTTTAAAGAATCCAGAAAAAATGTACACAACTTTAATGTTAATGTTTCTTGAACAGCAAATCTGCATATTAGAATGATTTCTGAAGGATCATGTGACACTGAAGACTGGGTAATGATGCTGTAAATTTTGTTTTGATCACATAAACAAATTCAATTTTAAAAGATATTCAAATAGAAAACAGTTATTTTTAAATAGTAAAAATATTTTAAAATGTTACTGTTTTGCTGAACTTTGAATCAAATAAATGCAGGCTTGGTGAGCGGAAGAGAAATTATTTAATATGCTGATTTACTGAAACATTTCTTCTTATTATTAGCATTAAAAACTCATATTCACTTCATGTTTTTCCGAAAACTGTGCTACATTTTTTCAGATTTTTTTAATAAATAGAAAGATCAAGAGAACATAATTTCTTTCAAATAGAAACATTTTTGATATTATAAATGTCTACACTCTCACTTTATATCAAATAAATGTGTCATTACTGAATAAAAGTATAAAAGAATATCAATTTCTTTCAATTTCTGTCTCCAAACTCATAAATGGTAGTGTATGCTGTAAATAAATCGTATGTTCTTTGTTGTTGTCACATGACCTTATGTGGTTGCCAGTGGTATCCATTTATAATTTTAATTAAATCTAATTAATGTGCATGCAAACGTCATATATGTGACCCTGGACCACACAACAAGATTGGTTTAAAGGTTCATTTTTTAAACTGAGATTTAAACATCATCTGAAAGTTTATTATGATAAGACAATATTTGGCTGAGATACAACTATTGAAAATCTGGAATCTGAGGGTGCAAAAAAATCAAAACGCTGAGAAAATTGCCTTTAAAATTGTCCAAATGAAGTTCTGAGCAATGCATATTACTAATCCAAAATTAAGTTTTGATATATTTATAGTAGGAACTTTATAAAATATCATCATGGAACATGATCTTTGCTTAATATCCTAATGATTTTTGGCATAAAAGAAAAATTGAAGTATTTTGATGTACTTTCATGTCCGCTATGTCTCTCTACTCATTGGTTGACATTTAGACTGAAATGTGAGGTGCGATTAACTGCAGATAAAGTATAAAGGATGCATTAGGATTAGCTTAGCTTGCAAAACGTTGAAAAAACATCTCTATAGATCATAATGAATTTTAATGCACATTCTGGCTACCTTTAAGGAAGTATAGTGCTAATGCAGCATTATGGAGCTGCGGTTTGGACTAAAGCATTGTAATTGAAGCTTGGCAGCGTGTGCTGTTTTCTCACATCAGATTTGACTTGTGCTTTGTCTTTCTAAGGCAATGGAGGATGGTCGCCGTTAGACTCCGACAGGTACCAGTGGCTACAGGTGGACCTCAGGGCCAGGAAACAGATCACTGCCATAGCAACACAGGGCAGATACAGCAGCTCTGATTGGACCAAACACTACAGGCTCCTTTACAGTGACACAGGAAGTAACTGGAAGCCGTACCGGCAGGACAGCAACATATGGGTGAGTTTACAGGGACAACTGTGATTTATAGCTCAGGGAGTAAATATTGTTTTTGGGTTACCAAATCTGAGAGTAACAGCTGCTGCTGTGTCATGCAGACTGACCCACTTAGGTTTGGCTAAAGTAAAAGTTTTCCAAGATTTTGGAGAGTAAAACTTTATTAATCTGTGCACGTCTTTACGAAAAAGCTGAAATAATATCTAAATATTAGATGATTTTTTTTAAATAAATTAAAATAAAAAATTTAAACCTAGACTACCTTTAAGTACATAAATTATTAAAACTATAACTAAAATAAAAATAAATTACAGCTAAATAAAAATGACAAGCACATAACAAAATTGCTAAATCTTTAACTAAAATTAAAATGAAAACTGAAAATATCAAAATAAATGTTACTTCAAAATCTAAATCTATACAGTCATAATTAATATTTTAATCAGTTATAATATAATATTTAATTTTACTCGAAATATTGTCATTTTATTGTGTATTTTTTAGTTTTTAGTAGTTTTTATATGTAATATACACATATCATTTTTATTAATTATTTCAATTTATTTGTTTATTTTATTTTAGCACATCATGTTAACTAATAAACATTTTTTTAAATCTTGAAACAAGTTTAAGTATATAAAGTACTAAAACAAAAAATAAATGAAAATAAATTAAAGCTAAATAAATAATATTAATAAAAAATGACAGAGGTACATAACAAAATTGCTAAACCTTTAACTAAAATAAAAACTAAAAATATAATATAAATCTATATAGACATAAATTAGTGTCAGTGTTATTGTAGTGCCATTGAGATAATATTATAGTAATATTATAGTTTTTAATAATATTTTGAATCAGTTATTATTTTAATATTTTCTGTTTTCATTTTAATTTTAGTAGTTTTTCTATATGTACTGTACATATATTGTTTTTATTAAAAAAAATTCAATTTATTCATTTTATTTTAGTACATCATGTTAACTAATAAACTGTTTTTTACATAAATTATTACAAATAAAAAATGAAATATAAAAATATAAAAATATAAAAAATAATAATTAATGACAGAAGCATATAACAAAATTGCTAAAACTTTAACTAAAATGAAAGTGAAAACTGAAAATATAATATCTATATTTTAGTTCAAGTTTTAGTAATTTGGTTGGGTATTTTTGTCATTTTATTCAATACATATTTTTTTATTAATTTTTCCATTTATTTACTAATGTTTATTTTTATTTCAAGTAACAATCTTTTTATGGTTTTAATTTTAGTTTCAGTCCTGATTCTAGGTAATAATATAATTATATTCAATTACAATAACTCTGAATGGCAAATATGACATTTTAAATATTCAAAATATAATATTCAAAATATTACTAATAGTACATCAGTGATACTAATAAAACCATGGTTTTAAGGCAGCATTTCTGAGTTGAACATATTCAATTCAATTTTGGAGTAAACTATCCCTTTAAGATAGAGACATTAACACATTTACATTTATATGTGAATATTATGTAATAATATATTCTATATTCTCTCTAGGAGAAGCATTTGAGAAATTAAGCAGATCTCATTTATGACTTTCTTTCATATGATTTCCTCTGTAGCATAACAGATTTCATAAACAGCCTCATAAATGGATTTTACTTCACATTTTCAAAAGCTAACATCATGCATACTTTTCTCAAGATTGTAAATGCAATTACATTCATTCCCCACAACGCATTCCTGCACACATAATTCCCTCCTTGCATAATTCTCAATAAGAGTGCTTATGACAATAAATTAAGATGCAAAGCCCGTTCTCTTGGAAATACGCTTCAAGAGCCTGTCGTATTGATCTGTGTACGCAGAACCAGCAGTAATGGAGTGTCTCGCTCACAGGAGGAGGGTTCCTCGCTGCCTTTATGAAGTGTGCTTCCTTTCTTTCTGCCTCAGACGTTTTCAGGTAACTGGAACTCAGAGCGGGCCGTGCGCCATGAACTCCAGCACCCTTTGGTGGCCCGATACGTCCGTTTCATCCCGGTGGACTGGAGTGAGGAGGGGAGAATTGGGCTGAGAGTGGAGCTCTTTGGCTGTGCATACTGTGAGTGTTGTGAAAATGATCCTTGATGTAGGTTTCAGAGATATTGAACATTACCTAAACTCTTTGTGCATCAATATAGTTGCATTATTTTTCAATAACAGGCTCAAATGCATACTGGATTTGGTCTTCTTGGGCTATGAATGAAGAGTTGAGATGTATATAAAATGAAAGGATCAAGGACAATTCTGCATAATAATTCATGATATGACTCCTTTAAAAGAAAATATGTGAAGTTTCACCACTGTTGCATCATGCACTTGGCTTTATTAGAGAAGTGTAGCGCTGAGGAAGACTACTTCATATGTTTGTTTGTTTGCGTTCAGGGGCGGATGTGATCAGCTTTGACGGCCAGGGAGTCATTTCCTATCGGTTCAGACAGAAAAAGATGAAGATCTTGAAGGATGTGATTTCATTGAAGTTTAAGACCACTAAGGGAGATGGCATTCTGCTGCACGGAGAGGGACAGCAGGGCGATTATATCACTCTAGAGCTGCGGCGAGCCAAGCTACTGCTGCAGATCAACTTGGGTAATGTATTTTACTCAAAGAGTGGCACCGACGCACTGCCGTTCAAAAGTTTTGGGATTCAGCAAGGACGCTTTACATTTATTGAAAGAGACAGTAAAGACATTTATAACCATAGATTCCCATTTCAAATAAACACTATTCTTCAAATATCAAACTATTCTGAATGTATCTAAAAATGTATCGGCATTTCCACAAAGATATTAAGCAGCACTACTTTTATCAACATTAGTAGTAATGTTACTTGAGCAGCAGATCAGCATATTAGAATGATTTCTGAAGGATCTTGTGACACCGAAGACTGGCATAATGATGCTGAAAATTCAGCTTTGCATCCCAGGAATAAATTACATTTTAACATATATTCAAATAGAAAACTATGGAAGCCCTCCTCTGCCACTGAATTAAAAATTAAAAAAGGTAATTGTGACTTTTTGTCATTTTTTTCATACAATTGCGAGTCTACATCCAACAATTCTGACTTTTGAGAGATAATAAATTTGCAGTTGCGAGTTAGAAAGTCAGAATTGTGAGATATAAAGTCGCAATTTTGAGAAATGAAATCAGAGTTGCTTGATATAAACTTGCAACTGTGAGTCATAAAGTCAAAGATGTGAGATAAAGTCACAATTCTAAGAAATAAAGTTGCAATTCTGAGAAATAAAGTCAGAATTGCAAGATATAATCTCACACTTCTGAGATATAAAGTTGCAGTTCTAAAAAAAAAAAAAAAAATCAGAATTGTGATATAAACTCACAATTCTGACATGAAGTCACTTTTTTTGACTCTTTGACTTTTGACTTTTTTCTCAAAATTGTGAGTTTATATCTTGCAGTTCTGACTTTATAACAGACAATTGCGAGGTATTAAAAACACATCAGTCTTTTTTTCCCTAAAAATTGGACTTTATAACTCACAATTGCAAGAAAAAAAATCTTCAGAATTGCGAGAAACAATTTCACAATTGTAAGTAAAAAAGTCAGAATTGCGACTTTTAATCTAAGAATTGTTAGTTTATATCTCACAGTTTTGACTTTATAACGCAATTGCGAATTATTAAGAACATATGTGACACTGGACCACAAAACCAGTCTTAAGTCGCTGGGGTATGTTTGTAGCAATAGCCAAAAATACATTGCATGGGTCAAAATTATTGATTTTTCTTTTATGCCAAAAATCATTAGGAAATTAAGTAAAGATCATGTTCCATGAAGATTTTTTGTAAAATTCCTACTGTAAATGTATCAAAATGTAATTTTTGATTAGTAATATGCATTGTTAAGAACCTAATTTGGACAACTTTAAAGGTGATTTTCTCAGGATTTTGATTTTTTTGCACCCTCAGATTCCAGATTGTCAAATATATGTATATCAGCCAAATATTGTCCTATCCTAACAAACCATACATAAATAGAAAGCTTATTTACTGAGCTTTCATATTATATATACATCTCAGTTTTGTAAAATTTAACCTTATGACTGGTTTTGTGGTCCAGGGTCACATATCAGTCTTTTTTACCCTCAAAATTCTTGTAATTGCAAGAAAAAGACTTTTATCTCACAATTGTAAGTTTACGTCACACAATTTTGAGAAAAAAGTCAGAATTGCGATATTATATCTTGTAGTTCAGTCAACCTTTTGACTGAAAAAGTCTGAATTGTTTATATCTCAGAATGCTGGCTTTATAACATGCAGTTGTCAGTTAAGAAGTCTTTTTTCCCCTCAAAATCGGACTTTATAACACACAATGGCAAGTTATTTAGTCAGAATTGCGAGATATAAACTCGCAAGTCATTAAGAATTCTGAGAGAAAAAAGTCAGAATTGTGAGATACAAACTTGCAGTTGTGAGGAAAAGTCAGAATTGCGAGTTTATAACACACAATGGCGAGTTTTTAAGTTAGAATTGTAAGGTATAAACTCGCAATTCTGAGAATGCATTAGTCTCTTTTCCCCTCAAAATTAGACTTTATAACTTGCAATTCTGCGGTTCTACAATTCTCGATTTTTTAGAATTGCAAGTTTATTTCTCAGAATTCTGACTTTATAAAATTCAATTGCAAGTTTATATCTCAGAATTATATCTTGGAATTGTGAGAAAAAAGTCAGAATTGGGAGATAAAATGATGCAAGTACATATATATATAACATATATTCAAATAGAAGACTATGGAAGCCTGTTTCCATCACTGAGTTAAAAAAAAAGGTAATTGCAACTTTTTATCTCACAATTCTGACCTTTTTCTTGCAATTGCGAGTCTACATTTATTCTCAGAATTGTGAGATATAAACTTGCAAATCAGAGAAATAAAGTCAGGATTGTGTGATATAAAATCGCAATTGTGAGTCATAAAGTCTGTGAGATAAAGTCACAGCCCTAGACTTTTTATCTAACAATTGTGACTTTATATTTTATTTTTCAGAATTGTGAGTTTATATTTTGCAATTTCCTACTTTATAACACACAGTTGCAAGTTATTAGAACATATCAGTCTTTTTTCCCCTCAAATTTAGACTTGATTACTCACAATTGCAAGAAAAAAAAGTCAGAATTGCAAGATACATTCTTTATTTTTTCTCTTTTTTCTCAATTTATATATACACTTTTTCCCCCTCAAAATTTGATTTTATAACTCGCAATTCTGAGAAAAAAGTCTGAATTGTGAGACATAAATTCGCAATTGCAAGAAAAATGTCAGAATTATGAGATAAAAAGTCGCAATTACCTTTTTTTAAATTCAGTGGCGGAAACAGGCTTTCATAGAAAACAGCTATTTTGAATTGTAATAATATTTCTCAACTTTTTTCTGTATTTTTAATCAAATAAATGCAGCCTTGGGGAGCAAGGGAGACTTTTTTCAAAACCATTGCAAAATCTTACCAACTCCAGACTTTCGAATAGCAGTGTATGTCTGTTTTGGGTTACGATGACTTGCTAATATGTGTGTTGTTATAAATATAGTATTTTTTCACCTTAGCTGTTGTAGAACGGATCCTGGTTAGACCCGTCTCGTCTGACCCATTTCACTGATGGCGTTTGATTCTTGTGTCTATTTCAGGCAGTAATCAGTACGGCTCCATTCAGGGTCACACATCAGTGTCTAGTGGCAGTCTGTTGGATGACGACCACTGGCACTTTGTTCTGATCGAACGCTACAGACGCAGCGTCAACTTCACGCTCGACCAGCACAAGCAGAGCTTCCGCACCAACGGAGAGTTTGACCATCTGGACCTGGACTATGAAGTAAATGACAGATTTCAAATAAATATATGCATTATGTGAAATCACAAGGAATTTATAGATTATTAATTATTTAATACAGCTGGGAAATCAGACAACTATATTAATAATATTTTATCTGTGTTAAAAAAATATATAGACATAAACAAACTCTATAACATAAAAATGACAAAACCACATCAGTGCTATTTTCATATCATTAAGATAATATTATAGTTTTATTAATATTTTAAATAAATTATAATATTTTCTGTTTTCATTTTAATTTTAGTTCAAGTTTTAGTCATTTTGTTGTGTATATTGGTCATATTAGTAGTTATTTGTATACACATATATTGTTTATTAATTATTATTTAAATTTTATTTATCTATATCTATCTATCTATCTATATATATATATATTTTTTTTTTATTATATTATATTATTATTATTATTATATTATATTATATTATATTATATTATATTATATTATATTATATTATATTATATTATATTATATTATATTATATTATATTATATTTTATTTTAGTATATAAAGCATTTTTTATGATTTTAATTTCAGTTCTGGTCTTAGGTAACTATAAAAACCCTGAATGGAAAATATGAAAAAAACATCTAATGCAAAATATTACTAATAGAAATAAAATGTATTAAAGTAACGTTTCTCATTTTTATCTAGTTTAACTTAAGAAAAATACACATTAACTAAAAATGAATCAATTGAATCAATATTTGATTTCATATATTTTCTGTTTTCATTTTAATTTTAGTTCAAGTTTTAGTCATTTTGTTGTGTATATTGATCATTTAGTAGTTATTTGTATACACATATTATTTACTAATTATTAATTATTTTTCAATTTCAATTTTATTAATAGATTTTATTTATCTATTTTAGCTATACTATTCTATTCTATTCTATTTTATATTATATTATATTATATTATATTATATTATATTATATTATATTATATTATATTATATTATATTATATTATATTATATTATATTATATTATATTATATTATATTATATTTATTATATTATATTATATTATATTATATTATTTAAGTTCTGGTCTTAGGTAACTATAATAACCCTGAACTGAAAATATGAAAATAACATCTAATGCAAAATATTACTAATAGTACCATTTTCTGAACTGAACACATGCAATGGCAAAATTTTAATCTATCTGTTTATGGTCACGGAAGAGACATTAACATAATTACACATTTGCATATTATGTAATAAAGCCTCAGTCCTCTCTCATCTTCTCTCTTACGTTTCATTTACAGCACTCCCCCGCTCTGTTTCATAATTTGACCCCCATGCTGCTGGGATTTGGGTCTTTAGCACACAAATGATTGCATTCACTGGGTGGCATTTATTCAAACAGATAGATGGCGTAGATAAGATTAGATAAGATTAATGTTGGGCTCTCTGTATTATAGATGGTAAATGTTTCCATCACTTTCACTGTACCTCGGTGTCTAATTCCAGATTACATTTGGAGGGATGCCAGTGTCTGCCAAGCCCAGCTCAGGGGGCAGAGAGAACTACGTCGGCTGCATGGAGGCCATTCATTACAACGGGGACAACATCACTAACCTCGTGCGCAGGAGAAAAGTAGACACCTCCAGCTTCGTACGTGCCAAATTTGCATGTCTATTTTTATCAAATGAACACTGCAGAGCTCTCCAATGCCTTGTGGAGATAATTCAGGAGCTTCACTGAGGAATTGCTGTTGCTGGGTGTTACGTTGCTCCAAGAAAAAGATATTTCTGGTACTTCTGGTGTAATCAGAAATCTTGATTGTTTTCAAACACTTTTATTTACAGAAACTAGGACTGTCATTATATTCAAATAAATTTAATTAAAAATGACAAACTAATGGGATAAGGTTATGGGATAAGAATAACTCTCAGATGGCAATTTCTTAATAAAGTATTTGAGAGCTTGGCATGATTAAAATATATGTATTCGTACATTTTTTGTAATAATTTCCATGATTTTTCCAGGTCTAGAAATCTTGCTTTCAAATATTCCTTTAAAAAATACATTTTAAGTCCAAGTTTTCTGACTGTAAGAACCATGACAAAAACAACAACAAAAAAAAAGACAAAAAAAATGACCAAAAAAATAAAATAATTATAAGTAATAATAATCATTAATGATATTAAAATTATATTAATTAAATTTTATGTATATATATATATATATATATATATATATATATATATATATATATATATATATATATATATATATATATATATATATATATACATACATACATACATAAAATTTATGAATATATATATTGAGGTTTTCTGACTGCAAGAACCATGATTCTTAAATAAAAATGACAAAGAAAATAAATAAATTAATAATTAATAATTAGTAACAATAATTATTAGAAATACAAAAATTATATATAAAAATATTTTAAATTCTGTAATTTTAGTAGAAATGTGAGCTGAATGTTCTTCAGAGTTCAATAATGAATTTATCTGAGATATGGGATAAGGTAAGGGATAAGAATAACTCTTAAATGACAATTTCTTAATAAAATATTTGAGAGCTTGGCATAATTAAAAAAGATGTATTCATTATAAAAAGAAATCATAATTTCCATGATTTTTCCAGGTCTAGAAATCTTGTTTTTAAATATTCCTTTAAAAATGTATTTTAAGTCCAGATATTAAGGTTTTCTGACTGTAAGAACCATGGTTCTTAAACAAAAAAGAACAAAGAAAACAAATTAAATAATTTTAAGTATTAATAATAATTCATGATTTTAAAATTATATTAATTAAATTAATTAAATATTATTAAAATAATAATTAAATACTGTAATTTTAGAATAATCGATGAAATTTCAAAGCAATTTCAACTTTCTAAAATATTTTAGAGCTTAGCATAACTAAAAAAATGTGTTTAGTATAGAAATTTCCATGTGATTTTGAGATTTCAATCATTTCCATGATTTTTCCAGTCTCTAAAACTGACTGCAAGAACACTGATTCTTTAATAAAAACGACAAAGAGGGCAAATGAAATAATTATAAGTAGGCCTAATAATAATTATTAATAATAAAAAATAATTAAAATCTGTAATTTTAGAAGATTCAATAACTGAATGTTTTTAAGAGTTCAATAATGAATTTATAGGATAAGAATAACTCATAGATGGCATTTTCACAGCAATTTCTACTCAATGAAATATTTTAGAGCTAGACATACCTAGAAAAATGTGTATTCGTTATAGAGATTTCTATGTGCTTTTAATATTTTGATAATTTACATGATTTTTCCAGGTCTGGAAGTCTTGATTTAAATTTTTTTTTTTTTTTTTTTTTTTTTTGTCTAAATATGTTGAGGCTTTCTGACTGCGAAAACTCAGATTTTTAAATAAAAATGACAACGAAAACAAATTAAATAATTATAAGAAATAATAATTATTACAAATACAAAAATTACATTAAAAATAACAATGAAATTCTGTAATTTTAGAAGATTCAATAACTGATTGCTCTTAAGAGCTCAAAACTGAATTTATATTCATTTAAGATATGGGATAAGGTTATAGAATAAAATAACTCATAGATGGCAATTTCACAGCAATTTCTATTCAAAATATTTTAGAGCTTGGCATAACTAGAAAAATGTGTATTCATTATAGAAATTTCCTTGTGTTTTTAAGATTTCAGTCATTTACAATAATTTCTTGGTCTAGAAATCTTGTTTTCAAATGTTCCTTTAAAAAATACATTTTCAGTCCAAATATATCAAGGTTTTCTGACTGCGGGAAACTTGATTCTTAAATAATTATGACAAAAAGAACAAATTAAATAATATTTTTTTAATTTTTCATGATAATTTCAGAATTACTATGACTTGTATTATTTTTTTAATTGTTTTAACCCACAAATGACAATTTCTCAACAGTTTCTACTTAATAAAAAAAATTATATAAATGAAAATGAAAGAAATCTAGAAACTAGAATTATATTTATAATATATTTTCTTGAGTATATTCAGGTTTTCCAAGCCTACAAGAACCCCCTTGACAGTTTTTGAGAACAAATCAAATTTTTAGATGTTTTAATCTGTCTAAAAGCATGTTTTAGTCTTATATTACATTTTTTTAAAGAAACACTGCCCTAAAATATTTACTTATGTCTGGTTAAAATTGACAAGAATTCAAATTTCTTTTCATTTGCTTTCTTAATACACATTTTAGGCATTCTGTTGTTTTCAGTGATTGTTCTAATTCGATTCTTTGTATTGTTTACAGTAATCTCAGCTCCCCAAGGTTTGAGGCTTTTATATTCCACATTAAATATTCAATAGATACAGCTCCTCTCCCTGCGCTGGCCTCAGTCATAAACAGAGGTTTCCCTCCCTTTCCCACAATGCTGTGTGTGTGAGGACAGACATGAAGTGAGAAGTGCTGTCACTCTGTGCTGTTCTGTGATTATTCACAATGACTGGTGGTTGTTGTCCACAGTTCTTTTCCATGCTGGAAAAAATAGTTTGTGCCAGTTTAAGGTGATTGGTTGGATTTGAAACATGGTAGCTGCTTTTCCTGGTCCAAGGTGGTCTCCCAACCTTAACCAGCTCTAACCATACATCTAGACCAGTGTGGACCAGCTACAAACCAGACAAAACCAGCTACCACCTTAAGCTGGTTTTAGCTGGATTTTCCAGTACGGCCCTATCCAGGTTTCCCTCTTTCCCTCTGAAATTCTGTTGTAAAGTTATGATCATTCCTCTAGTGGTGTGTGTTGAACTCCTTGATAAACATTTTTGTTTAAAATGCTTCATAATTTTTATTTAGTCTGCCGTTCTCATTCCAGCATAACCTGACCTTCTCCTGTGCGGAGTCCCACACGTACCCTGCCTCCTTTAACTCCACCAGCTCCTTGCAGCTTCTGGGTCGGACTGACGCGGATACGGTGTCCGTCCGACTGCAGTTTCGGACGTGGAACCCCAGCGGTCTGCTGTTCTTCACCCCGCTCATGCCTGGAGGGGTGGAGGTCAGTCTGGTGGAGGGTAAAGTTACCGTTCACATCTATGTTTCACTGGGCAAGAACACACGCGTGGACATATCCTCAGGTAACACACATCCAGAGTGCTCTCAGTTTATAGACTGTCTTTACAGTTTCAGCTTGAAAAATCCTTGTAGTAGCACACTAGCAGGAATTTAGATCACCTATCATATCATATGTTCGGAAGCCCTTTTCCTCCACTGAATAAAATATTTAAAAAAGGGTATTGTGACTTTATATCTCACAGTTCTTTTTTACTCAGAATTACATGATACAGACTCACAATTGTGACTTTTTTCTCCAAATTGCATGATATAAACTCATAATTGCAAGAAATAAAGTCAGAATTGCTAGATGATAACTCATTTTTTTCTCAGAATTGCATGATATAAACTCAATTATGAATTATAAAGTCAGAACTGTAAGATATAAACTCACAATTCAGAATTGCATGAAATAAAATCATAAGTGTGAGTTATAAAGTATAAAATGAGAGATATAAACTCACAATTATGACTTATCTCAGAATTGCATGATATAAACTTACAGTTGTGAATTATACAATTATGACTTTTTATGAGATTGCGAGATATAAACTCACAATTGGGAGTTATAAAGTCAGAACTGCAAGATATAAAATCACACTTATGACCTTTTTCTCAGAATTGTGAAATGTAAACTCACAATTGGGGGTCATAAAGTCAGAATTGCGAGATATAACTCAAAATTCTGAATTTTTTACATTAGAATTGCATGATATACTCAATTGCAACTTAAAAAAGCCAGAATTGCGAGATATAATCTCGCAATTATGACTTTTTTCTCAGAATTGCAAGATATAAAGTCAGAATAGCAAGATATAAGCTCGAAATTCTGACTTTCTCAGAATAAAATGATATAAACTCAGAACTGCATGATATAAGCTCAGAATTGTGATATATAAACTCAGTTGCGAGATATAAAGTCAGAATTGCAAGATATAAACTTTGTCATAATTTAAACTCCCAATTGTAAGAAATAAAGTCCTTAATGGGGGATAACTCAATTCTGATTGTTTTTTTCTTGCAGTTGTGAGTTAATATATTTCTTTCCTGGAATTCTGACTTTTTTCACAGAATTGTGCAATATAAACTTGCAAACGGGAAAATAATATGTTCTCAGAATTGTGAGTTTGTAACACGCAATTCTGTGAACTAAAAGTCAAAATTGCAAGATGTAAACTTACAATTGTAAGGGAAGTCAGAATTGTGAGATAAAAATTCACAATAACCTTTTTTTATATTTTATTCAGTGGCGGAAACGCCTTTTGCAAAGTCCTCAGCATATTAACCAGTTAAACATACACACAAAAACATGAAAAGATGTCATTGCTCATAATAAAGTGTTTCTCTGCAGGGTCTGGTCTTAATGACGGACAGTGGCACAGCGTTCACTTTCTGGCGCTGGAAAGCATTGCCATGTTGACCATCAATGGAGACGAGATGTCCACAGTGAGAGCTGCTCTCCCTATGCAGATCAGGACTGGAGGAGATTACTTTTTTGGAGGTAATTATAGGAACCATGAAGTGTTTGTATTTGGTAAATAAAAAAATAAAAATAAAAATGTTTATAATTTTATATATATAAAATATAGTATATAGTGTGTATGTATGTATATATATATATATATATATATATATATATATATACTGTGTATATATACTGTTTATATATATGTATATGTAAATTTAAGAAATATTTACATGCACATATACACTGCTGTTCAAAAGTTTTGGATCAGTAGAATTTTTTTGTTTTTAAAAACATCTTTTCAGCTCATCAAGGCATTTATTTGATTAAAAATACAGAAAAAAACTGTAATACTGTGAAATATTATTGCAATTTAAAATAATGATTTTCTGTTTTAATATACTTTGAAATAGAATTTATTTCTGTGATGCAGTGCTGAATTTTCAGCATCATTACTCCAGTCTTCAGTGTCACATGATTCTTCAGAATTCATTCTAATATGCTGATTTATTATCAACATTGGAAACAGGTGTTCTTTGATGAATAAATAAAATAAAAAGAACAGAATTGATTTAAACTAGAAATCTTTTGTAACAGTATACGTTAGCGTTCAAAGTTTGGGGTCATTTCCTTTTTCTTTCTTTGAAGGAAATTATTACTTTTATTCAGCAAGGATGTGTTAAACTGATAAAAAGTGACAGCAAAGACTTATATTGTTAGAAAAGATTTCTATTCTGAATAAATGCAGTGCTTTTTTACTTTCTATTAACCAAACAATCCTGAAACAAGTATCACAGATTCCAAAAAAATATTAAGCAGCACAACTATTTCCAACATTGATAATAAATCAGCATCTTAGAATGATTTCTGAAGGATCATGTGACTCCAAAGACTGGAGTAATGATGCTGAAAAGTCAGCTTTGCATCATAGGAATAAATTATATTTTAAAGTATAGTAAAATAAAAAAAAAACACTTTTTCAAATTGCAATAATATTTCATAATTTTACAGTTATTTTTGATCAAATAAATTGAACTTTGAAGAGCATAAGAGACATTAAAAATCTTACTGATCCCAAACTTTTGAACAGAGGTGTATATATACCTGTTTGTACAAAAACAGTCAAATTAATATTAAATTCTGTTATGATGGATACTTAAATCTAAGAATATTCCAGAGCAAGCTTGATTTGCTTTGCATGACTGCACTGTTGAGAGTACAGGTTTTAATTTCCTTGTCGCCATGTGCAGGATACTTCCCACGGACAGACCTTTCTCCATCACAGCGCTCCTTTCAGGGCTGCATGCAGCTCATACACGTCGATGACCAGTTGGTCGACCTGCAGTCTGTGGAGCAAGGCATGCTGGGTAGCTTTGAGAACGTCAGTCTGGATATGTGTGCCATCATAGACAGGTAATGTATTCTCAGTATGGACTGGCATTGATGCGGAGACCTGATGTGAATTTGCATATTCTGCTTTGTAAAAGTCAACATGCACTCTCCATACACTCTTCCTTTTCATATGATAATGTCACGTCTCCCTGCGATAAAGTCAAGCCTCTGTACCCATCCATATTCATTCATGAACCCGCTGTCCTGCGCTCTCACGGATGACTCTGCAAACTAATGAAGAGCAGATGTTTGCCTTTGATCGCAGTGTTCTGATCAAAGCCGCTGCTGTTTTTTGATTGTCATTTTTGCTCAGTCCTTCCAAAAAGCAATAAGACGTTCCTCGAGTCGTGCCACTGATTGCTTTATTAGACTCATGATGACTTATAAAGCTGTGAAGCTGTTTCGAGGAGCTTATGTCATGCACATCTGACTCTCTTCAGCTGGAGTTTGTCAAAGCTGTGTCACATGTCCTGCCCTCGTTTGATCAGGACGACTGTGTTAACATGCAGGATCAGGGGAACCTTTCCTCTGATCTGATACTTCTGCAGACAGGACTTAAGGACTGCGGAAATTAGGTTTTATAGAGCTACAAGCAGAGATTATCAAGCAGGGCGTTACTTCAGGAAGTGGCAACCTTTTCAGATCTTTTAGAAAATTCTTGTTAATTTTTTTCATCAACCAACCAACTAATTAAAAATTTAATGTTAACAATTTTATATATACAGTACAGACCAAAAGTTTGGACACACCTTCTCATTCAAAGAGTTTGCTTTATTTTCATGAAACTTTGCTCGAAGTATCGCCTGGGTCTCTACACATGAACTCGAGCATTGAGAACATTGTTTGTGTACACAGAGTTTACTAAAAAGAAAGGTTTTGAACAACTCACTTCCACTGTTTGAGTTTTCTCTCGCGGCCGTCTTGCCAGTCAAGAAGTGTCGATCTCCGAATGCGAATTATAATTACCATTTTGTAAAAAACATTGAATAATACTTTTTATGTATGAGACTACCTCTTGAAGCTCATCAAGAGAATGCCAAGAGTGTGCAAAGCAGTAATCAAAGCAAAAGGTGGCTACTTTGAAGAACGTAGAATATGACATATTTTCAGTTGTTTCACACTTTTTTTGTTATGTATATATAATTCCACATGTGTTAATTCATAGTTTTGATGCCTTCAGTGTGAATTTACAATTTTCATAGTCATGAAAATAAAGAATTTGAATGAGAAGGTGTGTCCAAACTTTTGGTCTGTACTGTACACTACTAGTCAAAAGTTTTTGAACAGCAAGATTTTTAATGTTTTAATGTCTCTTCTGCTCAAATCCAAAATACAGCAAAAACAGTCAAATTTTGAAATATTTTTCATATTTAAAGTACCTGTTTTCTATTTGAATATATTTTAAAGTGTAATTAATTTTTGCAGGGTTTCCGCGGGGTCTTAAAAAGTCTTAAAAAGTCTAAAATTTAAAAATCAAAATTTTAGGCCTTAAAAAGTCTTAAATTCGCTGTTCTAGGTCTTAAATAATTTTACACAGGTCTTATTTTTCTGATGTCCATCTAACGCTCCCTCTAAAGCTCATTTAAATTGTAGTGTTGTGGTGTTGTAGTTCTTTATTTCACTATTCCAAATATAATTTGCTGTATTTAAACTACAAATGAGACCAACATGCAATAGCCAATCAGCTTTCTGTTATTGGCGCGAGTCTCTCTCGGATTGTACCGCAGAAGGAAAATGGATTTAACTTTTTAGCTTTGGGGAAGTGCAAGTTTAGTGATACTTGGCTTGTAAAAACTGAATATAGGGCTTGGCTAAGGCCAGTTGCTAACAACTGTAATTTTTTTTCCTCCCTCTGTGGAAGTTACTGCGTCTTCAGACAGAATCGCAGTAGCAGAATACAGGTCAAACTACCTTTTTCTGTATATAATGTTCTCAATAATAATAATAAATATAGGTCGAGCTAGCTGACCGCCAGCCTTCGAGATAACTTTAAAATGTTTTTTTTTTTTTACTTGCCCGACCGAACAAACCGCCTGATTAAAACTGAAGTGACAAAAACAACTAGCGAAGCAGCGAAAGGCAAGAAAGATTCCTATTTTAATACATTCAACGTTAACAGAAATTGATAATGGATAGTGCATTTCTGGTCTATTTGTGACATACTTTAAAACAAATGAATGTAACAGCACTCTAAAGAAACACTCTGAGGTAAAAATTTAAAATGTATAGTTTATTTATAACATGATATAGTTCAGTAACATACCAGTGAGCTTTTTGCTGAATATTCTCACAATTACAAATGTTACATTAATTTTTAGCTCAATAAACAAGTAGTTACTTACATATTAGACAAAATATTTCCACTGTTTTGTTCTGTTTCAATTATGTAATCTCACTGCTAACAGCCATTTAGAATTTATTGATAAATTCATAAAATAAATTTCAAAGGTAATGCATACATTTCAAAAGTAAAAAAAAAGCCTTTATAAAGGTAAATCAAATATGCAGATTTAAGATGTAAAAGCTAATAGAGCACTGATGAAAATATTGCTTCAGATTTTTTTTTACATCAGATATTTCTAGTGGTACTTTTATGGGGATAGTTTGTGTGGAATAGTATCTGCTGATATGAAAAGTTCACTGTATATCGTAGTAATAAATTTAATTTATGACAGCCATGAAATTGTGTTTACTTTTTACATTAAACACATTAAATATCACATATATGCATGTAATATAATATTTATTTCGATTACAGGTTTCGGTCTTAAATTTCATATAAGGTGGTATTAAAAAGGTCTTAAAAAGTATTAAATTTCACTTGTTCATATCTGCAGAAACCCTGTTTTGTGATCAACGCTAAATTTTCTGCATCATTACTCCAGTCTTGAGTGTCATCTTTCAGAAATCATACAAATTTGCTGAACTGCTCTTCAAGAAACATTTTTTATTATTATCATCAATATTTAGTTCAGCTTTTTACATTTCTTTTAGGATTCCTTGATGAATAGATCCAAAGATCAGCATTTATCTGAAATAAAAAGCTTTTGTAACATTATACACTATGCCATTCAAAAGCTTGCAGTCAGTATTTTGGGGGAAATAAATTATAGAAATGAATACTTTTATTTAGCAAGGATGCTGTAAAGTGATCAAAAGTGATGATAGACATGTATAATGTTACAAAAGAGTTCAGATAAATGCTGTTCTTCAGAACTTTCTATTCATCTAAGACACCTGAAAAAAATTCTACTCCACTGTTTTCAACAGAATAATATTAATAATAAATGTTTTTTGATCAGCAAATCAGAGTATTAGAATGATTCCTGAAGGATCTTATGGCTGGAGTAATGATGAATAAACTGAATAAATTACATCTTAAAATATATTAAAATAGAAAACAGTTCTTACTGTGCAAAAACTTTTGACTCGTAGTGCATAAATTATTATTAAATAAACAATACATACACTACCAGAAAAGGAAAGAAAGAAGAAAAAAAAAAATCTACTTCATATTTTTACCTTAACAATGAAATAAGTATTCTATTTATTAAAGCCAGCTGAATCTCTTTGAGTTAGCGTTTTTAAGAATTTTTCATTTAATCCAATATAATAACTCAAGGCAGTAACAATTTAAACAATATATATATATATATATATATATATATATATATATATATATGTGTGTGTGTGTGTGTGTGTGTGTGTGTGTGTGACCCTGGACCACAAAACCAGTCTTAAGTAGCATGGGTATATTTGTAGCAATAGCAAAAAATACATTTTATGGGTCAAAATTATCAATTTTCCTTTTACGCCAAAAAAAAAAAAAAAAAGGCTATTAAGTAAAAATCATTAATGAAAGGCTTATTTATTCAGATTTCAGATGATGTATACATTTAATAAAATTTACCCTTATGACTGGTTTTGTGGTCCAGGGTCACATTATTATCTTATATTTGTGAACTTATGTTTAGCTATTCTTTGTAATAGTTAACTTTTAACTATTTTTGAATTTTTCGAATCATCAGTCATCACACAGACAAGGAGACTGACTCTAAATTTCACCAAGCTGATTACTCACTAAAAACGTATCATTTTAAGTTTTACTTCGACGTAACTTAGTGGTTATATCTAAGTGTGTGAGTTGTTTACTTTCTGTTTTTAATAACTCTTTCCATTAACGGCATTAAATTATTCATTCAGACTGATTCGCAAACACGCACAAACACAAGAGGTGGGAATTAATGCATGAACCAGTCACCTGTCACGTGACTTTCCCCATTCATTCTCAATTACTCTCAACCAAAGTCATTTCCAGTGTCTGTAATCTATCTCTTTCTTTCCAGGTGTGTGCCAAACCACTGTGAACACGGAGGCAAGTGCTCTCAAACTGGAGACATGTTTAAGTGTGCCTGTGAAGGCACTGGATACTCTGGTGCCACCTGCCACAACTGTAAGCCATCTAAAATCATATCACCCACTTTATTTGAGCATATCTGAATGCTTATTTGTCTGAAGCTGCTTCTGTATAGCAATAGCAAATAGATTCAGTGTACTGGTGTCCTAAAGAATTTTAAAACCAATTAAAGCTGCTAGCAGCGATGAAAGGGCCCTCGCACCCGGGCTCACCGCCGACTGGTGGCTTTAAGAAAACAGCAAATGGTGGGTGGTATGCTTTTAATACAGTAAATATAGGAGGAATATGTCAAAGTCATTTATATGTGGCAAACTTGTTCTTGCTGCCAGCTGGTGGTGCTATGCCTATAACTGATTATTGGCATGTAGATGTATTCAAACAGGTGGCGCTATGATTATAACTGAATATGGGCATGTAGATGTATTCAAACAGGTGGCGCTATGATTATAACTGAATATGGGCATGTAGATGTCTTCAGTTGAGGAGTGTTATCAAATATGTGAAGTTTGGGGCAGCTCGGACATGGTATGCCTGAGTTATAACAACTTTCTGTTTCATGGCGAGACATCGAAATCTGTCAGGCTGCCATGGCCACACCCACCAACAAAAACTCTAGATCTTCGCAATTTAATGTCACATGGGCCTTTAGATTAGACTCACTAAATTTGGTGTTGATCGGAATAAATCTCTAGGAGGAGTTTGTTCAAGTACGACGCCTAAAAATGGCAAAAGTTACACAAAATTTGCTGAGAAAATTGAACATAACCGACTTCCTGTTGGGTTTCGGATTTTATTCCAAGAGACTTTTTTGTAGGTATTGCTGTGTTACATGTGTGTACCGAATTTTGTGCATATATGTGAAGCGTAGCTCAAAGCACACGCTGCTGAACGTGTATAGGTGGCGCTATTGAGCCATTTTACCAAACCCACTTCTGCTCGGGCCCTAATAAAGTGATCTGAAGATTTTTAATCTCTAAAAAAACATATAGAAACTCAGAGAGCTTCATTTACATGCAAGAAGCTTGCAGAATAGAGATTTTTTGGTTAGGAATTGTCATATGCTAGGATGTTTATTTTATTATTTATTTAGCTGACTGGTCCACAGAAATGAAGCATTGTTGATTTTTCTGCAGCGGTGGCTGTTTTGATGCTTACGCTGTGTGTTTCCGCAGCTGTGTATGAGCAGTCCTGTGAGGAGTACAAACACTTGGGAAGAAACTCAGACACATACTGGATCGATTCAGACGGCAGCGGACCCCTCGAGCCATTCAGAGTGACCTGCAATATGATGGGTCAGAACCATATATAAAAGAAAATATATAAAATATTCAGAATATATATTAAATATTTAAAACAAAACACAATATCAGTGTGTATATTATATAAGTATTTTTAAATATATACATTTCTTTGTATATTTACGTGGGTTAAATGTGTAGCATGCACATCTGAAGTTGTTAATATATTCATATCATGTGTTAATATATTCATCATAATAACAAGGAATACATTAACACATAATCTCCCACATTAACACATCAGTGACCCCTTTGGTACCAAAGAAATGACTAAATTATGACTGTTTGTGGTGCAAGAAGCCTTAACTAACATCGTAAATCTTAGTATTATAAAACCTTACTAACGATATGTGACCCTGGCCCATAAAACATGTAGCACAAGTATATTTAAAGCAATAGTCAATAGTCAAAATTATTGATTTTTCTTTTATGCATATTAAGTAAAGATTATGTTCCATTAAGATATTTTGTAAATTTCCTACCGTAAATATACCAAAACTTAATTTTTGATTAGTAACATGCATTCCTAAGAGTAATATGCATCCCTAACTTTTGGACAACTTTAAAGGTGATTTTCTTAATATTTGTTTATTTTTTTGCATCCTCAGATTTCACATTTTTATATAGTTGTATCTTGGCTTAATTAAAAAAAAAAAAGACCCTCATGACTGGTTTTGTGGTCCAGGGTCACATATATGTTTTGTTTTGCTGCGTACACACTGTTTATTGTGGAATATATGATTAAAATGTGACTTTACTACTTTAAGCAATAAATACATCCCATTTTTAATGCAAATTTAACACATTTTTTTAATTGTCAGTGTTTGCAAGTGCCTCTGATTCTTATTTAAATATGCACATATTATAGAAATATATTAATATATGAACACTCAGTGACTGGTGCACTTGTATATGTGTGTATTTCAGAAGACAAAGTGTGGACAACCATTGTTAATGACCTTCCAGCACAAAGCTCTGTGTCGTCTGGTTCCAGACCTGAAGACAAGACTGTGCTCACACTCAATTACAGCATGTCTGCTGAACAGGTGATGCTTAACACAGTGTGAATTTACCAATGAAAACTGTTACACCAGACCAACAAATGCTGAATATGGTGCTCACCTGCAGAACTGCTCATGTTTTTGTGATTCAGGTGAACGCCGTCACCAGCAGCGCTGAGTTCTGTGAGCA
Organism: Garra rufa; assembly: GCF_049309525.1. Lineage (NCBI taxonomy): Eukaryota > Metazoa > Chordata > Actinopteri > Cypriniformes > Cyprinidae > Garra > Garra rufa. The sequence goes on from NC_133370.1 coordinate 8,367,507, forward strand.
ACATGTGGCGTACATGTGCTTCAAATCACGCCTGCTCAACTCACCAGGTAAATGATATGCTAAAAACTCACAGCTCCCATTAGACAAATTAGTTGCATTTAAGGGGTTGATCATCCAAAATCACCCGCGTGTCATTCAAGATGTAGGTGAGTTGTTTCTTCATCAGAACAGATTTGGAGAAACCACTTGCTCACCAATGTATCCTCTGCAGTGAATGGGTGCCGTCAGAATGAGAGTCCAAACAGCTGATAAAAACATCACAATTATCCACAAGTAATCCAAACCACTCCAGTCCATCATTTAATGTCTTGTAAAGCGAAAAGCTGTATGTTAAGACATTAAGACAAAATTCAAACTGTTGCTTTTGGTTAAAATACAAATCCTCTATGAGTGCATAATATTGCTTTCTCCAGTGAAAAAGTCATCTCATCTGAATCAGGAAAGAAATATGCACAGATTAAGCATTGATGATGGGGTTGTTTCTTACAAACAGAAAGCTTTTCGCTTTTTTCACAAGATGTTAATTAATGGACTGGAGTGGTGTGGATTATTGTAATGTTTTTATCAGCTGTTTGGACTCTCATTCTGACGGCACCCATTCACTGCAAAGGATCCATTGCTGAGCAAGTCATGTAATCCTAAACTTCCCCAAATCTGTTTTAATCAAGAAATAAACTCATATACATCTTGGATGGCCTGAGGATGAGTAGATTATTAGTACATTTTCATTTTTGGATGAACTATTCTTTGAAGATATCTTTTTTTCCATCTTAGATGATTCTCCGTCTACATGGTGGGTTGGCAAGGGAAATGAGAAGCACTTCTACTGGGGCGGCTCAGGACCAGGTGTGCAGAAATGTGCCTGTGGCATTGAACGCAACTGCACAGATCCCAGATACTACTGCAACTGTGATGCAGATCTGAGACAATGGTGAGACTTTGTCTCATTTTGCTGAAGGAAATTAGTAGGACTTACATGTTGGATGGCTGTACACAATCCTGATGGCCTCGTAGTTATTTTGGATGCTTTGATTGTCCAGGGTTTGATAGGATTATATTTTTGCAGCAGTACTTTCTACCATTCCAAAGTTTTTGGCTCAGTAAATTTTTTAATTTTAAAATTATTTTTTGAGAGAAGTCTCTTATACTCCTCAAGGCTGCAATTACTTGATAAAATACAGTGAAAACAGTAAAAATGTGAAATATTATTGCAATTTAAAATAGCTGGTTCCGATTTCAAAATGTTTTAAAATGTAATTTATTCCTGTAATTCAAAGCTGAATTTTCAGCATCATTACTTCTGAAACTGTACAATGCAGTGAGCAGTATGTTAATATTCCAGCTCTTCTTTGCTGCATTGCACAATGCTATATTGCCCCCTTGTGGTCCATAACTCTTCCTCTGCATCATGTTTGCTTCTATAGGAAAGAAGATGCTGGTATGTTAATGTATAAGGACCATCTACCTGTCAATCAAGTGGTGGTTGGTGATATATACCGCTCTGGATCTGAAGCCAGACTGACTGTTGGGCCGCTCCGCTGTCAGGGAGATCGTAAGTGCAGTCATGCTCTAAAATCCATTACCTACACGAACAAAAACGAACTGTTTTTAACCTACGCTTAAAATCAGTGTGAAACAATAGGTTGATAACCTCAAATTATGTTTAATGCAGGTTGCAGCATATAAATTATATGCTACAGCTTTACATTCTGCTAAGTTGTCAGTGTGCTTTTTGTTATAGGTCACTTCTGGAACGCAGCATCCTTCAACACGCCTGCATCTTATCTCCATTTTCCCACCTTCCAAGCCGAGACCAGCGCAGATGTCTCCTTCTATTTTAAGACTTCTGCCTCACATGGTGTCTTGCTGGAAAACCTGGGCAATCCGGATTTTATTCGCTTAGAGCTCAAATGTAAGTCCTCATACTTTTATCACCACATCTTGAGTAGCCCTCAGTGCATCCTGTCTTATCCGCACAATCTTAAGAACTTTGCTTCGAGTTTCTTAACTTATCAGTCAGAGGAAGTAAATTACAGTTTTTTAACCACTGTTATTTTATGTACAGTTATAGCTTTATACTACAGTTGAAGTCAAAAGTTTACATACATCTTGCAGATCATACCAAATGCATGTTATTTTATATTTAGTACTGATCTGAATATTATATTTCACATAGAAGTCATTTAAATATAATCTACAAGAGAAAATAATAGTTTTTATTAGTAATTTATAAATTTATAAAAATGACCCCGGTTTACAGTTTACAGACACTTTATTCTTAATACTGTGTTGTTACTTGAATGATCCACAGCTGTGTGTTATTTTTTATTTTGTTTAGTGATAGTTGTTCATGAGTCCCTTGTTTGTCCTGAACAGTTAAACTGCCCACTGTTCTTCAGAAAAATCCTTCAGGTCCCACAAATTTTTTTGGTTTTCCAGCATTTTTGTGTATTTGAACGCTTTCAAACAATGACTGTATAATTTTCAGATCAATCTTTTTACTGAGGACAACTGAGAGAGACTCATATGCAACTATTACAGAAGGTTCAAATGCTCACTGATGCTCCAGAAGGAAAAACAATGCATTAAGAGCCAGGGTTGTAAACTTTTGAAAATAATGATGTGGGGTACATTTTTCTTATTTTGCCTAAATATCATATTATTTTCATTTAGTACTGCCCTTCAGAAGCTACATAAGATATTACATGTTTCCCAGAAGACAAAATAAGTAAAATTTACCCTGATCTTCAAATTCCAAAAGTTTTCACGCCATAAGATGCATTTTGTATGATCCCTCTTATTTTGGTAAAAACAAAAAAAACAAAAAGAAATTGCAGATTATGCAAGATGTATGGAAACTTTTGACTGCACACCATTTCTTATTTTTTGTTAGCTTTTATTTTTATATTTAGTAACTTAAGTACTTAAATTTGAACTTGAAGGCAACTTTTCAAGTTTGTTTTTTAATCTAAATTTTATATTTTATTTCAGCTTAATTTATGAATTTTTATTTTAGAATTTTTAAAAAACTGTAGTTAACAGCACCACTGCTTCCCACAGCTGCTACGGTGGTGTCGTTCTCATTCGATGTTGGCAACGGGCCGGTGGAATTAATCGTACGTTCATCTACACCCCTCAATGACGACCAGTGGCACAAGGTGGAGGCGGAACGAAATATTAAAGAGGCCGTTTTGCGATTGGACAAGGTGCATAGGGAGGCGCGGTCAGCCCCGCCTCAGGGCCACACCCGCCTGCAGCTCTTCAGCCAGCTCTTTGTAGGTAAGATCTCCAGCAGAAAACATGTATTTTACTTGTGTCTATCTAACACAGTAATTTAGTGTTAACATGTTCTCATTTCTGTTTTTGCTTTAACACTTTAGGCGCCTCAGGGGGGCAGAGAGGTTTTCTAGGTTGCATTCGTTCCCTAAAAGTCAACGGAGTGACACTTGACCTTGAAGGGAGGGCAAAGGTCACACCAGGGGTGAAGCCTGGATGCTCGGGTCACTGCAGCAGCTATGGGATGCATTGCCAGAATGGAGGGAAATGCATTGAGAAATACAACGGATACTCATGTGACTGCAGTCTGACAGCCTTTGATGGACCTTTCTGCAATGATGGCATGGACACTTATCTTAGTACATAAATAATTCAGTGCAGTTTCACTTGGCTGTAATGGGCAACAGATATATTTCAACGCACAAGTCTTATCTTTTAGGAGCACATTAGCATATAGGCCTACCGATGACGTCAAAACTAGAAGACATTAGTTGTTATTCAAGGCTCGACAGTGGAAACATTTCACTAACTGTTTCAATATTATCGTGGTCACATGACGATATGTAACGATATAGGTCTTCTGGGCAAAAAGTGTAGATTTTTAAAAAATATTCTAACATAAAAGTTCTTTAAAGTTGTGTTTTGGGCCATTATGCCTTGGCACAGTATCTGTCAAACAAACTAAAACTGTAAGCACAATATGGCTTAATACCTTCATTAAGTCTGCGCTGCGCATTTCAAAGTGAAGCATGCACTCCGTCAGGCGATCAACTCGTGATCCGGTGTTTTCCATGCCTCAGAATGGCCCAGTTCACTTTATTTTGGATATGGAAAATCAGGAATCATGATACAGTATCCAGCTGATTTTTCAATGTGGAACTAAACTGTTTTCTGGTAATGTGTGAGACTTTCATGAGCTAGTTCATAAGTCAGAAGAATAAGTGCAGTAAATGGTAAAACTGTTTGCACTACAAACCAGTGTGTTCATAATTAAGATAATACATTAAAATAATATTGTAAGACACACCAATTAGCAATATCAAGCAGCAAAACAAGCTTTTGTACAGCTAAAAATCGCTGAATGTGGATTAGCGGAAGCCAGACACATTGATTTTTAAACTTCTAAAAGCTATGATTGCAAGTAAAGACTTAAAGTAAATTAATAGTAAAGCATAGACATTTAAAACTAAGATTCCCTGTGCATTCGGGTCTTATTTATAATTAAAAATCCCATATTTAGCATTTTCCAAGTTAATACTGGTATTTTAGCTAGACAATTGTGTACTATAGCTTCTAGTAAATACACTTTAAAGCCGAAATATTTTATAATCTACTATACCTTTTTATATTCTAATAAATGAATAATAAATCATGGTGTTTGTAAATGTTTCCTTATATCCTTTTATTAATGCTAATGTCAAGCCTTGTTATTGTCATCTGCCTTCATTTTAGATGTTGGAGGGTATTTTGAGAGCGGGACCCTGGTGCGCTACGACCTCATGTCTGAAAGCAGCTCTTCTCCTGGAGCAAATGAAGGCAGCTCTGGAGCCCTGAGCGCGGTTGGTAATCTGACCCGTGAGGAGCTGAGCTTTAGTTTCAGTACGTCCCACACACCTGCGGTCCTCATCTACATCAGCTCCAAGACTCAGGACTACCTCGCAGTGGTGCTGCGGCAAAATGGTAAGACACTTTGCATGTTTAGAGCTCAGATTTAACATTTATTCTCTATTGTGGGTATTAAAGATGTTTTATGTTATTTTGCAATGAAACAGATTTTTTTTTTTTAAGGGGAGACACTGCAGGCAAAAACACTATTTTTTCATGCACCTGTCAAGGCTTTTTTGGTTTTTCATAAAGTGCTTTTTCAGATTAGTGGAAAGAAAACATCCAAAAGACACTGTTAAGTGTTTCTTTTATAGCACTTTATCTATGTTGTGTCAATAGATTTCAATTACAATCCATATTTTTAAAGGCTGTTTTCTTAAAATGGTCTTTTTCTCCTACACTCAGCCACTACAGTCACACACCAAACTTTACATTTTTATTCCTAACTATATCCTGAAGTTTTTTACTGAGGGATTTATTCATATATAATTTACTTGATTTTATACAACATTTTATTTGGTTTTAGCCTGTTCTAAGGATTTTCTGAATTATGGAGTGACATAATGAGATACCAAAAATTCCTTCTGTAAAAACATTTGACTCTAATATGTAAAAAAAAAATTACATTTAGAAAGAATTTTGAAACTGACTTCATCCAGTGTTTACATTTTTGTACTAGAAATGTATGCAAATTAGCTCATATTTCATCAAACAATGCCTTATTTGCATATTTAAACATAACATTTTAGAAAACTTGTAATACAATTTTTTTTTTTTGCAATTAACAATGTAATCAATTAACTGAGTTAGTAAGGTGATAACTATTAGTTAATTTTTTTACCCTATTAACCTGCAGTGTCTCGCCTTAATGATAATTATCCTGCTTAGATGCTCATAATAACACTCATGAAACATTGTCTTTTCCCTTAGGGACTCTACAGATCCGCTATAACCTGGGAGGATTGAGGGAGCCGTTCACAATCAGCCTGAATAATCGTAACATGGCTAACGGTCAGCCTCACAACGTCAACATCACCCGACAGGACAGATTCATTCAGCTGCAGGTGCTGTATCATATCTACTCTACTAGATTACGATGGTTTCACAGTTCAGATGAATTTGTTTTATATAAGATAATGGATTTATGAATGTGTGTTTATGTTTTGCAGATGGATCATTATCCAACAGTAGGCTATACTCTTCCTGAAGCCTCGGACACTGAGTTCAACCTTGTGAAAACCATTTTCCTTGGAAAAGTTTTTGGTAAGTACATGTTTTATCATAACGCTGGGTTTTAAGTATGCTGTCTATTAGCAAATGTTCCATTTCTGTACTACTGTTGCATATGCTCATCAAGGCTACATGTATTTGTACCAAAAAAAGGGTAAAGACTAATATTACTTTATATTGCACTGATGTTATAGCACAGTATCATTACTACAGTCTTTAGTGTTACATGATCCTTCAGAAATCACTCTAATATGCAGATTTGATGCTCATGAAACAATTTCTTCCAAAAAAAATCTTACCGACCCCCAAATGTTTGTCAAATCTAACGATTTGTCTATTTTTTTGTCTTTCTGTCTATTTTGACAAGCTCATTTATACATTGTATGGGTCAAAATTCTTGATTTTATGTCAAAATCATTAGGATATTAGGTAAAGATCATGTTGCATAGAGATATTTTGTAAATTTGCTACCATAAATAAATCACAACTTAATTTTTGATTGGTAATATGCATAGTTGAGAACTTCATTTGAACAACTACAAGGTAATTTTCTTAATATTTTGATTTTTTTTTTTTTTTTTTTGCACCCTGACATTCTTGATTTTCTCCTTTAAATATTGTCCTATCCTAACAAACCATACATCATCTGAAAGCTTATATATAAATCTAAATTTCAAAAAATTTACGCTTATGACTGGTTTTGTGGTCCAGGGTCACATTTAGGCTTTAGTAGTAATAATAGTATGGAATAACTTGTCACATTGCGTAATGATTTCATAATAATGACCAAGAAAACATATCTCGCTCTCCTACTTCTCCTTTCACTGGATCATCGTGTGAAAGCTCTGGGTTTGGTTCCTGATCCAAAATCCAGTCTCCGGGCTTTCCTGTAGACATTTCTAGCAGAAATGAGCTGGAACGCCCTGAGCTGCATTACACACACACTGAGCAGCTGAACGTGTGATGGGTCTGCATCTACACTCAGATAAAGCTTAATAATATTGTTTAAAAGCTAAAGATTAGACAAAAGGAAATCTACAGTTTGTCAGTCAGGTTTACGCATAGGCAGACTGAGAAAGGGACAGACACAAAGGAAAAATCTGGTGCTTTGAGTTGCAAGACCTGCTGCGTGCTGGGAAGACATACGCAGTTTCACATCTGTTATCGCAAACAGGTAACATCGTCATAAAATGCTTTATATTCAGAATATTCGATTTATTAGTTTTCATAGCTGGGGGTTGTGTGTGATGTTTAATATATTGGAAGAACAGATGAAGATAATCATTAATAGCACAGGTTTTCTCTCTTCTCACATCTAAAAAATGCATTCACTTGTTCATGTTGGTGTATGTTGTAAAAACAAGGCTTTCGGCTTCTAGTGTGATGTTGTTTGCTTTCAATCGGGTGTGATCTAAAACAATAAGACTATGTCAAAATGCACTTTTTAAAACATTGTTAACCCCATAGCTGTGGCACATTCTTTTATAAACATTGACACTACTGTTAAATAAGTTATATATGTAGTAATAATCACAAGAAACAATTTATCTGACATAATTTGTTGGCCGATATACAATATAAAATACTATTTAAAAGTTTGGGGTCTATGATTATTTTTTATTTTTTTCCTTTCTTATTTATTTATTTAAAAAATAATACTTTTTTTTTTAGCAAGGATGCATTAAATTGATCAATAGTAACAGCAAAGACACATAATGTTTTGAAAGATTTCTAGGATCATTTGACATTGAAGACTGGAGTAATGATGCTGATAATTCAGCTTTGCATCACAGGAAAAAATTACATTTTAAAATATATTTAAAGGAAAACATTTATTTTAAACTGCAATAATATTTCACAAAATTACTGTTTTTACTCTTTTAGACTTTTTTTTTTTTTTCAAAAATTGAATGTAGATGATATTGTTGATATTGTAGATTCTAGACGCTTATCCAATCAGATTTTAGATTATTCATGTCCTTTTCTTTCTACTGTTGTCTTTGTCTTTCAGAAACGGGTCAGATTGATCCAGTTTTGATAGAGCGATATAACACCCCAGGATTCGTGGGTTGTCTCTCCAGAGTGCAGTTCAACCGTATCGCCCCACTAAAGGCTGCACTGAGGACCGGAGTGCCCTCCACAGCCTCCATACAAGGAGTCCTGGTGGAGTCTAACTGCGGGGCGTCTCCACTGACAGTACCACCAATGTCTGCAGTCTTTGACCCCTGGCACCCAGAATCAGGTAAACAAATGATGATTAAAAACTCTTTGTGGTGTTATTTTGCCCCTACATATGTGACCTTGGACCACAAAACCAGTCTTAAGTCGCTGGGGTATGTTTGTAGCAATAGCCAAAAATACATTGCATGGTTCCAAATTTTAGATTTTTCTTTTATGCCAAAAATCATTAGAAAATTAAGTAAAGATCATGTTCCATGAAGATTTTTTGTAAAAACCCTACTGTAAATATATCAAAATGTAATTTTTGATTAGTAAAATGCATTGTTAAGAACTTAATTTGGACAACTTTAAAGGTGTTTAGATTTTTTTGCACCCTCAGATTCCAGATATTCAAATAGACGTATCTAGGCTAAATATTGTCCTATCCTAACAAACCATACATCAAAAGAAAGCTTATTTATTGAGCTTTCACATGATGTATACATCTCAGTTTTGTAAAATTTAACATTATGACTGGTTTTGTGGTCCAGGGTCACATATTTTATAAGGGTCTTATTATGCTTTTTTGAATTTTAGTCAATGTTTGGTGTGTATGTTTGGGCATAAAAAAACATCTACAAAGTTACAAATCTCAAAGTCCACTCCAAAGGAAAATCCCTTTTCAAAAACTACAACAAAGGGCTTGTTTGGACTACACAGGATTGTTTTCCGGATGTTATGATGTCACAAAGCTCATTAGAATATCATTCAAATAAACCACGCCTACAGAAATCGTTGGTGGGTGGGGAGGGATGAGGTGGGGGATTAGCCTAAATTTAGCAATGTAGCATGGACAGCTGCTTCTGGGATGCTTCAGTGGTGTAAATGCAAGCATTGACTAAAGTGTCCGCAAACTGCTCTGGTCACTGTGTTTAGGGTTGGGTATCGTTTGTATTTTATCGATTTCGATTCCGATTCTTTTCGATTCCCAGTTTCGATTCCAGTTTAGTAAAAAAACAACAACGACAAAAGTCAAACTTTAATATATCACACACGTTTATTTTCAGTGCTTGCTTGCAACATATTATTTTAATAGAGGGGTTCTCAACCTTTTTTATACCAGGCCCCCCCCCTTCTTTTCGTGTAAATTTTGCAAGGCCCCCCTATGCCTGACATTTCTTCTAAAGGTGTTTATTTTTTACCCTTTTTTATTAACCAAAACATTTGTTTTTCCTTTTTATTTTTCTCCTGCATGTTATAAAAAAATTCAAACAAACTTTAAATTAAAGCTATACTTTTGAATTTTAAAGAAATCCTTCTGCTCTAACTTTCTAACATGTAGCTATATACGTATACAAATTTAAAGCACCTAAATTATTTAATTCAGACATTCTTCTCAACTTCAGAGTACTCTTTCTTAAGTGACTGAATATCTACTGTTTGTATTTATTATAAAATAATAAATACAAACTACTACTGTTTGTATTTATTATAAAATAAACATATAAATGAAAAATACAGTAAATATAAGTTATAAGTTACTTTTATGTGGGCATTTGCGGGACGAAATAACATATATTCCTTTTGGAGCGGGCGGGCGCGGGATTAAAACATCCGTCCCTTGCAGATCTCTGAGATGAAGTTTGCGTGCAGCGGTAGCTTTGTCTTCGGTTTTTACAAAGCGTAGACACACTTTTGAGCACTTCACGCGATCCATCTTGTAGACTAAACGGTGTGATGTTTACATTACCACATAAGGTCCTGGCAGATCACTAGATGAAAAATCGCACCCAGGAATCGATAAGAGGAATCGAAATTTAAATTTTAAAACTAGTATCTGATTCTTTATCTTAAGTATCCGATTCCAGAATCGGAATCGATTTTCGATACCCAACCCTAACTGTGTTAGAGCCGCACCGTTGACATGTGCGGTATAGACGGTCGAAACACAAGTGGAGCCGTGGCTGATGTAAACACAAGCATTGACTAGAGTCGCGATCATCGGTTGCCGCATCGGAGCCGCGCCGTGGACGTGTGCAGTGTGTGATAAGAGATTTTTTCATCATACAGTGTGGATAGCTTCACTAGCCTTATGCTGGAGTTGGTTTTGGACATGTAAATAATTAAATACATTAGCACAATAATGATAATATCATGTATCGCGATCTCGCAGGCTGACGATAGGACCAACACTACTGTAGCGGATTATTTACTCACCCTCCATGCATCCTAGATGTGTATGACTTCCTTCTTTCAGACAAATGCAATCTGAGTTTTATTAAAAATTATTCTGGCACTCCCAAGCTATAGAATGGCATAGACTCCGTCCACACGAAGCCGGTGCGTTCCCTATCCGATCATTTTTTTCCCTCATTCTAAAAAAAAATTCCGTAAACACGAAACCACTGAAAACGGTGTAGTATATATGCCAGACCAGTATGGGGTGCTGTAATTCTGCCATGGAGATACGCTATACACGGAGAAGAAGACTTTGAGCATGCGCATAACCTTGCGCACTGTATACGAACTAAGAAGAAGACGAAGATGCAAACATTATCGCTTGTTGCTCATAACAGTTGCATAGAAGCAATAGATTTTGCTGCAATAAAGCTAGTAGGCTTAGTAGCAACACGAACACAATCATGTAGTCCGCCATTATTGTTGTTGCTGTTACGTGTGACGCAGCCGACACGTGATGTGATGACATCATCGTTTCACAAAATATATACGTATTGGCTGTACACACGAAACCGCGAGGGTGTCGTTTTCAGATTTATCCACTTTGGGACCCGGTTTCAAAAAATAGCGGATTCAGTCTCCTAAAACGCCGGATCCGTGTGGATGAAACGCCAATGCGATAAAAAATTTATACGTATACAGCGAAACGCGTCTCCGTGTGGACAGGCCCATAGACTGGTGTTTCTCTCCATCAGTTGAAAACAAGTCCAATAAAGTGCTTTGATAAAAATAAAAAATAAATAAAAAGAGCCTCACTAGGCTCCTGTACGGTGGCTGAGAGAGCTCAACGCGCTGCAACTTAAGAAAACACATGCAAACAGAAAAAAACAACAACAAATAAAAAAAAACATCTTCATCAGTTTGACAACATAGGCGCTGCAAATCCTCGCAACGCGAACACAAATACGGAAACGCTGCAAACACAAAAAAAGCGCTGCAAATAGCACGGAGCACAACGGAAATGTTTCAGGGGGATCTCAAAAAGTGACGAACCCATCTGGGACCTGATTATTTGGGAAGGGGAGTGGCAGGACTGAAACACTCTCTAAGCTGACGATCGCAACGCAGTGGGACTGCTAACTAATCACAACACACTTCATTTTTCGAAAGGCAGGCCTTCATCAAACCCGGAACTAATCAAGCCATTTGTGCCAGGCTAGGGAGAAAGCTTTAGTAATAATGTAAATTATGTGAAAAATAATGCGTTTTTCGAACCACCAAACATGAGAGCATGTTCTAGTGCACTCCTAAAACAAAATAAAGACTTTATAAAAGAGCATAATAGGACTCCTTTAATAGAAAAAATCCCCCCAAAAAATTTTAATTAGCTGAAAATGCACTCACCCTCAGGCCACCCTTTATTGGAACTGATTTGGAGAAATGTAGCATTACGTCACTTGCTCGCAGTGAATGGGTCCCGTCAGAATGAGTGTCCAAACAGCTGATAAAAACGTCACAATAATCCACAAGTAATCCACACCACTCTAGTCCATCAATAAATGATTTGTGAGGCTGTTTTGGGCTGTTTTTGAACCTGCTTTTAAACTTGATTTTGTTTTAGAGGAGACAACCTTATAACAGGAGAAAGCATTAATAGACAAAACTTCTATTTTAACCTAGGTGGTGATGGTTTGAAGTTAAAAATGTTTTATTGATGGGGTTGTTTCTTACATGTAGCTTTTCACTTTTTAAGACATTAATTGATGGACTGGAGTGGTGTTGATTATTTGTGGATTATCAGATGTGATGTTTTTATCAGCTGTTTGGAATCTCATTCTGGTGGCACCCATTCACTCCTGAGGATCCATTGGTGAGCAAATGATGCTAAATTTCTCCAAATATGACAACACTGAAGCACCAGCTGAGATAATGGGAGTATTTACCCCCTTGTGTGTGTTTTCATTATTCAAGCAGTTGGATCAACATATTATCATTTGTGTAGGAGCAAATTAGAGATAAAAGAAAGAAATCAATGTTCAGACCTGAATCAGCGGGATATTATAAACATCTGTGTCAGGTATGAGCTGGCAAACCCCTAAAGGGAAACTAGAGGGAGATATTGAGAAAAAAATCTCCACTTTATCTTTCACAGAAAAAAATATTTATAGGATTTCATTAAAAATCTTGATGCAGGTACGGAAATGTTTCTCTCTCCTCTGAAGAGACCTTTCCTGGTTGCCTGGAAGAAATCAGATTTTTAGTAAAAGACATCTGTGATCTCTTCCCTGTAGAGAGGATTACTGCGGTACATTCCTGTTTGTTTTTGCGTGTGTGTGCCAAGCAGGTTTTGCCTGCTTGTTGGCACAAGGATATTAAAGCCTAAAAATCACCTACATATGTCTCCCGTGTTGAGCAGCACCAGTGAGGTTTGTGTGAGTGTTAGTTTTATGTATAGGTGGATTAAGGAATAGGAAACAAAATAAAGATAATCTTGAGTCAAAGTTCAGAAATGTTCTTGTTTAAGTAATGTGACAATAATGTGAATTCCTTTTATATATATATATATATATATATATATATATATATATATATATATCAGTGGCGGCTACTGGTCTGTCAAATAGGGGAAGCTCATTTTCGGTCTACATCATAAAATTGTCTATTTATTTAAAAGTAAATTCTGCCCTACGTTCCTTTTCAAGAAAATGGTCTGTGACCCTGTCGTACCAACCAGGCATCTTTTCCAGTGACTTTTCGTGTGCAGTTTCATATGAATGAATGATCTAAAAAAATATTAAACTCTGTAAAAGTGAAACAAGGAATGTGGTGTATAATTGTGTGAAATGTATGATGAAAATCAAGCAATTTCGCCAAGCAAATATAAAGAAATAGGTTGCAGCAGTTTTTATTTCGACTGAACTTGAGAAATCCACGATGGGACTGAGCGGCCGCAGAGAGCGCGAACGAATAGCTTCAGCGATTCCTTATAGGACAAAATCGCTGTCAGTCAAAAGGAGATGCAATCTTTCGACAGACCCTCCAATCATCACGCAGAAGCTCAGCGTCCAGGCCAGCCCACTCCTCATTCACCCCCAGAGACGCTGAGCGTCCGTGGGCGGGACATAATCGCAGCGTTTATCCAATGACTGTCTAGTTTCAAAGCACTGAAAAAAAACGTTCAAAGCAGCCCCATTGAAGTCAATGGACGCTGGGTTTCAATGGGGAAATGCACTGTGACGCTACGGGAATGTATGAGAAGAAAATCAAGTCAGCCGACCTGCTATATCTAACTGATTCTGAACGAATTCGTCTTTGAGATGAACGTTTTCTAACGCATTTTTAGTCAATAAAATGTTAATACAATAGTACGTAATTTGACCATTAATTTTGTGACATTATAGGGGAAGCTGAGCTTCCCTTGCAGTCTTAAAGAAATCGCCACTGATATATGTATATATATATATATATATATATATATATATATATATATATATACACAGTATATATACAGATAAAAAGTATTTAATTTAGTTTGGCTAAATGCTGTATTACATTTGGAATATTTAACTGCTAAATTTCAATTGCATAGGAATATGTTCACTAATTCTGAATTCTAAATTTAGATTTAAATGAGAGAGGAGATGGATGATCTTGCAGTTGTGTGTGTGTGTGTGTGTGTGTGTGTGTGTGTGTGTGTGTGTGTGTGTGCTTACACCCATGACATCGAGTACCCTGAGCTTTGGTGGATATTTGTGGAGTATGGCATTTGGAGCCTGTGGAGACGGCAGATGAAAAGAGCAGACGGTTGGTCACAGATCTGCTCCCCTGCCAACAACAGCCCACCGACTCCTTCTGAGAGAAACACTTGAGAGCATACAAAGATACACTCATCTGCCTACGTGTTCCACTGACCTTCTGTACTTCATCTATGCCAAGAAATTCAATGAAAGAGATTGTCAAAGTTTAGAGTCAGTGAATCAGTGTTTTTTCTCTTTCTTTCAAGCTGGTACAAAGTTCCCATTCAATGAGGAGCGAATGAGCCGTGATGGCGTCAACAGAGACTCTGCAATAATTGGAGGTGAAATATACTGTTCAAGAATAATGTTGTACTATTTTATAATACTGTTACACATTATAAATGAACACAGTTAAGAATCAAAACCACAGGTAGGTTCTAAATATGCTTACATTAAGTATTCATAACAAAACAGGGCACTAGAAATTAATGCTATTAGTGCTAACATTTTTGTTTTGGGACTGCTTCATTTTTTATCAAGACTAACTTTGAAGGAGTTATTTTTTGTATTGTTTACTGAATCTTAAATAAACTTAAAAACAACCAACCATTGATTGATTATATTTCTTAGCTTTCATCTTATTTGATCGTTGGTGTAAAACATTTCTATACTGATTTTAATTACGATTTGTCATTACAATCATGATTTTAATATCATTGTATAAATATACAGTACCAGTCAAAAGTTTTTGAACTGTAAGATTTTTAATGTTTAATGTCTCTTCTGCTCACCAAACCTGATCAAAAATACAGCAAAAACAGTAATACTGTGAAATATGTTTACTATTTTAAATAACTGCTTTCTATTTTAATATGTTTAAAATGTAATTCATTCCTGTGATCAAAGCTAAATTTTCAGCATCATTATTCTAGTCTCCAGTGTCACATGATCCTTCAGAAATCATTCTAATATGCTGATTTGCTGTTCAAGAAACTTTTCTTCTTATTATTATTTTCAGGATTCTTTGATGAACAGAAAGTTCCAAAGATCAGCATTTATCTGAAATAAAAAAGCTTTTGTAACATTATAGACTATGACTATACTATTCAAAAGATTGGAGTCAATATAATTTTTTATTGAGGAAAGAAATTATAGAAATTAATACTTTTTTTTAGCAAGGATGCCTTAAATTCATCAAACGTGATGATAAAACATTTGCAATGTCACAAAATATTTCTATTTCTTAATGTTCAAAAACTTTTGACTGGTAGTGCATCACATTAATATTTAATCGTTTAATAGTCAATAGTCAGTAGAATATTTCTAAAGGGATTTAATGACATGATTCATCATTACAATCATGATATTTATATCATTTCTCACTCACGTAGGCATCATCGCAGTGGTTATTTTCACCATCCTCTGCACGCTGGTGTTCCTGGTGCGTCACATGTTCCATCACAAGGGCTCCTACCACACCAATGAGGCCAAAGGGGCGGAGTCTGCTGACTGCGCTGATGCGGCCATCATCGTGAATGACCCCGCCTTCACAGAGACCATCGATGAGAGCAAGAAGGAGTGGTTCATTTAGCCACACCCCCTGGGCGGGGCTACTTTCTGTGACATGAATACCCTGCAGAATACATTAAAAAGGTCATTTTGAGCTTTTCGAGCAGCCGATGTGAAACGGACACTTGGCAGGTCCATTCGGACCACGTCTGTGCACTGACTGGCATGTCTGTTCTGTAATTATTTTGTATGTAAGTGAATACAGCACAAGGACTTCTGTGAGATCAAATTCATCCCATGCACACATGATGACAGGCATATTCCATAAGGGACGACGACGGGAAAACAAAAACAACTGATGCATTTTTATCATTGCAATACTGCTGGTCTGTTAACAAGCGTGTGTTCGGCAAATATGAATGCACTCCAATAGCACAATACGGAATGTGTACAGAATGATGCATAATTACGTTTCTGATAATGACATTTGATTGTATTTAAACATTTTGTTGTCAGCATCTTCAGGACAATAATATATTGTAGCATGGTAATCAGCCAACGGCATTCTGAATCATTCATCAATGTTAATGCAGCACTTTTGTATCTCAAGGTAAATGTTCTTTACAGTTATCAGAATTCAGTGTTATTTATCTGTTTCTCCATAAGTGCTTGTTCTGACTCTATGGAAAACATGGCAGGCCATTTAGAGGGCTTTTATAAGGAGATGCTCTTACAAACATGAAAGCCCTAGATTTTTAGTTCAGACGTGTTTAGTAGGAAATGATCATGAATCATTGCTCCAGTGTCTTTTAATGTGCCTCAACGGTTCAAGGTTTCTTCTGGCCAAGCATGGATTTTGTGATAGATTTGATGACCCTTACATGCTAATATAGAAGAAAGATGACTTTCTTGTGTGTTTTGCAGTTTAATGCACTGCTCATTTGAAATCAGCAGCACAAATTATGTACAAACCATTTTTAATATTATCTTAATTGTGATTGGTTAAGTCATTTTTTATTTCTTAAAGGGATAGTTCACCCAAAAATGAAAATTCTGTCAAATACTCACCCTCAAGTTTTTGTGTGAACTATCCCTTTAACCATGTCTGAATTATACATTCTGTATTTCTAGCAATTTATTAACATGCTCTCAAAAGAGTTTGCCTTCTCCGCTCATGTGAATTCACTAACAAGAGAATTATTCAATCATCAGATAGATTACAAAACCTGGTTTATAATGAAGCACTATGATAATGTTGCTTTCTGTACATTTTGAGTTGTTTCATTAATTATGAACATGTTTAATGTGTCTTCATGCATTACCAATATATCGATTGGTCTTTTAAATGAACAAAATTGCTTATTTATTAAGGTGTGTCACATCAGAATTACATTGTGATTTTATTATAACTTGATACAATAATTTGTTGTTGTGTTCTTTTGCGAAAATGCTCATGTATATGATGAAATGTCATTTTATGTTGAGGGATGTTAAGGAACTGACTCTCCAATAATGAACACATGCAAATCTCAATAAACTACTGGATTGTTTTTGTAACAAACAAAAAAAAAAAAAAAAATGGGAATGAGTGACAGTTGTGTTTAATATGCTCCTCTCATGAGGGGTTCAAGCATGTAGCGCTGAAAACCTATTGCAATTGTTAGAATGACCAAGGATCAGCAATCTCCACGTAAAACTGATCTTGCAGACCAAACCGTAAGTCATAGAGACTTGAAACTTGGTGGGATGGTAGTACTCACACTACTAACAATATCACCAAAGCTTACCCTAATTGGCCTGATGGGGGCGCTACAGTGATCAAAAGAATGAAATCGCTCAGATTTGATCGTGAGCCTGGCGAAATTTTCTTACTTTTGCAAACTAGGCCTAGGTTTTCCGCCTGATCAGAACCAACCCAGTGCAGAAAGTTTCTCTGGAGATATCAATAATTATCAAAGCAAAGTTGGACTTTGTCTCACTGTTGCAAAGGAATGACAAAACGTTTAAAAGGGAAGGGCCACTTTTAGTATACCTATAACTCATGAATGGCACCTTCAACAAACTCAGAACACTTAGCCTGTCACGCAGCCTGTCCACTTGTTGGTGCTATAAGAGGGAAAAAGCATAAAAATGGCTATACCTACACAATCATTTGTCTGATTAACATGAAAATCACTGTGCATGGTGTCTTGTGTCTATAAGGACATTTGCGTGTCTCAAAAAAAAAAAAAAAAACATGCCCTGCTGAAAAAAACAGCATATGCTGGTTAGGTAGGTTTAGGTGCTGGGATGCTGGTTTTAGCTGGTTTATGCTGGTCCTTTGCTGGTTTATGCTGGCCATTTGCTGGTTTATGCTGGTCCTTTGCTGGTTTATGCTGGTCCTTGACCAGCAACATGACCAGCATAAACCAGCAAAGGACCAGCATTAACCAGCTAAAACCAGCATCCCAGCACCTAAACCTACCTAACCAGCATATGCTTTTTTTTCAGCAGGGCGGACGCCAGATGAAATTAAAGCACCTATTAAGGTTAACAGGCAAAACGAAACTGAGTGGGCCTGTTTGACTCACGGCCCCAAAGGTCTGTGAGAAATTTGAAAGAAATGGGATGATATTGTATTTTTCAAGGACATTGCACACAATATTCATATCATATGAGACAACTCCTCATGCTGAACAACTTTGCCTCTAGAACCACTGCTATGAATCAAATTGTTTGTTAAATGATTGATAAGATGTAAAAAACCTACTTTTGCAAACTAGTCCTAGTTTTTTCACACAATCTGGAAAAAAAAACAAAAAACACGGTAGTACAATTCGGACCACAGCTGGCGCTTTATGGCGCTGTAACAGTCATAACATTAAAAAACATAATATTTCTATGGTAAATTATCTGTATTTTCCAAAAAACCTTTTTAAATCATTGATTTTGGTGGTTACAGGCTTGCTAAATAATATCTTTTTCATGATATGATGTGCTTAAATGCCTCAAAGCACTTGAACACCGGTAATTGCTGCTTGCAGGGTAACTGACCAAATTGTCAGCTAGCCGAAATGAGATTTTACAAAGTTGTGCTGACTATAATCAATGGCTGACAAATTACTATGAATAATTTATTTGGTTTAATACGTTTCCCTGTTGAAAAAAAAACAGCATATGACTAGCAAAGGACCAGCATAAACCAGCAAAGGACCAGCATAAACCAGCAAAGGGCCAGCATTAACCAGCAAAGGACCAGCATAAACCAGCAAAGGACCAGCATAAACCAGCAAAGGGCCAGCATAAACCAGCAAAGGACCAGCATTAACCAGCAAAGGACCAGCATAAACCAGCAAAGGGCCAGCATAAACCAGCAAAGGACCAGCATAAACCAGCAAAGGGCCAGCATTAACCAGTAAAGAGCCAGCATTAACCAGCAAAGGACCAGCATAAACCAGCAAAGGGCCAGCAAAGGACCAGCATAAACCAGCAAAGGGCCAGCATAAACCAGCAAAGGACCAGCATAAACCAGCAAAGGGCCAGCATAAACCAGCAAAGGACCAGCATTAACCAGCAAAGGACCAACATTAACCAGCAAAGGACCAGCATAAACCAGCAAAGGACCAGCATAAACCAGCAAAGGGCCAGCATAAACCAGCAAAGGACCAGCATAAACCAGCAAAGGGCCAGCATTAACCAGCAAAGAGCCAGCATTAACCAGCAAAGGGCCAGCATAAACCAGCAAAGGACCAGCATAAACCAGCAAAGGGCCAGCATTAACCAGCAAAGAGCCAGCATTAACCAGCAAAGGACCAGCATAAACCAGCAAAGGGCCAGCATAAACCAGCAAAGGACCAGCATTAACCAGCAAAGGACCAACATTAACCAGCAAAGGACCAGCATAAACCAGCAAAGGGCCAGCATAAACCAGCAAAGGACCAGCATAAACCAGCAAAGGGCCAGCATTAACCAGCAAAGAGCCAGCATTAACCAGCAAAGGGCCAGCATAAACCAGCAAAGGACCAGCATAAACCAGCAAAGGGCCAGCATTAACCAGCAAAGAGCCAGCATTAACCAGCAAAGGACCAGCATAAACCAGCAAAGGACCAGCATAAACCAGCAAAGGGCCAGCAAAGGGCCAGCATAAACCAGCAAAGGACCAGCATAAACCAGCAAAGGGCCAGCATAAACCAGCAAAGGACCAGCATTAACCAGCAAAGGACCAACATTAACCAGCAAAGAGCCAGCATTAACCAGCAAAGGGCCAGCATAAACCAGCAAAGGACCAGCATAAACCAGCAAAGGGCCAGCATAAACCAGCAAAGGACCAGCATAAACCAGCAAAGGGCCAGCATTAACCAGCAAAGAGCCAGCATTAACCAGCAAAGGGCCAGCATAAACCAGCAAAGGACCAGCATAAACCAGCAAAGGACCAGCATAAACCAGCAAAGGGCCAGCATTAACCAGCAAAGAGCCAGCATTAACCAGCAAAGGACCAGCATAAACCAGCAAAGGACCAGCATAAACCAGCAAAGGGCCAGCAAAGGGCCAGCATAAACCAGCAAAGGACCAGCATAAACCAGCAAAGGGCCAGCATAAACCAGCAAAGGACCAGCATTAACCAGCAAAGGACCAACATTAACCAGCAAAGAGCCAGCATTAACCAGCAAAGGGCCAGCATAAACCAGCAAAGGACCAGCATAAACCAGCAAAGGGCCAGCATAAACCAGCAAAGGACCAGCATAAACCAGCAAAGGGCCAGCATTAACCAGCAAAGAGCCAGCATTAACCAGCAAAGGGCCAGCATAAACCAGCAAAGGACCAGCATAAACCAGCAAAGGGCCAGCATTAACCAGCAAAGAGCCAGCATTAACCAGCAAAGGGCCAGCATAAACCAGCAAAGGACCAGCATAAACCAGCAAAGGGCCAGCATAAACCAGCAAAGGACCAACATTAACCAGCAAAGGGCCAGCATTAACCAGCAAAGGGCCAGCATTAACCAGCAAAGGACCAACATTAACCAGCAAAGGGCCAGCATTAACCAGCAAAGGGCCAGCATTAACCAGCAAAGGACCAGCATTAACCAGCAAAGGACCAGCATAAACCAGCAAAGGACCAGCATAAACCAGCAAAGGGCCAGCATTAACCAGCAAAGGACCAGTATAAACCAGCAAAGGGCCAGCATAAACCAGCAAAGGACCAGCATAAACCAGTAAAGGGCCAGCATTAACCAGCAAAGGGCCAGCATAAACCAGCAAAGGACCAGCATAAACCAGCAAAGGGCCAGCATTAACCAGTAAAGAGCCAGCATTAACCAGCAAAGGGCCAGCATAAACCAGCAAAGGGCCAGCATAAACCAGCAAAGGACCAGCATAAACCAGCAAAGGGCCAGCATAAACCAGCAAAGGACCAACATTAACCAGCAAAGGGCCAGCATTAACCAGCAAAGGGCCAGCATTAACCAGCAAAGGACCAGCATAAACCAGCAAAGGGCCAGCATAAACCAGCAAAGGACCAGCATAAACCAGCAAATGACCAGCATAAACCAGCAAAGGGCCAGCATAAACCAGCAAAGGACCAGCATAAAACAGCAAAGGGCCAGCATAAACCAGCAAAGGACCAGCATAAACCAGCAAAGGGCCAGCATAAACCAGCAAAGGGCCAGCAAAGGGCCAGCATAAACCAGCAAAGGACCAGCATAAACCAGCAAATGACCAGCATAAACCAGCAAAGGGCCAGCATAAACCAGCAAAGGACCAGCATAAAACAGCAAAGGGCCAGCATAAACCAGCAAAGGACCAGCATAAACCAGCAAAGGGCCAGCATAAACCAGCAAAGGACCAGCATAAACCAGCAAAGGGCCAGCATAAACCAGCAAAGGACCAGCATAAACCAGCAAAGGGCCAGCATAAACCAGCAAAGGACCAACATTAACCAGCAAAGGGCCAGCATTAAGCAGCAAAGGGCCAGCATTAACCAGCAAAGGACCAGCATTAACCAGCAAAGGACCAGCATAAACCAGCAAAGGACCAGCATAAACCAGCAAAGGGCCAGCATTAACCAGCAAAGGACCAGTATAAACCAGCAAAGGGCCAGCATAAACCAGCAAAGGACCAGCATAAACCAGTAAAGGGCCAGCATAAACCAGCAAAGGGCCAGCATTAACCAGCAAAGGGCCAGCATAAACCAGTAAAGGGCCAGCATAAACCAGCAAAGGGCCAGCATAAACCAGCAAAGGACCAACATTAACCAGTAAAGGGCCAGCATTAACCAGCAAAGGGCCAGCATTAACCAGCAAAGGACCAGCATAAACCAGCAAAGGGCCAGCATAAACCAGCATCCCATCACGAAAACATAGCTAACCAGCATATGCTTTTTTTTCAACAGGGTTGTGTGTTATTATTAAAAGAGTTATTTTGTCGTCGTGCACTGAATTACGTCCGGTGACATTTGACTTAATGTCAAACTTTCAAAATCCATAATCAGTTATTCACATAATTACTAATTCATGAAATGATTCATTACTCACATAACTCGTATGACAAAACTGGGGCGGAACCTTCGACTACATTCAATGTTTTCCCGGCGACGCGCTTGCTGACGGAGTTTGACTCTGTTTCCGGGGGGACCGTGTTTCCGTGAGCACGCGCTGACGGAGTTTTTCTGTGTTCGTTCTTTCGGCGTCGCTCTTTTTTATTTTATTAGTCGAAAATAAAGATCGCCACACGCGTGTGTGATATATAAAACGGAATATTGTTAATCAAGATCCGGAGCGGTGTTGGAGATACATGTTTACGTGTGTCGTTCTTTCTGGATGATGGTAAGAGCGCGAGATTAGCGGTTAGCTTTAGCTTTAATCCTGAACACAAACAGTTATTAGCAATAATCAGTATATTATCATCATAGGTACTACTGCATTATGTACTTCTTTTCTTCAGACGTGTATTAACGGACCTCTACGTGTTTTGCAGAGTATCTCTGATGTGTTTTGAGTTGAGGCCTCATCAGTCAGATTATATTTACATGAAGCACATCATTAAGCAACTTGTACATTCTCTGTGTGGTATTTTTGGATGGAGGAAGTGACTGTAGCTGAAAACTTTAACACAATCGTAATTGGTAGCTAATGAATCACCCTTTATTGGCTCTGCTGACACGGTTGTACATACTGAACTGCGAGCCACCCGATAAAGCTGCATCGCTCACTTTGTGAGAAATGAAGCTAGTTGTACAGTTTGGACATTTCGCCCACGTACATTGTAGACAGGCTCTCATGAACATCATGAAGGGATGGTCAGTCAAATGAGAAGATTGTTAGAGCTCAGCAGAGATCATCAGACATCTGGAGAGAGGTCAGAGATGAGAAATCAGATTGAGTTTAGCAGTGAAGTGCAGCACTAGTTTCAACCATCCTTTATATATTTATGTCTGTATATCTGTATTATATATACAGGTATGTGCAAAAAAATTAGAATATCGAGGGAAAGTCCATTTATTTCAATAATTTGTTTCAAATAGTGAAACTTGTATGTTATATTAGTTCACTACACACAAAGTGACATATTTCAAGCCTTTATTTGTTTAAATTTTATGATTATGGCCAGTATTTCACAAAATTAGAATATTTCATCTGACCAGTAAAAAGGATCTTAAACCCTTGTTGGCCTTCTGAAAAGTGTGTTAATGTACTGTATTATGTCCTCAGTACTTTGTTGGGCCTCCTTTTGCACTAGTTACGGCATCAAGGCGGCGTGGCATGGAGGCGATCAGTCTTTGACACAGTTGAGGTGTTCTGGTAGCCCAAGTTGCTTTGATATTGGCCTTCAGCTCGTCTGCATTTCGGGGTCTCTGTTCCCTCAACCTCCTTTTGACAGTACCCCATAGATTTTCAATGGGGTTTAATCAGGCGAGTTTGCCGGCCAAACAAGTACAGTTATTCCATGGCTATTAAACCAGGTACTGGTAGTTTTGGCTTTGTGGGCAGGTGCCAAATCCTGCTGAAAAAAAAAATCATCTCCAAGAAGCTTGTCGGCAACAGGAAGCAAGAAGTGCTCTAAGATTTTCTGGTAGACACCTGCGTTGTCTTTTATCAAGTCCACAGTCAATGGTGCCACACCAGCAGATGACATGGCTCCCCAAACCATCACTGACTGGAAACTTCACACTGGAATTTAAGCAGCTTGACTTTTGTGCCTCTCCGTTCTTCCTCCAGACTCTGGGACCTTGATTTCCAAATTAAATGCAAAATTTGCTTTCATCTGAAAACAGGACTTTGGACCACTGGGCAACAGACCAGTACTTTTTCTCCTTAGCCCAGCACAGACACTCTTGACATTGGTTTTGGTTTTGATGCATAATCAAGCTTTTTTGGAGATGATCTTTTTTTTTTTTCAGCAGGATTTGGCATCTGCCCACAAAGCCAAAACTACCAGTAGCTGGTTTAATAGCCATGGAATAACTGTACTTGTTTGGCCGGCAAACCTGCCTGACTAAACCCCATTGAAAATCTATGGGGTATTGTCAAAAGGAAGATGAGGGAACAGAGACCATGAAATGCAGACGAGCTCTAGGCCAATATCAAAGCAACTTGGGCTACCAGAACACCTCAACTGTGTCAAAGGCTGATCGCCTCCATGCCACACCGCCTTGATGCTGGAATTAGTGCAAAAGGAGGCCCAACACAGTACTGAGGACATAATACAGTACATTAACACTCTTTTCAGAAGGCCAACATGTGTTTAAGATCCTTTTTTTATTGGTCACATGAAATATTTTAATTTTGTGAAATACTGGATTTTTTTTGTCCTTAATCCATAATCATCAAAATAAAAATAAATAAATAAATAAATAAAGGCTTGAAATATTTCACTTTGTGTGTAGTGAACTAATATAACATACAAGTTTCACTTTTTGAAACAAATTATTGAAATAAATGGACTTCCGCTCGATATTCAAATTTTTTGGCACATACCTGTACGTTACCAGTAGCAGGGTTGGACACACTTCTCTTTTTTTTTCCCCATTCTCTCTTTTTTTTTTTTTTTTTTTTTTTTAAATCATACTTAGACCTTTGCTTAATTAGAGAGAAAAATGACAAATTCCTGTATTTTGATCAAATAAAAGAAACTTTGGTCAGAATACGAGACCTTTATTCCAACCTTTAGCAAAAGTTATTGAAATTATTTCCAGTTCATGAAAGATACCTTATTTTATCTATAAAAGACAAATTAATATATAATAATACAATACATTTTAATATATAAATGCTACATGACTAAATGTAACTGTAAATATATGGTAAGTTAATATAAATAATATTATAAAATAAAAATACACTACTAAAATATACACTACTAGACAAATGTTTTTGAACAGTAAGGGATTTAATGTTTTTTAAGAATTATCTTCTGCTCACCAAGCCTGCATTTATTTAATTTAAAATAGAGCTAAAGCAGTAATATTAATTTTACTACTTAAAATAGCTATTTTTTATTTGAATATATATTTCAAAATGGAATTTATTGCTGTGATCAAAGCTTCAGTGTCACATGATACTTCAGAAATCATTTGAATACGCTGATTAACTGTTCAAGAAGTATTTATTATTATTATCAATATTAAAAACAGTTAAGTGATTTTTTCAGAATTCTTTGATGAATAGAAAGATAGAAAGAAATAATAGAAATTAATACTTTTATTTAGCAAGGATGCTTAAATTGATCAAAAGTGATGACAAAGACATTTATAAACCTGAACAATTCTACTCAACTGTTTATTAATAATAAATAATAATATTTTTTTTTTGAGCAGCAAATCAGAATATTAGAATGATTTCTGATAGATCATGTGACTGGAGTAATGATGCTATGATGAAATTACAGGAATAAATTCCATTTTAAAAATATATTCAAATTAAAAACAGTTTAAATAGTAAAAATATTTCTGAGTTTGCTGTACTTTAGATCAAATAAACACAGGCTTGGTTAATCTTAAAAAAACATTAAAATTCTTAATGTTCAAAAACTTTTGACTGGTAGTGTATATTATAAAATATAAAACAATCTATATAATAATAATCTATTATATATTATATCTAATATTTTATTTGATCTGTAATAGATAAAAATTTAAAAATAAAAAATCTATTATAATAGGATAATTGTATTATCTGTTATTTAATATGTTTTTGCTACCAAATCTGTAATTCATTAGAGTGGAAATGAAAATGAATATCAGGTCTGAGTCCGGATGTTCTGCTGTCCCACATGTGTGCTGTTCTGTCTGAGTAGATCACTCTAAGTCATGATCTAATGGCAGAATGCTGTTAGTTTGCTTGGTTACTGCGGCTCAGAGCTCCTAGCGGAATATTTTCTGTTCCTTGAGTTGTTGCCATGGATACAAGAAGGGAACCCCAGGATATAATGAACAGTAGATTCCATACAAGGAATGTTTATCCCAGGAAAAACTACTGCTGCTGTCTTTCTGAGCATCTGATTCCTGTTAGTTTTCTGTCATGAATGGACGCAGACTACACTTAAGAGGCGCTTTTGCTCAGATATTTTTAGTCCTACATGATTTCAACAGACCATGTATCTCTTTTTCTTGTTCCTCCCAGGTTTCTTTCCTTTCTGTCGCTGTTCGCTGAGGGTCGCCCACCTCGTCCTCTCTCACTGCTTGACCCTATGGAGGAGTAGCTCTTGAGTGACAGGCACAAGAACCAATCAAACGTCAGGAGGAGCGTCAGACGCGCAGCGGCAGGACCGAGAGGATGTCGTCTAACCGGACCCAGACCCCTCACGGTCTGAAGCAGATCGGGCTGGACCAGATCTGGGATGATCTGCGGGCGGGAATCCAGCAGGTGTACACCCGCCAGAGCATGGCCAAGTCACGCTACATGGAGCTCTACACGTATCCTCTATTGCAGTTTCATTCATAATTTAAAAAAAATCATCCACTATCTGTTGTGTCCTTAACTTCCTGATTTTCAGTCATGTGTATAATTATTGCACTAGTGTGCATCAGTCGAATCAGGCCCGCGGTGCAGGTGCCCCCCCGTCCAAACCTTCGAAGAAAACCCCCACACCTGGAGGAGCTCAGTTTGTGGGGCTGGAACTCTACAAGAGATTGAAGGAATTTCTGAAGAATTACCTTACAAACTTACTAAAGGTACATTATGAAAAAGTTTTTTGACCTTGCTATTTAAAACTTTGGGGTCAGTACAATTTATCAGTTTTAATGTTTTTGAAAGTCTCTTATGCTGACCAAGGATTAAAAATGCAGTAAAAATGGTAATATTGTGAAATATTTTTACCATTTAAAATAAGAGATTTTTAGTGTGTAATTTTATTCTTGTGATGCAAAGCTGAAATTTCAGCATCATTACTTCAGTCTTCAGTGTCACATGATCCTTCAAAAACCATTCAAATATGAAATCATATCATTTAAAAAAAAATTGTAACATTATAAATGTGTATTTTGCTCAATTTAATGCACCCTTGTGGGATAGAAATATTAATTAATAATTTTGTTAAAAATAATTCTTCTCCCAAGCTTTTGGATATAAAAATATTGCCATTTTTCCATTTTTTTTTTAATCAAACCAATACAGTCTTGGTCAGAATAGCAGACTTATCAAAACATTCAAATACAAGGCAAAAAGTTGTTGCAATGATTTTCTGTTCATGAAAGATAATTATTTAATCTATTTTATCTATAGTAGACAAATTATTGGTAATATTAATAAAATTGTAATATATATTAAATATAAAACTTGTACTGTAGTAGACCTTAGGAAAAATTAAATGGCACTTCATCAAAAATAATTAGTAACATTGGACTATTATTGTAGTTTGTATTAATATTTAGAATTCAGTTTTAGTTAATTTAATGCATCATATTAAACTAAATAAAAAAGTGAAATGTTGTTTGGGCATGTAGCTGAAATTTGAAATAAAAATCTTTTTAAATCTATTCACCAAACTCATATTTGTTTACTGATTTGCTTAGTGTTTCTGAATATGTCCTTTAGGATCCATTGTTTTACCCATTGAATAACTAGAGTCAAATTCACAGTATTTAGCCCAAAAGATTCAGTTATGGCACCATTCACTGGGTGGATTTGTTTAAAACACAGTTGTTCATATCTAAAATGAGTCTATATTATTATTATAGACTATATTAAAGCTCAATGAAAGTTGTCTACAAAAATTCTCCAAATCTTTTACAGGGTGGCCGCGGATCCTTAAAAAGTCTTACCTAAAATAAGGCCTTTAAATGTCTTAATTTGTCTTAAATCTAAATCCAAGGGTCTTAATTTTTTAATCTTAATTTTAGAGGGAATTTCTACATCATTAAAATGTTTTTTTTACACTTTGAAAAGGAAAAGTTTATCTTTTTGAGGAGAATCTACTGCGCAGGTTCTAAATCTGTTCTGTTGCTAGACACGCGCTTGCTTGACAACGCCTCAGTGTTGCCAGATTTAGCGGGTTTCCACCCAATTGGAATTTTGATGATTTGGGCGGGATTTACGTCGTGTTTGGGCTGGAACCTGCCAGTCAGATCTGGCAACCCTGACCCCAGCGCTGCATTTCTCTGGATTATGTGGATTTATGCCGCGTTGTGTTGCCAACTTGGCGACTTTGTCGCTAGATTTAGCGACTTTTCAGACCCCCTTAGCGACTTTTTTTCGAAAAAGCGCCTAGCGACAAATCTAGCGACCTCTTGGACAAACCTTATTTAGTTCATGAGACTCTGTGGCACTGCCGCGCGAGCGCGAAGTAGTGCTTTCCCAGAGCACGAACGCTCTACCTCTCTCTCTCTATGTGAGTCTGCTCTGTTCAGTGAATGGCAGAGAAGCAGCACTTTCAGATTAAAAAAAAGATATTCTGATGCTTCTAACTCTATTTTACATGCAAGTATAGCCGAAATCACAGCACAGCCATTGTCCTAATTGTATGTGTATTTGATTTCAGTAAACAATGTCGTGATTATGAATCACGATTTTAGTGTAGATAAATATCTTCGAGAGCTGGTTATGTAGTCCTAATGGGCCTCGTTTCAGTCACTATTTCATATTTACCCCGTTGTCTGACAAAAGAAACCGTAAAATATATCAAATATCTATGAAATATATAAATGAAAACAGTTTTATTGAATTTGCCTGCATTAAATAGCAGTATGTGAGCACTGAGATGCAAGACAATATGACGTACTGATGTCATGAATATGCTAATGAGCGTATGACGTCATTTAGCGACATTGGTGACTTTAGCTATGTTTCATTGAAAAAAGTTGGCAACACCAGGCAACCCGTTACTCGTGTTTTTCCAACCTTCTACCCGTGAAAGTGCACTGGAACGGCAGTCAAACTCGTGACTTCCCACTCGTGAGCTCGTACTAGATCGATGTACTCCCAGTTCCGAGTTCTGACGTGACATAGCCCGCGAAACCCTGTCAGCACCTTTGGGTGCGGTGTTTGTGCAAGTTTTACACAGTGAAAAAATAGACTTTATGACTATATAACGTTGCGAACAAATTAATAATACATGCGCTCAGGCAGTTTGGGGTGACTTGCCTGGAACGTGAGTCGAGATTTGAAGTCGTGATTTACGAGCTCGAAAACCTGCCTGGAACGCAGCAATAGTCAGCGTAGTCTCGAGACAAGGCAAGGAAATATGGGTAAATGTAAATTTAGCGACAAATGGCTTGAAAATTTCAGTTTCTCGTGGTGGCTGAAAGCTGTGCCGCAAGATGACAGCGAGGCTTACTGTGCAGTTTGCTGTAAACGTTTTAAATTGGGTACAATGGGGATCAAAGCACTGGAGTCTCATATGCAGAGCGGGAAACACGTAGCTTTTGCTACAGCCCGCCAACGTCAGCCTCAAATCAATGACTTTTGCACCGCCACCGCTAACGGAGCATAAAACAGCAGAACTTAGAAAAATGGCATAATGGGTGTCTGAGAGTGAGTGAGTATTGTGTGTGTGTGAGTGAGAAAGTAAGTGTATTGTGTAGTACTGTGCAGTGAGTAAGAATATTGTATTGTGTGTGTTTGTGAGAGAAAGTATTGTATGTAAGTAGGGATGCACCGATCCGTATCGGCCGATCACTTGCGCGTTTTGTCAGTAAAGCCGGTTCTGTAATCAGCGGTAAATGCCATCAGGTGAGTGATTTCACGTTGAGCCGTATATACTACACACAGCCGTTGTTCACTGACGAGCTGCGCACATTCACACTGATAATGAACATTGATTTGCGCAGCTCGTCGGTGAACAACGGCTGTGTGTAGTATATACGGCTCAACGTGAAATCACTCACCTGATGGCATTTACCGCTGATTACAGAACCGGCTTTACTGACAAAACGCGCAAGCATGATCGGCCAATTCGTATCGGTGCATCCCTATATGTAAGTGTGAGAGTATTGTGAGTGAGAGAGTATTGTGTGAGTGTATGTTTGAGTGAGAGTATTGTCAAGTGCATCAAGCAGCATAAGTGAGCTTACATTTCAAGTGTTTGTGCATTCACATTGTACATTGGATTCAAAGTGTGTGAGTGCCTTGACATTGTCATGGAATAGAAATTAATTTCTTCTTCTGGAATAGTGTTTTTTGTTGAATATTCCCAAGAACAATCAGTTAAATAAAATAATAATTTAAAATATCCTCATAGTTTTGTGCTTGACTTTTGAGGGAATTTCAATTTGGTCTTAAATTTTGTTTGAAAATGGTATTAAAAAGTCTTAAAATGTCTTAAATTTAACTTGGCAAAACCTGTAGACACCCTGTTTTAAGAGACACTAAAAGTTGTTTTTGTCCTGAATAGAACAACTAAGTAGATGATTTGTGAACAAGCTGTAGACCAGTTACAAAAACTTTAAACTCCCAGTGAACAGATTTATTTGACTGTTTTCCTCAGGATGGAGAGGATCTGATGGACGAGAGTGTTCTGAAGTTCTACACACAGCAGTGGGAGGATTACAGGTTCTCCAGTAAAGTGCTCAACGGGATCTGTGCTTACCTCAACCGCCACTGGGTGCGCCGGGAGTGTGACGAGGGCCGGAAAGGGATCTATGAGATCTACTCTGTAAGCCTTTCCTGCTTTTCTTTTGCATTACACCACAATTTCAGTTCATAAACAGTTCCTTATTTTTGAGTCTTATTGCTTATGTGTGTTTTTCCAGCTTGCTCTTGTGACGTGGAGGGAATGTTTGTTTCGGCCTTTGAATAAGCAGGTAAGATTGGAAACAAGAAATACCAAACATGCAAGCCATTGATTGTATGGTTTGTTAGGAGAATATTTGGTTAATGTGCAACTATTTGAAATTCTGGAATCTGAGGGTGCAAAAAAATCTAAATTTGGAGAAAATCACCTTTACGGCGTGACACTGCAGTTGGAAAATTAAGTAATAGGAATCACCTTACTTACCCAGCTGATTGATTACATTGATAATTGCAAACACTTTTTGTATTACAAGTTTTCTAATAAGTTTACTAATAGGTTTAAATATGCAAATGAGGCATTATTTAATGAAATATGTGCTAATTTGCATACATTTCTAGAACAAAAATTTAAACACTGGATGAAGTCAGTTTCCAAATTTTTTTTTTTTTGACATATTAGAGTCAAGTGATTTTACATTGGGAATTTGGACTTCATTTTGGAATTTCATTTTGTCACTCCATAATTCAGAAAAAAAACTTAGAACAGACAGAGAACAATATATTTTTAAATTTTTGAGGGGGATTTAAATGCTTTATAAATTTAAGCAAATTATATATGAACAAATCCATCTGTGAAAACCTAGGTGTGTGTAACTGTTACTAGGTTGGAGAATTAATGGGCGAAAAAACTCATTTTGAGAAAACCGCCTTTAAAACATGTATTGTAATTGAAATCTATTGAGACAAGTAGATAAAGTGCTATAAAAGAAACACTTTACAGTGTCTTTTGGATGTTTTCTTTCCACTAGTTTGAAAAAAAAAAAAAAAACACTTTGAAAAACCCAAAAGCCTAAAATCTCAAACTTGACGGAATAAAAAAAATTGTGTTTTTGCCTGCAGTGTCTCCCCTTAAAGTTTTTTAAAAGTTCTTAGCAAAGCATATTACTAATCAAAAATTAAATTTGATATATTTAGTAAATAGTAGTAAATTTTTGTAAAAATTTGTAACAATATCTTCATGGAACATTACATAATATCCTAATGATTTTTGGCATAAAAAAAATAAAAACAATTTGGTTATTGCTTCAAATATACCTGTGCTACTTAAGACTAGTTTTGTGGTCCAGGGTCACAGTCTTTTTTTTGGTACTTGTGTTCTTAGGTCACAAATGCAGTATTGAAGCTGATCGAGAAGGAGAGGAACGGAGAAACCATCAACACTAGACTCATCAGTGGAGTGGTCCAGTCCTATGGTGCGGTGGCATTTACATCATGATGGATTTCAATACTTGTTTGTTTGAGTCTGTGATACATGATGTTTAGAAGCAGTGCAATTGCTCAGAAATGTTTCTCTCCATCTCTCGTAGTTGAGTTGGGTCTCAATGAGGACGATGCCTTTGCTAAGGGACCGACTCTGTCTGTCTACAAGGAATACTTTGAGACTCAGTTCTTGGCAGACACTGAACGGTTTTACACGAGGGAAAGTACAGAGTTCCTGCAACAGAATCCTGTTACTGAGTACATGAAGAAGGTGAGGCCAAAATAGCAGGACTTAAACAAAAAAGTAAATCAAAGCTTGTGCACTTTAATAAAAGTGTGGGTGTTGGTTTTTTTACTGTTGCAGTCTGTCAGTCATATAATGGCAGTCAATGGGAACCACAGCTTTGAGAGTCAAAAAAAAAAACATACACAGACAAAACCAAATTAAACCCTGTGGCTCATGACGATATATTGAGGTCTTAAGACACAACGATTGGTCTGTGCAAAAACTGAACAGTATTTATATAATTTTTCACCTCTGATCCACCGCAACGTTCAGCTGTATGGAGCGCATTTACAACAGCCGGTGCGTGACGTGTCAACATGATCTGGCAATGTAGTTGGGGAAAAGTCAACACTCCCAGATGAGTTTGCACAAAGAAATGTAATCTTTTAGTTTTTAATCAGTTGCCAGAATCAGGATAAGCACAAGTAATTACCATTTTGAGAGACCAGTGTGCACTATGTAAACAATGAGTGTAGTATACGCACAACAGATCGCTTCCAGATGTGAATCAGAGGTAAATTAAGACCTCAATGTATCATCACGAGTCGCAGGGTGTAATTTGGTTTTGTCTGTGTATGTTTTTTTTATTCCTAAAGATTTGGTAACCATTGACTGTCATTATATGACTGACAGACTGCAACGGTTTAAGTTAAAAATCTTGGTTTGTGTTCTACTGAAGAAACAAAGTCACCTACGTCTTGGGTGCCCTGGGGATAAGCAGATAAACTATCCCTTTAATAATGTTTTGGTAAAATATTTTATAGGTAAATATTACTGTTATTATTATGTAACGATAGTAGTACATAACAAATATAATTCTTCATTGTAATCATTTAGTTTGAAGCAGGATAGAGCATCAAGGTCATTTTTATTGCTTTTTATATCTTCTTTCTTTCATTGGCTCTTTGGTCCAAATCATTGTTGGTTTGATTTAAAAAAAAAAAAAAAAAAAAAAAAAAAATATATATATATATATATATATATATATATATATATATATATATATAAAATATTTGTTTTTATAAAAACTTGTATGTAGAATACTCTACTGTTGAACAGTTTTTATTTTATTTTTTATACTTTTATGTAGCAGGGATTTATTAATCAAAGGTGACAGTAAAGACATTCCTTATGTTACAAAATTATTTTCAATTAAATGCTGTTGTTTTGAACTCTGTATTAATCAACAATGATGATAAGAAATGTTTCTTAAGCAGCAAATCAGCATATTAGAATGATTTCTGAATGATCGTGTGACACTGAAAAATGGAGTACTGATACTGAAAATTCAGCTTTGGATCACAGAAATAAATTACATTTTAAAATATACTCAAATAGAAAACAGTTATTTAAAATTGTAATAATATTTCACAATATTACTGTCTTTACTGTATTATTGATCAAATAGATCGTAAGAGCGTAAGAGACTTCAGAAACCTTAATAAATCTTACGGAACCAAGCTTGTTGAACGGTAGTGTCATGAAAAGTCAATTTATAATTTTATTTACCTGTATCATCCGTGATCTGTGTGTGTTTTGCAGGCTGAGGCACGTTTGCTGGAGGAGCAGAGGAGAGTGCAGGTCTACCTCCATGAGAGCACGCAGGATGAGCTGGCCAGGAAGTGTGAGCAGGTTCTCATCGAGAAGCACTTGGAGATCTTCCACACGGAGTTCCAGAACCTTCTGGACGCAGACAAGAATGAAGGTGTGGACCACTGTGAAAACTGAATGTCTATTCATCTTTATAGGAGTCCTTCAGATTGAAATCTTAACCATTATTTATTCTTTCTCTCTATGTAGATCTTGGTCGCATGTACAATCTTGTGTCACGGATCACCGATGGATTGGGAGAACTAAAGAAACTTCTGGAAACGCACATTTATAATCAAGGCTTGGCAGCCATTGAAAAATGTGGAGAGGCTGCACTCAATGTAAGTTTGTTTGGTTTGCGTTGTACATCATGATATCTTTGAATCTAATCTTTCTGACAATACATATTTTACTACTATAAATTCTTTTTTTTCTTATAGGACCCCAAAATGTACGTTCAGACCATTTTGGACGTCCACAAGAAGTACAATGCCCTGGTGATGTCAGCATTCAACAATGATGCTGGTTTTGTGGCTGCTCTCGACAAGGTATGACTATCTTTTCTGTTGTGTTTAGTCAAGATTGAATTACTTTCAGTATTTTTCCTGTTTAACCTGACTGTATGTCTGTGTGCCTGTATATTCATTCTTGTTCACTCACAGATGGCTTTTTAGGATTATTTACGACGATTATTATTGTATGAAGCATAAAAACATTTTTGAAAAGTTTTTTTTTAAATTAGAATTAATTGACTTATTATTATTAGTTATTGTAGTTAACTAAAACTGATATTGAAACTAAAAACTTAATTTAAAACTGAAATTAATATTTTTGTTACTTGAAATAGAATAAACGTTAACAAAAAAATCTCATTTAATTTAGTTTAACTTGTACTAAAATAACAAGCTATTAAAAATTAGTGGTGGGCCGTTATCGGCATTAACGTGCTGCGTTAACGTGAAACTCTTATCGTGCGATAAAAACAATATCGCCGTTAATCTATTCTCAAATTTGGGTCGGGAGCTGGGTCTAAACTACGCAAGCTATGATGACTTTCACCTTGATAGTTTAACGCGGATGTATACCAAAGACTGTAGAATATGGTCGCGCGTTTACGTCTCCTCCGCCAAAACACAGACGGGATCGCGTCGTCCTCCATTCATAAAAACCGAATCTACTATAGCGAAATGCCATGTAAATTCGTCGTTTTTTGGATTCATAAATCAAATGTTGGTCTGTCACTTAATTCAAATCGCGATATGGACTAGTGTATGTGAAAACTGAAATGCAAAAAGACCGTTTTAATATGAATCTGAAATGTTCCGTTTGCCTAGCTGCATTGCGGAGACGAGCTTTTACTACACGCATACTGAAACACACGTGACGCTCCCGGTAATTTTTGGCATTTTCATCTCACATGAACAGATAAACTCAATCTCCCAAACTGCTGTGAGTGTCACTTTTAACGTTACTAGCATCATATCATACTGTATACACAGAAACTTCATGGCAACCTGTCAAAATAAAAGTACGGTGTAACATGTAATGGGTTGGGTAGGTGTTGACATTAAAAAAACACAATCTAATAGGTAGAAAAAATAATTTCATTGTTAGTTAGTAAACACAAGTACATCTAATTGAACATAATTTATTTTCATCAACAAATTATCATAGAACAGCTTTATGAGCTTTATGATCCATTCTCAAAGACTTACTTTTAGTCATTATTTGGGTAGCACACATATTCTGAATGCCTTCAGCAGAATTCAAATTAGCCATTTTAATCTAGATTAATCTAGATTAATTCCAAGATTTAATCTAGATTAATCTAGATTAAAAAAATTAATCTATGCCCACCCCTATTAAAAATGAATAAAAAATACTATAGACATAAAAAAGCTACTAAATAATCACAAAAAGAAAACAAAATCACTTATACTGAAATTAAAACCATTAAAAATCTTTTCATTACTTGAAATCGTAATAATCTTAATCTTAAATACAATTTCCCATTTTAATAGTTTGAATTTATGTATTAAAATAACTAAAATGAATGGAAGTTAATACTATATAAACAAAAAAACCTAAATAATCAAAAAAATGCACAACAAAATCAATAATGCTTTAACTAAAGAAAACAACTGGATTAAAATATTAATTTAAATGATATTATATACTGCATTAACACCATTTAAATTTTAAGGGCTAAAATAACCAATTTTTTTATTATAACTAAAACTAATAAATAAAATGGAATTAAAAAGTTTATAGATATTAATGAGATAATAACAACAAAACTACGAAAACTTTCAAATAAAAATGTAATCTAATTCAGAGTAATTATAATAGTATAATTTTCTTTTGATATGCAGAAGATTAGCCTAGAACTACGTTATATAATATTTTCTTATTACAGTAATGTGTGACCCTGGACCACAAAAAGAAATTTTGCAAATTTCATACTGTAAATATATCAAAAATTAATGCAATGCTAAGAACTTCATTTGGACAACTTTAAAGGCAATTTTCTCAATATTTAGATTTTTTTGCACCCTCAGATTCCAGATTTTTTTTTTTTTGTTGTTGTTGCTGTATCTCGGTAGCCTG
>NC_133370.1:8404583-8452168 GCF_049309525.1 Garra rufa
CGATGCAATACGATACGATTCACACCCATATCACGATACGATGCGATAATTCAGCACTAACTAATTAGATCAAGTTTATGTGATGATGTGAAAGAGGATGCGGTGCCAGTGAATGAGTTTGATTATTTATTAACCAAGTAAAACCAAGACTTTTTGATTATGTGTATATATATATATATATTAGACAGATTTAAAGCTCCTGAATTCTTTAATTCAGACATTCTAAACAACTACAGAGTACTTTTTCTAAAGTAAGTGAACCTGCCAAACAGAACAACATGCCAAAATACCACTCACTAAACCTGTCCATTTGAACTGGACTGACCGAATATCTACTGTTTGTATCCATCATAAAATGAACATACAAATGAAAAATACAGCAAATACATACTATATCTGTTGATGCTGGTGCTCATATGTGCATAAACACCACTGACCCTTACAAAATCCACCTCTGGGTGAGCATCCATTATAAAACACTCACAAGACATTCATTTTGACAACTATGCAAATATTTTGAAATTTCACACAAAAATACTATGGATCAGAGCCCCGAAAGCATGACTAGTTCATGAATCAACAGCGGATTTATGCGTGCCTAGACTCCGATATGCAAGAGTGTCATTGTTACTATTACTCTGATCGTCTTTACTTTTACATTAGTGCGAGGGTTTGTTTCATGCAGTCAAGAGATGAAGTAGAGACCCGTTTTTCCGCGGGGGTATAGGTTACTTTTATGTGGGCTTTTGCTGGTGGGAGTGGGACAAAATAACATACATTTCTGCAGGAGCGGGACTAAAAAATCAGTCCCTTGCAGGTCTCTGATGATGTTTGCGTGCCGCGGTTGAAAGTTTTGAGCCGCCGTTCAGTCTGTATGCGATGAGGCTTGCTGCGCCGAGTCCAAAGCAATCAATCACAGAACACGAAAGAGGCCGTGCTTTGACCATTTTAGGATAAAATTTAAGTTAATTTTGAGCCATCTCGCGGGCCACCGGTTGAGAATCCCTGCTCTATGTGACTTTCTGGACACGCCCCGGTCTCTGTAGTGTTGTGATAGTCTACGTCATTCACGCAGCAGTGAAGGGAGACGTGTTTGAGAAACAGTTCAGAGGGGAGAAAACAATCTAAAAATATTTTCCACTTTCTAAATAATAAAAGTATGTCCACTAATAAAAGTATGTATGTCTCTTAATAATTATAAAGAAAAAAATCGGGATTTACCGATGCAGATATGTTAGAAACGATGCATCGCGATACAAATGCCAATTTGTATCCGATGCGCACTTTTTAAACCGATGCATCGCATCGTTAACGTTTTAAACCGATGCACCGAGTGAATCGGGGAATCTTCCCATCCCTAATATATACCCTCAAGTTTGGAATCAGTAAGATTTTTAATGCTTTTTAAAAAAAAAAAAAAGTCTCTTATGCTCATCAAAGTTCCATTTATTTGATCAAAAATACCAAAAAAGTAATATTATGAAATATTATTGCACTTCAAAATAACATTTTTTTTTATTTTAATATACTTTAAAATATAATTCATTTCTGTGATGGAAAGCTGAATTTTCATCAGCCATTGCTCCAGTCTTCAGTGTCACATGAGAAATCATCCTTCAGAAATCATTCCTATATACTGATTTATTATCAATGTTGGAAACAGTTGTGCTGCTTATTATTTTGGAACCTGTGATGCTCTTCTTAAAATACATTAATATTGTGAAATGATAATATACTTTAAAATATAATTTATTCCTTTGATGCGAAGCTGAATTTTCCTGTGATAGTCTTTTCAATATTATTTGATGAATAAAAAGTTACTAAGAACAGCATTTATTCAAAATAGAAATCTATTTTCTCTTTTCTTACAATACAAGTCTTTACTATCATTTTTTTTTCATCAATTTAACATATCCTTGCTGAATAAAAGTATTAATTCCTTTCAAAGAGAGAAAGAAAAAAAAATCTGACCCAAAGCTTTGAACAAAAGTTTTCTATTTTAAATAAATGCTGTTCTTTTTAACATTTTATTCATCAAAGAATCCTAAAAAAAAGTATCACCGGTTCCAAATGAAATATTAAGCAGCACTGTTCCCAACACTGATAATAAATCAGCACATTAGATTGATTTCTGAAGGGTCATGCGACACTGAATACTGGAGTAATGATGCTGAAAATTCAGCTTGGCATCACAGGAATAAATTATATTTTAAAGTATGTTAAAATAGAAAACCACTTTTTTAAACTGCATTAACATTTCACAATATTAGTTTTTTTTCTGTATTTTTAATCAAATAAATGCAACCTTGATGAGCAGAAAAGTCTTTTCTGAATAAAAAAAAGAATAAAAAATCTTACTGATCCCAAACTTTTAAGTGGCAGTGTATATATATTGTTTTTTAAA
Source organism: Garra rufa (assembly GCF_049309525.1). Taxonomy (NCBI): domain Eukaryota; kingdom Metazoa; phylum Chordata; class Actinopteri; order Cypriniformes; family Cyprinidae; genus Garra; species Garra rufa. Next base: position 8,406,988 of record NC_133370.1, read on the forward strand.
TCAGTGTTTTTCTGTTTCACCCAATCCTTGTGGTCTCGTTGTGTCTAACACTGTCTTTTTTGTCATTTTTAGCAAGCGTGTGGCTTTGAATACACATCAAAACTCCAGCGCATGTTCCAAGACATTGGAGTCAGCAAAGACCTCAACGAACAGTTCAAGAAGCACCTCACGAACTCTGAGCCTTTAGACCGTAAGGATGAACTACTCTCTTCTTTCCTGTGGTATAAAATACTACTGTCTTTCCTGATTTCTGCTTGAAGTCCTTTATAAATGCTGTGTTGTGTTTTTCTAGTGGACTTTAGCATCCAGGTGTTGAGCTCGGGTTCATGGCCCTTCCAGCAGTCATGCACTTTTGCTCTGCCATCTGAGGTGATAATACTAATATGCTTGTTTGTAAAAACACTTGTTCTTGGTCTTTCCAAGGTTTTTGTAAATCCGTTATCTCTCTCATCCAACACAGTTGGAGAGGAGCTACCAAAGGTTCACAGCCTTCTATGCCAGCAGACACAGTGGCCGAAAGCTCACCTGGCTTTACCATCTGTCCAAAGGAGAACTGGTCACCAACTGCTTCAAAAACCGCTACACCTTACAGGTGTGACAGGATTTGTGTGACTTGAATTCTTCAAACATTAACTTTTAAAGGAAATCTCTTCTGCTTAGCAAGGCTACATTTATTGGAATAAAAATACAGTAAAAACAGTAAAATTGCAAAAAAAATTATTGCATTTTTAGGTATCCATTTTTGAAATTTACTTCTGTGGTACAAAGCTGAATTTTCAGCATCATTACTCCAGTCTTCAGTGTCACATGGGCCTTCAGAAAACATTCTAGTATGCTTATTTGTTATGATTGAAATCTTTTATGACATTCTACATGTCTTTACTGCCACTTTTAATCAATTTAATGCCTCCTTACTGAGATAAAGTATTTGTTTCTTTCAGAAAAGAAATCTTACTGACTACAAACCTTTGAATAGTTGTGTAAATTTACTAAATACGTGCACTTATAGGGATGTAATTCTCAATATTATCATGGTCACGTGATGATATAAAACGATAGGTCTTCCGGGCAAAAGAGTATTATATTTAAACTTCCTATTCTAACATAAAATGTCTTTAAAGTTGTGTTTTGGGCCATTATGCTTTGGCACAGTATCTGTCAAATGAACTAAAACCGAAAGTACAATATGGCTTGATCAAGTCTGTTTTCGTTGTGCATTTCAAAGCGAAGCACACACTTAATTTAAGCGATCAACTCGAGGTTCCCTTTAGAATGGCTCCGTTTACAGCGAATGCAGTAAATTGGTTTATTGCATGTGCTGTGAGTTTATGCGTTTGGGAATGCAACAGCCACCAGTTATGCTTCATTTTCGTGGCAGAGGATTACAGATTTTGACTAGATTTGTAAGGAGATGCGTTTTTGTAAGCCTGTTTTTACTGAGGCTGGAGTTTTCCATCAAAATAAAGACTGACATTTGTCAAAAATAAATGCTTAAAAGTGACAGCTAGCAGTTTAAATGGGTGACATTACCGCAGTCCAAATTCAAGATTTGTTTCAAGAAATTAGGAAAGAAGAATTATAATTTCCCTACTGTAGTGTAAAGCTAAAATAATATACTATAATAATATATTATGAAATATTCATTTTCATTTATTTTACACTGCAGTTGTTTTACAATATATGGCTATTACTGTCATAGGAATAACAGTAATATAATTTTTTTTATTATTATTGTTATATTCTAATTAGTTTGGCTTTCTAAAACACCAGTGTGAATGTAATTTAGACTGAGACAGTATACCACAAATAAAAGAGGGTTGAGTCCGCTTTAAAGTTTAGGTGCAAGTCAATTCACACTTTTTTCTGACTTAATTTTTCTAATGGTTTAATTTTGAACTCTGAGTGCATTAGAAAAAGTAATTTAACTTTAAAATGTAAAAATTTAGCATATTTTTTCCAGGTCTTCATATGTCTTTTTTATTATTTTGCTATAATATCATATTGTTGACTTCATAACGTGATATTATCGTATTGTGAGATTTTGATATCGCTACATCGTTTGGTGCATTAATAGTGCATGAATATTAATTAGACTGGTTGTGTGTGTCCGTATAGGCATCTACGTTTCAGATGGCCATTCTACTGCAGTATAACACAGAAGATGTTTATACGGTCCAGCAGCTGACGGACAGCACACAGATCAAAATAGTAAGGAAACAAAAAGGGAACTCTCAACAATAAGTCTAAACAAGATCCAGATATCAGTCAAATCTTGATTCACCACACTAACAGAGCTTTTATTTGTTATGTATTTTAGGACATATTGGTGCAGGTTTTGCAGATATTACTGAAATCCAAATTGCTGGTAAGCATTTTTCTGGTCTTTATTTAAAAAAAAAAAGTATTTTTGCAAAGTCAAGATTAAATGAAATCACAATTGTGACACTGGGCCACAAAACCAGTCTTAAGTAGCATGGGTATGTTTGTAGCAATAGCCCAAAATTCTTCAAAATTCCTTTTATTTAAAAAAACATTAATCCATGAAGATATTTTGTACATTTCCTACCATACATATATCAAAAACTTGCTAAGAACTTCATTTGGACAACTTTAACAGCGATTTTTAAAAAATATTTTGATAATTATTGCACCCTCAGATTTCAGATTTTCAAATAGTTGTATCTCCCCCAAATATTGTCCTATCCTAACAAAGCTTATTTATTCAGCTTTCAGATGATGTATATATCTCAATAAAAAAAATGTATCTTTATGACCGGTTTTGTGGTCCCTTTTTCATAATTTAGCCCGTTTTGCTTTATTTACATATAATTACTCCACCTTTAAAACAACTTTCCATTCCCGCTGATGTAACTTAGGCCTTAAATAGTGTTAACCAATAGCCAAACATCTATTTAGGTGTTGTTTGGGCAATCCTTCTTAATCCACTCATACTATGGAATGCCAATTTTCCTAGATTTGAATCCTCAATTTACAGACATACAATGGGTTGTGTATGCCATTTTTTGCTGACTCGTGTTGTGTATTTGCTGTTGTTTTCTGTTGCAATCATCAGTGTGTGTCTGTGCAGGTTCTAGAGGACGAGAATGCAAATGTGGATGAAGTGGAATTCAAACCCGACACCCTCATAAAACTCTTCCTGGGCTATAAAAAGTAGGTCATATGAGTGCATCTCATCTTGCAAACAGTTATGAATCTATATTTAATGTTTCGCCCTTTTATACAGCAGGGTATATTCATTTGTGAATATTGATGGCTGAAGTATTTTCTCCCCAGTAAAAAACTAAGAGTGAACATTAACGTGCCAATGAAGACGGAGCAGAAACAGGAACAGGAAACGACCCATAAAAACATCGAAGAGGACAGGAAACTCCTGATTCAGGTATCACATCCAAGTCTATTATGATTACCAAGGCTGTAAGTATTTGGTGTACAATAAAATACAATAAAAAACGTAATATTGTGGAACATTCTTGCAATTGAGCAACTGATCTCAATATGAATCTATTTTAATGTGTAATTTATTCCTGTGATTTCAGCATCATTACTCCAGTCTTCAGTGTCACATGATCCTTCAGAAATCATTCCAATAGGCTGATTTGATGCTTAAGAAACATTTATTATTATTATCAGTGTTGAAAACAGTTGTGCTGCTTCATATTATTGTGGAAACTGACACGTTTTATTTTTCAGGGTTCATTGATGAATAGAAAGTTCAAAAGAACATCATGTGAAATAGAATCTTTTCATTATAAATCACAATATAACATAAATGCCTTTATTGTTACTTTTTAATGCATTTAACTCGTCCTTGCTGAATTGAAGTATTCATTTCTGCAAAAATAGTCCAAGTATTAGTGATGTGTGTTTGGAGTACTGAGTTTAACATGTTTGTCTTTGTGCAGGCGGCAATAGTGAGAATCATGAAGATGAGGAAGGTTCTGAAGCATCAGCAACTTCTGGCCGAGGTTCTGAACCAGCTCTCATCACGGTTCAAGCCCAGAGTCCCCGTCATCAAGGTTGGTTATTCCTGTTTTACAAATGTACTCCGGTTAACAAGAGTTTTTACAGGGTTTCTGTGGCTCTTGAGAGGTTTTAATTACAGATTGACCGATATATCAATTTACCAATATTTTTCTCAATATTTAAGCATTTTACCATAATCGGTTATCGGCTTTGAAATATCGGATTCAATATTTAACCATTATTTTGCTAAAACACATCTAAATAAATACAACTCTATGGAAATTATTTATTATTTCCGCAAGCGATTGCAGTTTGAGTTTAGTTCTGTGTAAATGCATAGATAAACAGTGCTTTGTCAGAATCTAGAACGACAAAAACATTAGTAATTCCGATGTATCATGCTAGTTAAGAAATGCAATAAAATACGATGTTTTGTTTATTATTTTACAATATTCCAGAGAATATTATTCATAGAATTAACATTATCCAGTGAGTTATTCTTCACTCTTTATATTAAACAGCTTACAAACCTACTAAAACATGTAGATTATAATGAAGTTAATATGACTTCTGTTTTTTTATTTTTCTTCATTTGAAAACATTAGACATTTTACATTTATTTTGCTTGTTAGTGTTACAGCTGATGCTTTTTTATAAAAAAATGTTTTTATTGTTGTATGAAGATTAAATTTAACATTTTTAACAAAGTGATTTTCAACACTTTTTTTTAAGATGACTGAGAGGAGGAAAATCAAAGTGAAGTATGGACCTACTTCACTCACTCATTTATTTACTTTATAACAGTAAATAAATATCGGTTCTGCATATCGGTTATCGGGCACATAAAAATTCAATTATCGGTTGATCACTAGTTTTAATACACCCTCAAATGAAGGCCTTATAAAGGTTTAAATTGGAGCAGAAAGTCTTAAATTCATAGTCATAACATGCAAAAAATGAAAATCTTCCTCAGTATTTTTGTTTTGTTTTCCAATACATATATCTAAACATCCTTAAATCAAGGTACTTTCACTTGAAATGCAAAAACATGAAGTCTTGCTTCCTAAGAAACTGAGCAAAATTAAGTGAGTTTATGTTTAAAACAAGAAGAGGTATTCTATTGATTTTTTTCCATTGACATATTTGTTTACTTTAATTATAAACTCACTCCACTTGGAAAATTTCTCAGAAAATAAGACTTTTTATCTGATGTATCACTTTATAACAGTAAATAAATATCGGTTCTGTATATCGGTTATCAGGCACATAAAAAGTCAATTATCGGTTGATCACTAGTTTTAATACACCCTCAAATGAAGGCCTTAAAAAGGTTTAAATTGGAGCAGAAAGTCTTAAATTCATAGTCATAACATGCAAAAAATGAAAATCTTCCTCAGTATTTTTGTTTTGTTTTCTAATACAAATATCTAAACATCCTTAAATCAAGGTACTTTCACTTGAAATGCAAAAACATGAAGTCTTGCTTCCTAAGAAACTGAGCAAAATTGAGTGAGTTTGTTTAAAACAAGAAGAGGTATTCTGTTGACCATTGATTTTTTTTTTCCATTGACATGTTTGTTTACTTTAATTATAAACTCACTCCACTTGGAAAATTTCTCAGAAAATAAGACTTTTTATCTGATGTATCACTTTATAACAGTAAATAAATATCGGTTCTGTATATCGGTTATCGGGCACATAAAAAGTCAATTATCGGTTGATCACTAGTTTTAATACACCCTCAAATGAAGGCCTTAAAAAGTTTTATATTGGAGCAGAAAGTCTTAAATTCATAGTCATAACATGCAAAAAAATGAAAATCTTCCTCAGTATTTTTGTTTTGTTTTCCAATACAAATATCTAAACATCCTTAAATCAAGGTACTTTCACTTGAAATGCAAAAACATGAAGTCTTGCTTCCTAAGAAACTGAGCAAAATTAAGTGAGTTTGTTTAAAACAAGAAGAGGTATTCTGTTGACCATTGATTTTTTTTTCCATCGACATGTTTGTTTACTTTAATTATAAACTCACTCCACTTGGAAAATTTCTCAGAAAATACGACTTTTTATCTTATGTATTATTGCTTTTTAACTAAGTGTATCTTGAATTAAGAGTCCTTCTTATGGAGTGTTTTGACGACGCATCTATTGGCGGCACTGAATGTAAACAATGCCACTGAAATGGAGAAAATATGAATATTTTGCTGATTATTGTTGATGAAAATGGTCAGTTATCATCATGTTTTGGGCTGCACTAATCGGTCGTAGCAGGAAAAACATTTGGAGTACTATAGACTGCCAAAAGTTATTATAAGGCTATAGTGAAGTATTGGGTTCCCTTTAATTTATTCATTACATTTTCTTGACTTGGTCTTAGATAAAAACCTGCAGAAACCCTGTTTATCCCACACAGAATGGCACTCATATCTACTTTGTGTTATGTTTTGCAGAAGTGCATTGACATCCTCATAGAGAAGGAATATCTGGAGAGGGTGGATGGAGAGAAGGACACCTACAGCTACTTGGCCTAAACATTTCTTCGCTCCTCCACGTCTTTACTGTCTGTCTCTCTCACTCTCACTTTTTTTTTTTTTTTTTTTAAGTTGTCTCTCGGGTAATAAATATCATTCCTCTTGATGTTCGGCCTGTTTTGAGTTTAAAAAGCAAACGGACTAACAGAAGAGGAGAGTGTGTTCGCGTCAGTGAAAGTGTATGTGCGAGAGACGGACTATACCGCTGCCCTGCATATGGACGGACTGCATTGGAAATGTACATACATACAAACAGAGACCTCGAGCTTTAATCTCGCAAAATAAAACATTGCAGGTTTTAAAAACCCAATCAGAAATAAACCCTACACATTAAGCATGTTATTGCCTATCAGCATTTAAATGAAGTAAAAAACGAACAAAGATGCATTGAAATCTTAGCAAGTGAGGGGCTTCGGAGACGTTTTAAGAGAAGAAAGGAAATAATTTAGGAAAGCGGTGCAATTTTAGCTGCACGACCCAAGAGCGAAAGAGTTGGACAGGTTTGTAGACGTGTTGTCTGCATTGTTACCTGCTACCAGAAAACCATTTGTATAGTGTGGTTCACTTTTTTAAATGTGTGTTAAATAAAAGAATTAAAAGTTTCTGTATGTATTTCTGATGCTGTGGAGTCACTACATGAAGAGCCGTAAGACATGATTATTCATATATAATTATGCATGTTCAGGACATCTCTAGCAAATTTCCATGAAAAGGGTACAAAATATGACCTGAAATGCTAAATGGTCATTAATATGTCTCTTCTCATCCTCATCAGGTCAAATATATATATATAATTTTTTTTTTTTTTTTTTTTTTGAATTCTTCTGATCAAAGCTAAATTTTCAGCATCATTAATCCAGTCTGCAATGTCGCATGGTCCTCCAGAAATCATCCTAATATGCTGATACAAAAAAAACATTTATTACTATTATTATTAGCAATATCTAAAACATTGTGTTAGTATTCTTCGATGAACGGAAAGATCCTAAGATCAGCATTTATGTGGAATAAAAATCTTTTGTAACCCTATACACTACACCATTCAAAACCTTGGAGTCAGTGTCAGTGGTGGAAAATGCTATTTATTTAGCAAGGATGTTTTAAACTGATCAAAAGTGATGATAAAGACATTTATAATGTTACAAAAGATTTGTATTTCAGAATGCTGTTCTTCTGAACTTTCTGTTCATCAAAAAAAAATAATAATAATAAATGTTTTTAGAACAGCAAATCAGAATATTAGAATGATTTCCGAAGGATTGTGTGACTGGAGTAACTGCAAAACAATCAGATATGAAATCACAGGAATAAATTACATTTTAAAGTATATTCAAATAGAAAACTATTTTAAATATTAAAAATGTTTCAAAATGTTATTTTTTGCTGTCCTACTTTAGATTAAATAAATGCAGGCCTGGTGAGCAGAAGAGACTTTAAAAAACAAAGCTTCTTACATTTAATAGCTGCGTTGATTTTATGTTAGATATGTCTAATATTTTGGCTAACGTACCTTTCGAAGCAAAACATTAGATTTTTGCCTCTTAATGTTTTATAACAAATGGTTGAGATCATGGGCGTCGGAACCATTGTACTTGGGTGGGACAGGACCCACCCACTTTTGAAGACCAATGATATTGGACCCACCCACTTTTACCGAGTATGTCTTTGCACTTTTCAGAGCGCCGTTAGACTCAGTCAAATCCATTGTATGAGATATGCCTTAATAAATTAAACTCCATTTAGCTACAGCCTTAAATTACATGCTGTGGTTTCCTCAAATTCATTCCACTTGGCTTATTCAGAGTCCATATCAATTAAACTCATTCCGGGTTTTCACTAGTCGGTCGTGCCTGCTCCACTCCCGAAACACAGCAAAGTAAAGCAGCGTAACTTCTGCTCAGAAACACCTAACCCTAGCTGATACTTAATTAATTAATTTAAAAATAAACAAATGCCTTTCCGATATGATATAAGTGAAAAGGGAGACGATTTCGAAAATGATTTCACCAAAAGGAGGACGCGAACTCGGGTCTCCCGCGTCAAAAACGATTCGATAGCGGTATTATCACTTACGCCACTGAAATTGTTCTTCTGTAGCCGTCTTTTGTAATATTTGTAAATATGACCTATTTGCAATGTGTAAAAACACATTAAATAAAAGGCACAAGACTACAGAAAATGGCATATACTCAAAGATTATAGAATACTTTAAAGGGACTTTGATATCCTACAGTATTTTTTTCTGGAGGACCCACCCACATTTATTTTGCTTCCGACGCCCATGGTTGAGATTCACTCTGATTGAATCAGTGAGTTGTGACTCGTAAAGATCTACAATTGTATTTGAACAGATACAGATTCATCGAAAAGAATCGGCTCAGAAGAATGATTCGTCGCGAATCATACGTTTTTCGAAGTGAGTCATTTTCTTCAGTGCGAACGGGCAACGATGTTTTAATGAAACTTATTTTAAAATGTACTTTGTAGGTATCGTTATGTGCTGCGTAAGTATAGCGAACATACTTATATAATTTTATATTCGCCAAAATACTTTTTGATTCGCCAAATGTACAAGTGAAGTTGTTAATCGTCTGAGGTAAAATACGTCATTACGTCGACGTTATGGCGCATGTATATGATTGGCTGGCTCATTACCTTGTCCAGGTGTTTTGTGTGAGAGCCGAGTGTGTACCTGATGGAGCCCGCAGTAGAAGCTACGGCTGCCGGCGTGCAAGTGCGCGATGAACTGTCCGAGAAATGTCAGAAGTTATTTCTGGAGTTTTTGGAAGAGTGAGTGCAGTTGCTTCAAGTGCTTTTAGACGAAGTGCTAAATTGGCGTCACTTGTAAAATGTGTTTGGTTGATTAGGTTTCAGGATAAAACCGGCGACTCTTTATATCTGGCGGACGCGCAAGAGCTGATCAGACCAGAGAGAAACACACTGACCGTGAGCTTCAGCAACATCGAACACTACAACCAGCAGCTCGCCACCACCATTCAAGAGGAGTATTACAGGTGAACAGCGACAATATCATCTTTAAAGAAGGAAAAAGAGATAACTACTGTACTGTACTTTTGATTCGAAGTACAGCAGAAACAGTACAATTTTGAAATATTTTTACCATTTAAATTTAAATTCAAATTCTGTTTGAATGCATTTTAAAATGCAATTTATTTCTGTGATTTCACAGCTGAATTTTTAGCATCATTACTCCAGTCACATGATCCTTCAAAAATCATTCTAATATTCTGATTTGCTGTTCAAAAAAACATTCATTAATACAATTGTTGAAACTGATTCTGAGTAGAATTTTCCCCCAGGTTTCTTTGATGAATGAAAGTTCATAAGAACAGCATTTATCTGAAATAGAATTCTTTTGTAACATTATTAATGTCTTTATCATCACCTTTGATCATATTAAAGCATCCCTGCTAAATAAAAGTATTAATTTCTATCATTTCTTTCCCCTAAGAAATAAAAAATTATACTGACTCCAAGCTTTTGAATGTTATAATGTTACAAAAGTTTTTTTTTTTTTTTCAGATGAATGCTGATCTTTAGATTTTTCTGTTTGTCAAATAATCCTGAAAAAAAAAAGTAGTCAATTGTTTTAAATTGATGATAATAAAAATGTTTCTTGAACAGCAAATCGGCATAGTAGAATGATTTCTAAAGCATCATGTGACGATATGATGCTGAAAATTTAGCTTTGATCACAGGAATATATTACATTTTAAAATATATTCAAATAGAAAACGGTTATTATTTTGAATAGTAAAAATATTTCAAAAAATAAATGCAGGCTTGGTGAGCAGAAGAGACTTCTTTAAAAAACAAAAAATCTTTGACTGTTAGTGTATGTATCTAAAAGTTTATTATCCCAAAACAGTTACATTACATTAGACACACCATTAAATATACAAAAAAATGCATGCATCATAAAACAAAAATACTTTTTTAGTATCACTTATTTGAATAAAATGAGATTGACTATTTGTTATAAATATTTTAATTTGATGTCCCTACAAAAAATGTTAACTTTCAGAAAGTAAGACTGTATTATTTTTCTGTCATTTTAAAATTTTCAATTGCATCTACCAAACTTCAAGAAAGCATACAAAATAATAGTCGGATAACATATTACCTTTGGCAAATAAATGAAGCATAAGTTAGCAGATTTTAATTGTCATTTTGTTTGTTGTCGTGCACTGTGGTAGTTTTTGAGTGTTTATGTATGACTTACTGGAGTATTATCATTTGGTAAATAAATAAATTGTATGTTTTGCTACAAAGTTTCATCTTAATTTCAAATTTTCAATGTCATCTGTAATGTTTTTCCAGGGTTTACCCGTATCTCTGCCGAGCAGTTCGCCACTTTGCCAGAGATCATGGAAATATTCCACCATCCAAAGAATTTTATGTGGCATTTTCAGACTTTCCATCTAGACAAAAGTACGTATTTTGGTTTCAAAGTTTGTTTTGCAGGGTTAGACCTTTTAATCAAGCACTGCTTGTATCATGCTTTAAATCTGTTTATTTTTATCATTGTAATTGTTTTAAATTAAATTTGTTCCCACCCTATTTTTCAGACATTTACCAGACATTTCTTAAAGGGGTCATCGGATGCCCATTTTCATATGATTCTTTAGGGACTTAATGAAAAGTCTATAATATACTTTGGTTTAAAATTCTCAATAGTAGTGTAATAAAACACCCTTTTACCTTGTTAAAATCAGCTCTGCAAAAAATCATGTTATGTTAATCATGCAATGTTTACTGTAGCCGCATTTAGCGGCGAAACTTGCCAACGAGCACATTTTCAAGAAAGGCTATTCGCAAAGATGCATAAAAAACACTTATACTCGCTTCTGCTGTGGGTGAAGCTGCATCAGGAACGATTCGCACGAACATAGAGGCATATGTAGATCGGGATCGACGCTTTCCTTTCAAAAACGAAAGTAACGTTAATCCTATGCGTCTTCAGTGCCTCAGATGTCAGGAGTAAATGACGACGGCTATGTTCATTATTACATCCCACAACAGAACACCTCAATCGCTCAATCTGAGACATTCTTGTCTTCCCCTGCACCTGAGTCACACAATGGCGATTGGAGTCGGACTGTTTCAGCTCGGTGGTAAGGCGCTCATGTCATTCAACTATAGTGGGAGCGGCCTCTGTCTGTGTGTCGTCACACTGACAAAAAGCTGAGAATGACCTGATTTTAAAAAGGGGATATTACTTTTAAAGATTAAAAATACCACTGGGTGGGTTTATCATTGTGGGGTGGTTGTGTACACAAACTACACGCACACATTAATGTTCAAACAACATGTAAAAGTGAGTTTTGCATCCGATGACCCCTTTAGCGTATTGTAATAGAAATTTTTCTGTGCAAACTGCCAGTGTTATGATTTGGCAACGTCTTTGCATGTGAAATGAGTAAGGTTCTTTGCTTTCTGCTCTCCAGGATCCGTGAGCTCTCCACCGCTCGCATCGGCACTCTGTTGCGCATCAGCGGTCAAGTGGTGCGAACCCACCCCGTGCACCCAGAGCTGGTCAGCGGCACCTTCCTCTGTCTGGACTGTCAGTCTGTCATCAAAGACGTGGAGCAGCAGTTCAAATACACACAGCCGACCATCTGCAAGAACCCTGTGTGTGCCAACCGCCGCCGCTTCATGCTTGACACCAACAAGTCCCGCTTCGTCGACTTCCAGAAGGTAGGAATGTGCTGATCTGAAGCAATTTTGACATTTTTGGACAATTTGCAATTGCTATAGCCTGGCTATCACCAGACCACGTTATGACTTCGTCATGATTCGTGGTCTGGGAACCACATGTTCATTTTCTCGTATTTGAGGCGTGGTTTACGAATGCCCAGAGCCGTTTATTGGGCGATACGAATGTCTATCAAATGCGCCTGTGCGTAGCTCATAGCCAATCGTTTCAATTATACCGGATGACGTATGTAGAGCGAACGCCAAAAGTTGCTCTTTTTTCAAAATAAACTTGCGTTCTAATGTCATTTGTCGCGCCGCTCGCGTCCAGTGTAGACCATGGTGTAGACACGAAAGATAACTTTGCGTCTGCTGCCATGCTGGATCCTTCGGTGAGTCGCATAGAAGGCGTCATCGTCTTGCTGCTCCCTCCCCGTTCTGTGATTGGTTCCCTATCTTAGGTGAAAATTAGGTCCATGGTTTCCAGACTGACTAGAAGCGTGAATAAAATCGCGCTGCGCAAGGCAGTATGGGGACACCCAGGCTACAATTGCTACAAAACTTTCTGACAACATCCAAAGTGGTAGTCCAAAAAAATCTGACAATTTCCAATTTACAGGAGCTGTTGATCACAAAATGACTTAATCACTTTATGCGAATTTATGACAATATGCTAATGTGTACATGTGCAAATTAGGGAAAACTGTATTAAAGTAGAAGTTCACTTCCAGAACAAAAGTTTGCAGATAATTTACTCACCCCCTTGTCGTCCAAGATGTTCATGTCTGTCTGTCTTCAGTTGTAAAGAAATGTTTTTTGAGGAAAACATTTCAGGATTTCTCTACATATAGTGGACTTCTATAGTGCCCTCGAGTTTGAACTTCCAAAATGCAGTTTAAATGCAGCTTTGAAGGCGTCTAAATCATCCCAGCCAAGGAAGAAGGTGTTATCTAGTGAAACGGTCATTGACAATTTATATACTTTTTAACCCCAAATGCTCATCTTGAAGACAGTTAGGGTATGTTGAAAAACTTCCATCTGATTTTCTTCAACTTCAGAATCATCCTACATTGCTGCAGAGGTACCAATCAAGTGTTTACAAAGTTAACATGCAAAGATAAAACTACCTTTACAAAAAAAAAAAGGTAAAACGGCCATGTAGGACCATTTTGAAGTTGGAGGAGAAAATCAAATGAGGTTTTTTTTTCGACATACCCTAACTGTCTTGAACCGGAATATAGAGAGCAGATGCAGAGCTAGACAAAACGGGCATTTGAGGTTAGAAAGTTTGTAAGTTGTAGAAAATAAGTTTGTTTCACTAGATATGATCCTTCTTCCTCAGCTGGGATCATTTAGAGCCCTTCAGGGCTGCATTTATATTGCATTTTAGAAGTTCAAACTCGCAGGCATCCTGAAATGTTTTCCTTAAAATTACATAATTACTTTACGACTGAAGAAAGAGAGGCATGAACATCTAAGTAAATTAAGTTATCTTTAAAACAAGGTTATGAATAACACCGTCTTTTTAGAGTTACTTTAGAGTTGAAATTGTATTAGTTTCATAATTGAAGAAAATACTTTAATACTGTTAATTCTTGTTTTATTACTGTGAAACTGCTTTGAAATAATTTATATTGTATAAAGCATGTGGCTTGACTTTTATAGTGACGCACTGAAATTTTGAAACCTGGAAATAACTAAATAAAATAAAACAAAGTTGCCTTTTTTATACACTCTTTCCTATTTTGTGCATTTAAATTTTGAAGTTAAAGTTATGAATAATGACTATATGAATGATGTCTTTTTAGATCTGCTTTAAGCCTGATTTTTTTTTATTCATTTCATAATTAAAATTTGTAACATTAATGTTTTGTTTATTGCAGTAAATCCGCTTTGAAACAGTCTGTATTACATAAAAGGCTCAACACATTATAACGATGAACTGAAATTAGGGTGACTAGAATTTTTTTTTTTTTGCTAAAATGGCAAAAAAAATAAATTATTTTATGTTTAAAATGTCTTTGCTATTTGGGATTTTTAAATTCAGATTATCTCATATACCAAAAATTATGCCATAACTTCAAGTCCTTATTAAGCTATTTTGTGTAATTCATCTGTGTAAATATTTAAAGCATCATGAATTTTTTTAAAATATTATTTTTCTAAGTTGACTGTCGCTGTATATTGATGTAAGATGCATGAGTAGTTTGTCCTGATTCACCATCAGGTGCGCATTCAGGAGACGCAGGCGGAGCTGCCGCGAGGCTCCATTCCCCGCAGTGTGGAAGTAGTTCTGAGGGCGGAGGCTGTGGAAACCGCGCAGGCAGGAGATCGTTGTGACTTCACCGGCACACTGATAGTTGTGCCTGATGTGTCCGCCATGGCTCTTGCTGGTGCTAATCAGTTTTTTCTATATGTATGCAGGAGTTTGTCTAAAATTGATGGATCTGTCTTTACTGTTTGAAAACTAATAGGAAGCCATTTGTCGACGTGCCTGTTGTGAGTAAATACATTTGTTGTCTACGCTTTTCAATCATATTGACTATTACTAATCTTTGCAGGCACACGGGCAGAAACCAGCAGCAGGGTGACGGGGAAGGAGGGCTTTGAGGCTGATGGTATTCAGGGACTCAAGGCTTTGGGTGTCAGAGAACTCTCCTACAGACTGGCCTTCCTGGCCAACTATGTGGCCCCAACTAACCCACGGGTGAGAGCCGTTTACCACAAAACAAATTGCAGCAGATATTCATTGCTTTATATATGTGACCCTGGCTGGACCACAAAACCAGTCTTAAGTAGCATGGGTATATTTGTAGTAATAGCCAGAAATACATTGTAAGGGGCAGAATGATAGTTTTATTTGCTTTAATGCCAAAAATTAAGATATTAAGTAAAGATCATGTTCCGTAAAGATATTTAGTAAGTTTCCTACCGTAAATGTTTTAAAACTTAATTTTTGATTAGTAATATGCATTGCTACACTCCAAAAAAAGATTTTTGTCTTGTTTCCAGCTAAAATATCTCAATTCTTAAATCAAGAAGGATTTTTCTAGACAAGTAAAAATTGTCTTGTTTTCAGAAAAAATAAGTCAAAATTGATTTTTTTTGCTTGAAACGAGCAAAAATAATCTTGTTTCAAGCAGACAACTATATTATTTTGCTTATGCCATTGGCAGATTATTTTGCTTGTTTCAAACAAAAACTCTATTTTGATTGATTTTTCTAAAAACAAGAGTTTTTACTTGTCTAGAAAATTCTTCTTGATTTAAGAGTTTTTAGATATTTTAGCTGGAAACAAGACAGAATTTTTTGCAGTGTAAGAACTTCATGTGGACAACTCTAAAGGTGATTTTTTTTTTTTTTCTCAATATTTAGATTTTTTTTTTCTTCACCCTCAAATTCCAGATTTTGAAATAGTTTCTTGGCCAAATATAGTCCTATCCTACCAAACCATGTATCAATGGAAAACTTTCAGATGATGTATTAATCTCAATTTCCTAAAATTGATCCTTATAACTGGTTTTGTGGTCCAGGATCACATATATTGTATTTGTGCATTTACTAGATATTTGCTTGGACATTTTTGAGCATTAACTTGATTAATTTTACATTTTCCTTAAATTTGCCTTCTGAAATGTCTATATTTTTCTTCTAGTGGTTCTAGTCTAGTGTGTTCAGATTTAATGCACTTTAATTCTTTAAAGAAGGCAAACAAATCAAGGAAAGCTGTCTCTAGTAGGCAGCAGTTCACCTGTTACAACCCTATTGTCATTATGTAAATGACACTATTGCCTTCTGTAGAGCTTCTTATAACGGATTAAGCTTGTTTCATAATTTGATAATTTAAGCTGTTATTGAACTAAATAGAATTAACACTTAACTGATTTGAGCTGAATAATGACATTATTCTCTGTAGAGCTGCTTTTTAGTTGATTTGAGGTTGCTTAATAACGAACTTTGCAACATTGACACGGTCATTTAACTAAATTGAGCTGAAAAATGACACTGTTGTCTTTGCTGGCTGCTTTATGGCTCAAGTTGTTTTGTCATTGAAGTACTTTGCAACACCAATACTGTTATTTTCTTTATTACTGTGGAGCTGCTTTGAAACTATCTATATTGAGTTGAGCTATAAAATCTATAAAGATGAATGTGATGCACTAAAATTTTGGCAACTGCCAGTGCCAATAGTTTTAGGTAGCTGAAGCCATTGACTGAAACAGTAAAGCTTTCACAGCCGATGAGGATGTGTTTTGACATTACATGTAAACATTCTATCTATATTTCTTGTCAGGTTTATGATAGACTTCAAGTTTATTTCAGTGTTTTTATTTTTATTTTTTTTTCCCTCTGTGGTCTTAGTTTGGAGGGAAGGAGCTTCGTCAGGAGGATCAGACAGCTGAGAGTGTAAAGAACCAGATGACCGTGCAGGAATGGGAGAAAGTGTTTGAGATGAGCCAAGACAAGAATCTCTATCACAACCTCTGCACAAGTCTCTTCCCCACCATTCATGGTCAGTTTTCAATTATCAGTGTTTTCATTGTTTATGGGATATTGTATTCACCTTATATTTTGTAATTCAGAAGTAAGCTATTATATTTAGCTATAGCTAAATATCTAGAAGAATGACAAGCTGCAGCAAGTGATAAAACTATCTGCGATACAAACCAGTGTGTTTATGATAATAAATTTAAGTAATATGATACCAGTACAAATACCAGTTTGCAATATTAAGCAGCATAACACATTTTAGATCGATTTAGATAATTACAAATGACTGCAAATGTGCTTACCTTAAAAAAAAAAAAAGTGGGACCACAAAAACGGTCATAGGGGTCCATTTTTTGAAATTGAGATTTATACATTTTCTAAAAGCTGAATAAATAAGCTTTCCATTAATGTATGTTTGTTTGGATAGGACAATATTTGGCTGAGATGCAACCATTTGAATATCTAGAATCTGAGGGTACAAAAATCCATATGTGACCCTGGACCACAAAACCAGTCTTAAGTCGCTGGGGTATATTTGTAGCAATAGCCAAAAATACATTGCATGGGTCAAAATTATTGATTTTTCTTTTATGTCAAAAATCATTAGGAAATTAAGTAAAGATCATCAAAATGTAATTTTTGATTAGTAATATGCATTAAGATCGTAATTTGGACAACTTTAAAGGTGATTTTCTCAGGATTTTGATTTTTTTTTTTTGCACCCTCAGATTCCAGATTTTCAAATAGATGTATCTCGGCCAAATATTGTCCTATCCTAACAAACCATACATCAATAGAAAGCTTATTTACTGAGCTTTCATATTATATATACAGCTCAGTTTTGTAAAATTTAACCTTATGACTGGTTTTGTGGTCCAGGGTCACATATAATGAGAAAATCACCTTTAAAGTTGTTAAAATGAAGTACATGGCAATGCATATTACTAATCACAAATTATGTTTTAATATATTTATGATAGGAAATTTACAAAATATCTTCATGGAACATGATCTTTATTTAATATCATAATGATTTTTGCCATAAAAGAAAAAATGATGATTTTACCCATACAATGTGTTTTTGGCTATTGCTACAAATATACCTGTGCTATTTAAGACAAAGGTCACATTTAGTATGAAGTAAACAAGATTTATCTGATCACAACAAAAAATGGAGATAACCCTGAAAATCAAGTGGAATATAAGTCACGTCTTTTAGGTTAAACTGGCAGCTTGCTTAATCACAATTGGCTTTGTTTTTTCAGGTAATGATGAAATTAAGCGTGGGATTCTGCTGATGTTATTTGGTGGTGTTGCCAAAACGACCATGGAGGGAACATCTTTACGTGGCGACATCAACGTGTGTATAGTTGGAGACCCGAGTACATCCAAGAGCCAGTTTCTCAAGTAAATAAAATGCATAGGAAACAGTTTCGCTGACAGTTTAAATATAAAATATCTAGAGTCTAATGGCTGGATTGAGATGAATTTTTTTTTTTTTCTTTTTCTTTCAGGCATGTGGAGGATTTTGCTCCCAGAGCGGTGTATACTAGCGGTAAAGCCAGCAGTGCCGCTGGTCTGACCGCTGCTGTGGTCAAAGATGAGGAGTCACATGAGTTTGTCATTGAAGCAGGAGCCCTCATGCTGGCTGATAATGTATTTCTTCTTATTATTACTATTAATAGTGGTGGTGTTATTTAATAGCCATATTGATATATAATATCACAATTTTGAGCAAATTGCGTAGCCCTACAAACAAGCACCGCAAACCTGGATTTTTTTTTTTTAAAGGAGAAGTTCACTTCCAGAATTGGTTTTTTCTACATTTAGTAGACTTCTATGGTGCCTGCGAGTTTGAACTTCCAAAATGAAGTTTAAATGCAGCTTCAAAGGGCTCTAAATGATCCCAGCTGAGGCAGAAGGGTCTTATCTAACAAAGTAAACATGCAAAGAAGATCAAACACCCTTAACTGGGTGTTAAATGATGTACGACAATTTTGAAGTTCAGGGAGAAAATTAAATGAATTTTTCGACATACCCTAACTGTCTTGAACTGTATAAAACAGAGTTCAGGCAGAGCAAGACAATATGAGGGTTTGAGGATAAAAAGTATATAAATTTGTAATTAAAAGAAAAAAAAGAAATAACCAATCGTTCTGCTAGATAAGACCCTTTTTCCTCGGCTGGGATCGTTTACAACTGCATTTGGGATTGTTTGAAGCCGTATTTAAACTGCATTTTGGAAGCGTGAACTCGGAGCACCATTGAAGTTCACTATATGGAAAAAAATCCTGAATTTTTCTCAAAAAACAATTTCTTTACAACTGAAAAAAAAAAGACATGAACATCTTGGATGACAAGGGGTGAGTACATTACCCGTACATCTTTGTTCTGGAAGTGAACTTCTCCTTGAATCTAATTTTAAATTGCAATTACAATTTTCGATCAGAAAAATTGCAATTTGATTGTTTTTCTTATTGTTTCTTACCATTTCCCCAAATTGTAGAACATCCCTGAAATATGATGGCCATTGCATATTTAATGTCTTGTTTATAGGGGGTTTGTTGTATTGATGAATTTGACAAAATGGACCTTAAGGACCAGGTGGCTATTCATGAAGCCATGGAGCAACAGACCATCTCCATCACAAAGGCGGGTGTTAAGGTGTGTGTCCCTCTGTCAGCATGTCTAAAGTCTGAAAATGTTGTCTATTTAATCCAAAATCCACCTCATCTTACCTGTATATACATTCAAGGCCACTCTGAATGCTCGCACCTCCATCCTGGCTGCTGCCAACCCTATAGATGGCAGATACAATCGCGCCAAGTCTCTCAAACAGAACGTCAACATGTCGGCACCCATCATGTCCAGATTTGATCTTTTCTTCATATTGGTGGATGAATGCAATGAGGTCAGACTGCATTTGATTGCTTGATGTATTTCAAATAAATGCTGTTTTTTAATAAAACCGTAAATTACAGTAATTACATTTTAAAATTCAAACATTTTATTTAAATTATTTTTTCCTGTGTTTTTGAGCAAATAAATGCATCCTCTGTGAGCAGAGGAGACATCTTTCTAAAGCCTTAAACATTTTTTTTTTTTTTTTTTACCAACTTCACTTTTGAATGGTAGTGTGCATCTGAAAAGTGCAAAAAGACAAATCTTGTGTTTTTCTTCTAGGTAACAGACTATGCCATTGCCCGCCGGATTGTAGATCTTCATGCCAGGAACATTGAGTCTGTAGAAAGAGTTTACAGTACTGAAGAGGTCCAGAGATACATACTGTTTGCCCGCCAGTTTCAGCCAAAGGCAAGATGCTATACATTATTCCAGTTGATATTCACTGAAATCTTGTCCTTTGCTGTAGATCTCAATCTTTGTTTCGCCATTTTTGGAGCTAGAAAGCCAAAATAAAGTCATACATAGTTTGGAATGACACAAATGACGATTGGGTCATTCTATGGAAATGTACATTTTTCTGTTCCTTGCCTTTATGGAAAATTACACTTGAAAAACACTTTGGGGTTACACTTTTTTTTTTTTTTTTTTTTTTTTCGTATTTTAAAATGAAACAATATTTTTGAACAATTACACCACCTTGAGCCATCAATTTTCAATTAATTATATAGAATTCACCATTAAACTGCGCATCCCCACAACCATGTACAGAGGAAAGTCAAAAACAGGTTTTTCTACCATTTTAAAATACAATAATGTATTCATAATTATCAAATATATGATGCAAATGACAAAAAATATGCTAAATGTTTTAAAACAATAATATATAATGAAAGTAGTGGTCCCCTGGAGTTGTCGCTGGTGTTACAGTTTAACAAAAATCCTTTATTTTGAAAAAAAAAAAAAAAAATCACACTGACATCACTTGATTTCCTTCTTTCCCATTTCCTGAAGATCTATGAAGAAAGGCCTATGATAAGTCCACTGACCCTTTTCAGTAATCAGAAATTTTCTCATTTATCTCATGATTTCATATGAAGCTTTTAGTTAAACCCTCTGGTATGACCTGCTTTATTAGGGAAAACTAAAATACAAATGGATTAAATGACTTAATAGTGAATATACCATGAGTGACGATATTTCAATGATGGTTTGATACCTTGCAGCAGCCATTATATAAAATGTATACATCATGAGAATTGTTACTGTCAATGGTGTTACCTTCCTTATGGGTAAAATTAATGCACAAAAAAGATTAAAAAAAAAATCATTAAGCTGTCATTTGTGTTTTCATAAAGTCAAAAATTCATCTAATAATGTGGTCTAAGTTTAAATGTTAGAAAAGTAATACATTTTAGGACATCTTGCCATACCAAAGAGGACACACTAATCGAGTCATTTCTGTAGAATGACCTGATTGGTGATGATAAATAAGTTTATAATTCACCTCATAACCCTGAATCTGTAGATCACCTCAGAGGCTCAGGAGTTTGTGGTGGACCAGTACAAGCGTTTGCGGCAGCGGGATGGAGGTGGAACCACCAAATCAGCCTGGCGCATCACAGTGAGGCAGCTGGAGAGCATGTTGCGTCTGTCCGAGGCCATGGCCAGACTCTACTGCTCAGATGAGGTGTGCATTCATTGTGTAAAGGATGATGTTTCAGCATGCACCATTGTGCATCAAACATGGCTAATGTATAGATTGAAATGTGTCCTCGTCTTTCTTTGGAAAGGTTCAACCCAAACACGTGAAAGAGGCATTTAGACTACTAAATAAGTCTATTATTCGTGTGGACTCCCCCGACATCAATTTTGACCAGGAGCAGGATGATGACAATGTAAATGGTGAGAGGCATCTTTTATACCATTTAATATTCAATACCTTTTTAAAAAATTAGACCATTTTTCTAACAGTAAAAAATAAGCTTTATTTGTTTGTTGCTGGCAATTAAGTGTTTTAATTGGCCAGATACTTTTTGCCAATCTAGTTTGTTGCAAATGTATCATTTTAACAGCAATAGAAAAATCAAAACTAAATATCAGAGGTCATAACTGTAAATTGACTGATTTGGGTTGTTCCATAGATAAGAATGACCTGTTTAATAAAGAGACAGAAGGTCAGAATGGAGGTGAAGTGAACGGCCATGCGGTGGAGGCCATGGACACTGGTGAGGTGGAAAAGCAGGAGAAGCCGTCAGCGGCCAAACCTGCTGTCAGAATGTCATTCGCAGAGTATAAAAGGATCTCCAACCTGCTGGTGCTGCACATGCAAAAGATGGAACAATGTGAGTCCTGATATTTTTACCCCATTATAATAACATATCTTAGATATTATTTATATATTCATGCCCTGAAATGTATTTTATGCATTTTTCAAGTTTTTTGCATTTTTATTATGCATTATTATTTATGAATTTATAATTTATACACACACACACACACACACACACACACACACACATTACTTTTATTTATTTTTTATTTTTTTTTACTATACATTATTTCATTATGTGTGACCCTTGACCTCAAAAATATTTGTAGCAAAAGCCAAAAATACATTGTATGGGTCAAAATAATAAATTTTTCTTTTATGCCAAAAAGATCATGCTCCATGAAGATTTTGTAAATTTCCTGCCTACTTTTTTTTTTTTTTTTTCCCCAAAACTTCATTTTTATTCATAATATGCATTGCTAACAACTTTAAATGTGATTTTTTTTTTTTTTTTTTTCTTTATTTTGATTTTATTTAATTTTTTTTTGTACCCTCAGGTTCCAGATTTTCAAATTGTTCTATCTTGGCCAAATATCTATATTCTAACAAACCACAGATCAATGGAAAGCTTATTGATTTAGCTTTCAGGTCATGTATAAATGTGGTCCAGGGTCAGGTGTGTTTTCTTTACTTTAATTGTAAATATTTTGCAATTTAAATCATGCTTTACTGTGCAATTCTTAACCCCTGTGTGACCTTATGCACAATTTTGTCCTTTTCAGTTTTGCCTGTGTTAATGCCAACTGCATAAATTTTGGCTCAGTTGTTTGTTTTTATTAAACCTTTATTTCACCATTTCCTTCAAAAATAAATAAATAAATACATGCATTTTATCCTCAGTACAAAAAAATACTCACACTCAGGACCTTAAGGACAAAAATGTCCATTGAAACCCATTAAAACTGCAATTTTTTTTTTTTTTACCCAGGGCCATTTGACTATAAAATGCTGCAATATTTGCTAATAGGCATTCATTTTATCGACAAGGCTTGACATTTTTACCATTTTTATTTTAAGTGTTTGACTAACCAACCGGTTTGCAATTTTTATAGTTAATTTTTTAATAATTCTTGGATTCGTTTTGATCTCAAATGATTCCAGGCAGCAGGTTGTTATTTGATGAAATAAACCTGTATATTCCGTTTTCTTACCTGCTCTATATTTCTAAGTGTGTCTTTTGAAATGAATGAGGTTTGTGTTTTTAGTGGATGAAGAGTCATCTCTGAAGAAAAGTGAACTCATTAACTGGTACCTGAAGGAAATGGAGAGTGAAATCGATTCAGAAGCTGAACTGGTCGCTAAGAAGAATCTCATTGAGAAAGTTCTATACAGACTCATCCATTTTGTTAGTATTCATCACTCTTTAATCAACTTGAAAAGCCTTCATTTACTGAAACTTTAACTGAAGCAGTGTAACACACTTTCTTTTTAAGGATCACATCATCATAGAGCTGACTAAAACAGGGCTGAAGAAGATCAGTGAGGATGGAGACGAGCCCGTTATGGAGGAAGATCCGTTTCTGGTGGTGAATCCCAATTATATACTGGAAGACTAGTCAAGCTTGATCATTTTTACTGATTGATTCTTCTATATTCTTAAATCATGACTAATATAACAAGCAACATTTGATTGAGTGAACTAGAAAAAATAAATAACTTATGTTTTGCATTTGTGGTGTTTGTTTATTGAACACTAGATGGCAGTGGATCCTAGTATCTCTTATATTGACAGAAACATTAATAATACAAAGTGCAGTAGAAAAAGGTTACAACAATCTATGAAACCATCATATGTGACCCTGGACCACAAATCCAGTCATAAGGGTCCATTTTTGACCATCTGAAAGCTGAATAAGCTTTTAATTGATGCAAGGTTTGTTGGCATATGACAATAATAAACACAAAAAACTAATCTGAGGGTGCAGAAAAAATCTAAATATTGAGAAAGTTGCTTTTGAACTTGTTTAAATAAGTTCTTAGCAATGCATATTACTAATTAAAAATTAAGTTTTGATATATTTATGGTTGGACATTTTACAAAATATCTCTTATTATCTTTATTTAATATCCTAATGATTTTTGGCATAAAATAAAAATATATCATTTTGACCCATACAATGTATTTTTGACTATTGCTACAAATATACCCATACTAAAGACCAGGTCCTGGTCCGGGATCACATATAGATGGCAAATTGCACAAATCAATTATGTTGAAAAAAACAAATGTATAACATTTTGAGGAAAATTAGCAATTTCACTAAAGTAAAAACAATATTTAATTTAATTTAATCTCTGTCTGACAAGAACATGAAGGCATCACTGTCGACATCTTGATAGTCTTTGTTTTCCAAATCACAATATTTGTGTGTTTTTTAAATAGTATTCTTAAATTGAGGCTTAGCTGCTGACCTCTTTTATTTGTTACTAATCAACTAAAATGGTTTCTGACACTAAAGAGATGTTTTGTTGGTTCCCTATATAGAGATAGTTTATTAAAATAGTCCTATTAAAAGAATATAAACACAATATATTTGTTATTGTGTGAATGCAGTATTCCTAAACTCAAATGAGGTCAAATGTTTGCATACACCTTGTAGAATCTGCATAGTCTTAATTATTTATTCAAAATGCATGTAATTTATCTGACCTGAATAAGATATTTTACATGAAAGCCATTTACATATAGTCCACAAGGGACAATGCTGGTTTTTTTTTTTACTTATTTGTTTTGTTTAGTGATGGTTGTTTGAGTTCCTTGTTTGTCCTGAACAGCATTTTTGTGTATATGAACCCTTTTCAACAATGGCTATGATTTTGAGATCCATCTTTTCACACCGAGGACAACTGAGGGACTCATAAGCAACTATTACAGAAGGTTCAAACACTCACTGATGCTTCAGAAGAAAACATTATGCATTAAGAGCTGGCTCTTTGAATTTGAAGATCAGGGTAAGCTGAGCTTATTTTGTCTTCTGGGAAACATGTAAATAGCTTCTGAAGGGCAGTATCACTAAATGCAAATATGTGTTATTTAGGCGAAATAAGAAAAATGTATACATCTTCTTTCTGTTCAAAAGTTTTCACCCTCGGCTCTTAATGCATCGTTTTTCCTTCTGGTGCATTTAAATCTTTTGTAATAGTTGCATATGAATCCCTTAGTTGTCTCAGTGTGAAACGATTGATCTCAAATTCAAAGTCAATGTTAAAAAGTGTTCAAATACACAAAAATCCTGAAAAAAATGAATTTGTGTGACTAAAGGATTTTTCTTAAGAACTATGTGTAAACGTCTTTTATGTGAAATCTTATTCATGTCAGTACAAAAAAACTAACATTTTGTAGATTCTGCAACGAGGTTCGTAAAATTGTAATTAATTAAACATTGTTTTAAAATGGTGTTTGTTCCTATTTTACAAAGATTTGTGATAAATTAGACATTCTCCCAACACTTGTCAACCCTTTTGTTGGATCACAGTAGTTATTTAATAAGAAACAGTAATAGATTGAAAGTTTCTCTATTCATTGTTTTGCTGTGCAGATTTGCTTGCCGTTCTATTTTGTTCGCGTCGCTTACGCTGTGCGTGCGTGGTGCGTAATGTTCGAGGATGCGCGATTGCGCGTACTCAGATCCTCCACCTGAAACGCGCGCCCGTCAGACTGAGAGCGAATATAAAACATCAACGCGGCTTGATGTCGCTGTCATTTCAAGAGTTTATTTCATTTTATTGACACTCAGGATGATTCGACTACGTTTCAAAGAATTATTCTAAGTCACTTCAACCGTTATTATCAGCTGAATGTGGATTTTGGTGAGTTTGATTTCTTGTATGTTCAGTATTTGATAACTGTCAGAACTTGAGGCGATACTTTAAAATGTTTACATTGTGTTTTATTGCGTCTCTGTTTGTTTTTACACTTCCACACCTCCTTATTCTGTTTCCTTCTGGTGTTTCCACATGTCCAATACTGTTTGCCAGGAACTAAAAAGCGCATTTTAAGTGTTGAGCTAACAATTTGGAGAAGTAAACAATGATTCCACCTGGAGACTGTCTGTATGCTGGAAGGAAAAGGAGAAAACCCGTCCAGAAACAGTTGAGTATTTATCAGTTTGTTAGCATGGCTGTTTTGACAAATCAATACAAATAACAAAAACAATGAGAGAAATCATTAACGATAATAAAGTTGTGGCCAAAATGATTAGAACACTATTATTTTCACCAGCTAAAATTGTTTTAGGTCAGTTATTTCTATTTCTTGCTGTAGTGTCTGTATGAACTATCAGTTTAGATTTCCAAACATTAATTTTGCCATTAATTGGAATAAAACAGTAAGATTTTTGTTTGCACAAGTAGTCAACAGCGAGTACTCCACACTGAGATCTGATCTCCTCATCATCCAGTCTGTCTGGAATGACATGAAACAACAAAAAGAGACTAAATCCAGAAGAACTGTGGCAATGTCTCCAAGATGCTTCAAGAAACCTACCTGCAAAGCTGCCTGAAAAACTATGCACAAGTGCACCAAGGGCAAAAGCTGCTTTAAACGCAAATGATGGTCACACCAAATGATTTAATTTAGTTAATAGAAGATATTTATGACAGAATCCTCATTTTACAGCATTTTTACACAAACTTT
Organism: Garra rufa; assembly: GCF_049309525.1. NCBI lineage: Eukaryota > Metazoa > Chordata > Actinopteri > Cypriniformes > Cyprinidae > Garra > Garra rufa. Next base: position 8,433,578 of record NC_133370.1, read on the forward strand.
TAACAGTACTCTAGCCTTGCAAGTATGTTTCTTGAAGCATCTTAGAGACCTTGCCACAGTTCTTCTGGATTTAGTCTGTCTCAGTTTGTTCAGTTTCTTTGTTATTCCAGACAGACTAGATGATGATGAGATTAGACTCCTTGTGCAAACAAAAATCTCACTTGATTATTACAATTAATGGCAATTAATGATATTTCCTACTGACACGCTACAGGAAAAGATAATAATTGTCTTAAAACCATTTATAGCAGCTGGTGAAAATACTAGTGTTCTAATAATTTTGGCCAACACTGTATGTATATTACTATTGTTGTTAGATTAATAATAGTTTACTTCTATGGTCATTACTATGTTGTTACATTCATTTCAAGTTTTTTTTTTAATTGCCATGACTGTTTTATTGGCGGTGTTAATACAATTAAACAAGAGAGTACTAAAGAGATAAAGAGAAGAGTCGTTAATGATAATATTTTATGTAATCATGTTTTTTATGCCATTCAGTCCTTTGGATGCCACACAGATTTAAAGTGTGATTAAATTATAGTTTGTATTTTCAGGAAACCAGAGAAAACGGGTCAGAAATCAAACCCATCTAAGCGTCATCGTGAGCGTCTGAATGCAGAACTGGACCGATTGGCGAGTCTGCTGCCCTTCAGTGCGGATGTCGTCTCTAAACTGGACAAGCTCTCAGTGCTGAGGCTCAGCGTCAGTTTCCTGCGGGTAAAGAGCTTCTTTCAAGGTAAGAAGGAATGTTTCCAGGCAAATTTCCTTGCTAAGACTGTATAATACATTGCTTGCCAAAAATGATGACTCAAACAACACATCTTTGTGTTTCACTCAAGCATATCCTAAAATTGAATTTGTCTCTTGTACACTTTTACTCATGTTTTGTTTTTGTTTTTTAGAACATTCTGTCGCATTTTCATTTTTATATGGAGTATATATAACTATAATTGGTGAAAGTTTATGGAAAACATTTCCCTCTCATGATTTTTTTTTCTCCCACATGTTCTTTTAAAATTTTTAGCATGTTAAATTATTTATAATACAAAGCAGTGCAACTTTAAAAATAAATCAGCTCACTTAAAAAAAGATTTTATTGTAGTTTGTGGCCAAACATGGTAAATACACATGCAGTTCTTCTATGTAGAATAGTAGGATTTATTTCAGGAGAGGCCATGTAAGGACAGGTCCATGTGTAGCTTAATGTAATGTAGAGATTGCCCTCTTGCACTCACATGCTGTTTGTTGTGACAGTGTCCAAACGGATCAGTGTTGAGTTGTTTTGTGGAGAGCTGGCAGTATTTGGACTGTGTGCTGGCAGGTGGGCATCTCTCAAATGTAACTGAACTCATAACAAAGTAATGGAGAGTAATAAAAGCAACTAAAAAGGAAGGAAAGCTTTGTGTCCACTGCCTAGCGTCGTGTTGGGAAAGCTTTTTTGAGACTGGATTGCCATGCTATTCATAATTTAAAATCAGATTTTATTTATTTATTGCTTCCAGGTTTCTTTGCACAGGTTTGTGTATTTGAGATTTTGGGTAGATTTCACACTCAGGGAATTCATAACTGTCATGAATACTGTCATTTATAATGCATGATCGACCCTGAAGAACTTGAACCGTCACGGATCTCAGTTTGTGTCAGCCTTGATCTTTCAGTTCGTATGAGATTGATGCATGTATTATGTTCAAACATCACGATTTTAATGTATTCATCTTTTCAAGGCCATTCGCGTTTCCGGTCTGATCTAATTTTCTGTCACCTTTCAAGCCATAAATTATAGACAAGGCCATGACAATCTAAAAGTATGTTTATGTCAGGTTTGGAATGTCATCAAAAAGGCTTTCATGGAAAGGTTTTCATTTTTACATGGAATTAAGAATTCACTTTGTAATACTGGTAGATTAAAAAACTTATGCTAATAATTAAAATAATTTTATGACATAAGTGTCATTTACCAGAACCTCATTTATTCAACACTTTCTTTTTGAGTTTTTGCCTGTAGGAAAGTAAAAGCAAGGAGATTCAACTTGGAGATCTCGATATGAACTCATATTTGTGACCCTGGACCACAAAACCAGTCTTAAGTCGCTGGGGTATATTTGTAGCAATAGCCAAAAATACATAGTATGGGTCAAAATTCTTATGTTCCATGAAGATTTTTTTGTAAAATTCCTACTGTAAACATATCAAAATGTAAATTTTGATTAGTAATATGCATTGTTAAGAACTTAATTTGGACAACTTTAAAGGTGATTTTCTCAGTATTTTGATTTTTTTGCACCCTCAGATTCCAGATTTTCAAATAGATGTATCTCGGCCAAATATTGTCCTATCCTAACAAACCATACATCAATAGAAAGCTTATTTATTGAGCTTTCATATGATGTATACATCTCAGTTTTGTAAAATTTAACCTTATGACTGGTTTTGTGGTCCAGGGTCACATTTCTCAAAGCTCTCTTACCTGTATGTCAACAATCGAATTTTCTGCCGTGGAACACGAAAGGAGATATTTTGAAAAAATGTGATAAAGTGCACTTCAGTGTGTTGAAAGTGCACTTGTAGAATATTTTTAAAAAACCTACTTGCAGATAATACAATATTAATGAAATAAAAAATGCCAGAAATTACATTTCTGTCATTACTTACCCTTTATTTACCTATATTATTATTACCTATATATAATTACCCTTTAGGTTATTCCAAACCTGTATTCATTTTTTTCCTGTACATAAAGCGTAATCAAAGAGTCATTAGGAACCATCAACTTTTTGGTTACCAACATTCTTTAAATGTCTAAAATTTTAACTTTAAAATGTTACAAGTTTTGGCATGCTTTAAAAACACTTATTTGGATGTGTGGACTGACAAAATCATGCACATAAAATACTTTATTCTAATTTCAACTGTAGTGTGTTAATTGAAGTTATTAAATATATTTAAAATGCACAAAACTCCAATTTCAGCAAGTAAAAGGCATTTTAATAATTGTAAAAATGTCCACCTTCAGGTCGTGGTTAATTTATCTTTGCTGTGAATTTTTTAAAAATATTTTAAAGGGTTTTTTTTTTTTTTTTTTTTTTTAATTAAGAAGTCTCTTCTGCTCACCAAGCCTGCATTTATTTGATCCAAAATACAGCAAAATGTATGAAATATTTTTACTATTTAAAAAAACTATTTTCTATTTAAATATATTTTAAAATGCAATTTATTCCTGTGATTTCAAAGCTGAATTTTTAGCATCATTACTCCAGTCACATGATCCTCTAGAAATCATTCTAATATTCTGATTTGCTGCTAGAAAACATTTATTGTTATTATTATTATTAAGTTGATAACGGTAGAAATGTTTTCAGGGATTTTTTTGATGATGAGAAAGTTCAGAAGAAAAGCTTTTTATTTCAGATAAATGCTGATCTTTGGATCTCTCTATCCATCAAAGAATCCTAAAAAAAAAGTACTCAATTGTTTTAAATATTTATGAAAATAAAAATGTTTCTTGAACAGCAAATCAGCATATTAGAATGATTTCTGAAGGATCATTTGACACTGAAGACTGTAGTAATGATGCTGAAAACTTTGCATTGGTCACAGGAATAAATTACTTTGTAAAATAGAAATCAGTAATTGCAAACGGTAAAAATATTTCACAAAATTACTGCTTTTGCTTTTTATGGATCAAATAAATGCAGGCTTGGTGAGCAGAAGAAAATTCTTTGCAAAACATTACAAATCTTACTGTTCAAAAATTTTTGACTGGTAGTGTACATTTAATTATATGACATAAGTGTTAATAGAAATGACATTAAAGATCTTTTAGTTTACTGTGAATGCTTATTGCTTATTTAACTGTACATTAGCTATATTTTTAAGGCAATAGGAGTAGTTATGAATAAAGTACTTAAAATAAGATACTTTGAAGATTGTTGTTAAATAATTTGTTTCAGACTGGTAATTTCAGACAATCAGAATTGTAATTTCTGGGCAAACTATCACTTGAATGTTGTTTATGAATTTACGTTTGCATAAGTAGCTAATTCTCCTAATTTCTCTGTTCTCAGCCTGTGCCTGTCTTGTGCAGATGGCTTGTGCATGACTGAAGCTGTGTCTGATCCAGCCACACTGTGTTTTAGTTCTTCACCACAAGTCTTAAAACACAGCGGGAAACCCTGTGAAAGCCTTTGTTGGCCCAACACCATTTTTAGAGGCTTGTTTCATATAATTATAATCAAATCATGATTGTCACACGGTCAGGTGAATTCCAGCACATTTCCGGGCCTCTCGGGATGTGGAGGATATAAACTAACCTCCCAAACTTTTCTATATCTCCTTTCAGAATGAATGAAAGTATTGCTCCTTTAGTGCTTGCTCATGCAAACATCATTATTATTGCTCTTAAATGAGATTAGTAATTTAAACAAACGGCTACCTTAAGTGTTATACTTAAGTGTATAACACAGTTTGTGCAACAAACGGTTTGACTTTTAAAGTGAAGTGTGAAGGAAAGTGTGTAATTATAGTTTGAAACATACATTTAAATTTTTAGTTTGAATTATACCTTTATAGTTTTTAGAGTATAAATGTTTTTCAAAAATAGCGTTTTTATTATTTAGTTATTTATTTTGTATAAATAGCTGCATATACACTTCATAGATGATACAGGCTGAATTATTTGTTGTAATACATGTGTACAAATACAACCTGAAGTACCATGTTAATATGAAGGCCTTTTCCAGAAACTTTATAGAAACATTTGTAATTTTCTGCCTACATTTCTTCTTTTTTTTTTCTTACAGTGTACGATGCATGCTGAGTGTCATGACTAGGATAGTGTTTAATCAAGCAGCATTTCATCTAAAACCTGAGCTTACTCAAATCAACATATTAAGCACTGTTGTTTCCTTTAGGAAATGCTAATGTACTTGGAGAGTTAGTTGCAGAGTGTGAATAACAGCTTAAACTGCACATCAGGGAGTAATTGAGATCCAGAGAGAGTGAGTGTGTGTGGGATGTTGAAGAGAAGGGGGTTATGGGTAATGAATGCTCCACTGGCTCCTGGGGAGCGTTTGCGTGACTGCAGCCTGGCAAAGTCCCCATCCTGAGGAAAGCACTAAGAGGGGGAAGATGCAGATCAGCTTTGGTGCTTCTGTTCAGACCATACGCAATACACTTTTAGTGGCCATTTAATAACCACTTGATTGAATGCTTTTAACATGTACAGTTTTTCCAGTAATAGACCAAAGTAAGTTCCAAAAATTTGCAGCTTTTTCAAGGATGAAGAAAGAATTTTTTTCTTTGATCTTTGGAATTTTTTTCAGATAATTGAGTAATTAAAGGTGCAGTGTGTAATATTTAAGATTATCTCTAGACAGAAATGCAATATCATATACATAACTATGTTTTCAGGGGTGAATAAAGACCTTACTTAATTAACCATTATGTTTTTATTACCTTACAATTACCAGTTTATATCTACATACACCGCGGGTCCCCCCACATGGAAGCCGCCGTTATGTTTCTACTGTAGCCCTGAATGGACAAACTGCTCTACAGATCGCGTTTCATCACTGCTGTTCTTGGGAAAAAACACTGACACAATGATGAACAAGTAACTGCAATATTCACAATAACATCGTTTTATTGAATTATCAAGTAAATATAATTCTCTTATTTACGTTTTAAAAGAAACTTCATTATTCTTTGCTGTCTGAAACGACGACATCTTAATCGCGTGTCGGTTGCCGTAGTTTCTGTAAAGGGAGGGGTGAGCGGTGGACGGAGCCGTTGGTTGCAATCAGGTTGCAATTCAAAACTTAACCGCTAGATGCCGCATAAATCTACACACTGCACCTTTAAGTTCAATAAGTGTTTTAATGTTTGTATTTTTTAATACAATAGGATTGGGCTGCACGATTAATCGCACGATGTTGTGAGGCGCATTTAGTCAATGAAGCCGGTACTTTAATTAGTAGTAAATCTCCATCACGTGCGTTCAGCTGGAGCGGCAATTAATACACCGAGACGTAAATCACTGACAAGCTACGCCAAATCGAATGCGATTTTGAGTGCGTTTTGGCGTAGCTTGTCAGTGATTTACGCCTCTGTGTATTAATTGCCGAACGCTGAACGCGCGTGATGGAGATTTACTACTAATCCAAGTACTGGCTTCATTGACTAAATGCGCCTCACAAGATGGTGCGATTAATCGTGCAGCCCTACAATAGGATTTTTTTTCTTTCATAGCTCATGAGAGATTTGAAAGTTTAAGATGTTTTTGGACATGACTGACTAGAGCTATAAAATTGACATTTATGCTACAGTTATAAAAATCTGGGGTCAATTTAGGATAATAGTTTTATTTTATTTGATATATTATCTAATAAATTAATTAACGTAATATTTATGCTCACCATGGCTGCATTTATTTGATTAAAAAATGCAGTATAACAGTAATATTGTAAAATTTTATTACAATTTAAAATAACCATTTTTCATTTAAATGTATTTAAGGCTGAATTTTCAGCATCATTACTCCAGTCTTCAGTGTCACATGATCCTTCAAAAATCATTCTAATATGCTTATTTCTTGCTCAAGAAACATTTCTTATTATTATCAGTGTTGACAACAGTTTTGCTGCTTCATACACTACCAGTCAAAAGTTTTTGCACTGTAAGATTTTTAATGTTTTTTTTTAAAAGAAGTCTCTCCTGCTCACCAAGCCTGTATTTATTTGATCCAAAGTACAGCAAAAACAGTAAAATTTTAAAATATTTTTACTGTTTAAAATAACTGTTTATTTAAATATATAATTTAAAATGTAATTTATTCCTGTGATTTCAATGCTTCACATGGTCCTTTAGAAATCATTTTAATATTCTGTTTTGCTGCTCCAAAAACATTTATTGTTGTTATTATTATGTTAAAAATATATTTTTTTTTTCAGAAAAACAGCATTTATCTGAAATAGAAATCATTTGTAACATTATAAATGTTTTTATCCTCACTTTTAATTATTTTAAAACATCTTTGCTAAATAAAAGTGTTCATTTCTATAATTTCTTTCCCTAAAAAATAATGACTCCAAGCTTTTGAATGGTGTAGTGTATAATATTACAGAGAAATGCTGATCTTTGGATCTTTCTATTAATCAAAGAATAGTTTAAAAATATAACCATTTTAAATGTTAATAATAATAAAAATGTTTCTTGAAAAGCATATCACTGAAGACTGGAGTAATGATGCTGAAAATTCAGCTTTGATCACAGGAATAAATTACATTTTTAAAAATATTCAAATAGAAAGCAGTTATTTTAAATAGTAAAAATATTTCACAATATTATTGTTTTTGCACTTGGTTTACAGAAGAGAATTCTTTAAAAAAACATAATTACTGGTAGTTTAGTTTTGTGAAAAATGTGTTTGTTTTTCATTTCTCTGGTGAATGGAATGTTCAAAAGAACAGTGTTTATTTGAGAGAAAAACTTTGTAACACCATGAACATCTTTAGTCTCACTTTCAGCAAATTGTATGCATCCGTGAATAAAAGTATCAACTTCCTTTTTAAAAAAAATCCACTGACAGTTGTATAACATGGATCAGATCATTCATTTTTGGAAGAATTTAAGACATGTTTGAGTTCATTTTTAATATCTCTGACTTTATAGGCAAAACTGAACAGTTTAAAACATTGTTTGTGACATTTGGGAAATCCTGAAAAGAGGTGTCATTTTAATAAAGCAGGAATTTAATAATAATGATGAATTGGTCTTTCGCTGCAGACAGGGAATGATGTTGGCTCTGGTGCTTTTCCACACTAAGCATCCAGTATCATGTAAAAATTTCCCCCCAATGAACTCGCAATTGTGCAGACGCTTGGCAGCCGCCAGACCCTCCTTGGCAAATTCTTCTTGCGTGCAAATCAGGAAAATTCCATCTCGCGTCTCTGTCCTGGAAACATTCCTCTGTTTGTTTTCATCATGCAAGAATGTGTGCTAGTCGCTGATAAATGATCCAAGCGTCCAGCATCATGCATGTGCGTGAGTCTCCAAACATCTGTTTTAGCATGGGACAGAGGATTTTCCCCCTCCCTTGCATGAGAATTCCCTGATCTCAGATAAATACATATTTGATCTTTGTTGTGCAAAAAAGATTTCAGTCTTTCTACTTCAAAATTCATTCTAAAATTTTCAAGTAATTTCTGAATGAAATTGTTTCTACACTAGATTCTACGCATATGTTCCCATATAAAGCTAGTATTATGTATTGTCACCCTGACCATTCAAACAGCTCTTTGTTAGCACCAAAATGCAAAGCGCAGCATGCTAAATTGCTTCTAAAGAGCTGAGATATTTATTGTCGACATCAAAACCTCCAGTAAGAACATTTATGGGCTCCGTGTTTGTTGGCAGTTCCTTTGCACACGATGTCGTGCAAACGACTAGTAAAATGACCCAGATACATCATAAAGGAGTGTTCTGTTGCGTGACAACTGTAATAATGTTCGCCTGACATAGTGAGTTCTTGTGCAAATTCTTGATTTTCTCCATGCAACACATTCATTCCCCTCTTTCTTTTAAACGTTTGTTTTTCATGCCTTTTACGCAACTTGGAGCCCGACTATTAGTCACTGAATAAATGACGTTTTTCAATTCTTTGTGCTTTATTCATTATATATGCCATTTAGGGATTGCGAAGCATTCCTGGGAAAAGTTTTTAAATCAATATGCAATGCTCAATAAAACAGAATTTATAATAACAGTCATGTAAAACAAGATTAATGCCTCAAACAGAGCCGTGTGCCAGCAGACTGATGCATGATCTCATGTGAACAATGTTTTTAAACTCAGGTTTTCTCATACCAGAGCCAAAACACAAAACGCACATGTTGACCCCTCTTCGGCGAGGTTAACCCGAGTTGGAAAGCCGCTGTCATTAGTGCTAGTGATGTGAATAATCTGCCCTTGGAGCACATGCGGATGTGCAGTGGTCTGTTATGTTTGTGTCATGTGATTGTTTGTGACGCTGGACCACAAAACTTAGGTAGTCTTTAGTATTTGTAGCAATAGCCAAAAATACACTGTATGGGTCAAAATGATGAATTTAATAAAGATCCATTCCATAAAGATATTTTGTACATTTACTATCATTATCAAAACTTAATTTTTGTTAGATCTTCATTTGGACAACTTTAGGGTGATTTTCTCAATATTTAGATTTTTTTTTTTTTGCATTCTCAGATTCCAGATTTTCAAATAGTTGTAGCTCAGCCAAATATCCAAACAAACTATACATCAATGTCATGCAAACCCAGCTTTGCTGCAGGCTCTTAAAGGGCCAGAGCTTCCTTTAAACACAAATAACTGGCCAGACTAAGAGACTGACCAACCATACATCCATCCACCCAAAATTTTGCAGTACGACTTTGTAAAAGTCTGAAAATTAGCTTTACGTCACAAGAATAAATTACATTTTAAAGTATATTTAAATACAAATTGTTTATGTTCTAATAAAATATAATGTTCCACAATATTATTGCGATTACTGTCAAATAAACACAGCATTGGGAAGCATAAAAGACATGAAAGAACAAAAGTCTCCAAGTCAGTCTCTTAGATTGGCCAGTTTTCATTTGTTCTTAAAGCAAGCTCTGGCCCTTTAAGAGCCTGCAGTAAAACTGGGTTTGCGTGACTGTAGTTCACCAGAGCTGGACCTCAGAGGGACGCCAGTGAAAATGATCTAATAATCTGTCCATCAGAGTGTAGGAGACCAGCATTTTAAATTAGTCTACTACGGCTTCCTCCTCTTTTCTTGTATCTGCTATTCTACCTTCAGCACACACAAACATAATGGGTGAAGTAATTGTATGTAACTGAATGCTTCCGAGTACATTCCTTACACAGCAGCAATGAATGTCTATTACATATATGTATATGACAGGAGGGCAACTTTCTGAGTGAATTCGTTTTGTTTTCTTTTATATTTCTGAATAAAAAAAGTCATTAAGAAAGGAAGAAAACATGGAGGAAGGAAAAATGAAGTATAGATTAATTTGTGTGTGTGTGAGCAGCTATGTTTCTATTACCATGTTTTTTAATGCACATTTTGATATATTGCATCAGATACAGGCTACATTTTGAAAAAAACTAAAATGCCTTATTTTACAAAAAAGTTTTTTTTTTTTCTTCGCTTGAGGTGGTTTTGACTTGTGCGATAAAGGGTTGATGCGAATAATAGTAGATGGACACACTTTTGCCGAATAAATTCCTGCATAAGTTCCATAGCACAAGTCCTGACTTTGAGCTATGGAATGGCATATGGGTATATTTGTAGCAATAGCCAAAAATACATGGGTCAAAATTATTAATATTTGTTTTATGCCAAAATCATTAGGATATTAAGTATCCTAAAGTTCATGTTCCATGAAGATTTTTTTGTCAATTTCGTACCGTAAATATATCAAAACTGAACTTCTGGTTAGTAATATGCATTGCTAAGAACTTCATTTGAACAACTTTAAAGGGATTTTCCCTGTATTTTGACTTTTTTGCACAATCAGATTCCAGATTTTAAAATAGTTCCAAATATTGTCCTTTCTTAACAAACCATACCTCAATGAAAAGCTTTTTTATTTAGCTTTCAGATGATGTATAAATCTCAATTTAAAAAAAATGTACCCTTATGACTGGTTCTGTGGTCACATATGTTATATTAAGTGACTTCTACTTTTTTTGTGATACATAGTGTCAGTTTATCAGGAATTGATGATTTTCTCTTTGACTTGTTGGATGTGTGTGTATGTGTGGGTATGTGTGCATTATGTTTTAGAAGGGAATAAACCAAAAGTATGAATTTTATGAATTGTCCATGAGTGTTTCTTTTGCACATGAGATATTGTACTTCTTGATGGTACTTAATTTCACAAATTGCTTGTCAATGTCAGAGGTATTGTATCAAGAAACTTCACAAGGGCAGGTCTGGAACTGATTTTCATAGAATGACTTCTTAAACACTTATCTCAGGTTCACTTTCATAGTATTTCTGAATCTGTTGCACATGTTTTTGCACACTTTCAGTACACTTTTTGTACTAAAATATGCTATATTGTTGGATTTATAAAGTTTTGAGTGATTGTTTCATTTTTTATAACGCTTGTCATCATTGCTTTGATTTGATTGATTTTTTTGGACATTTCTAAACTTGGTATTATTGTTTACAGCTCAGTTTGACTTGAGAATAAGAAAATAATTAACTTCAGACGTGATCTACACAATACATCACTTTTCAAGAGTATTAATCCAAAAAGATCAAAATTGTGTTGAATTATTTGTGTACAATCTAATTGATACTCAAAAGTTAAGCCATTTGGATTTGTTCAGTAAAAATTCAATGGGGTCTAATGTTGTGGCTTAGGGTAATGAGGCTAATTAAATAATTTTTGGGTGAATTATGCCTTTTCGTGTTCTTTGCTTGTACTTGTTGAGATTTTTGTTTCAAAGACTTTGAACGAGGTACAAAGTACAGGGAAAAAGAGAGAGTGAGTCCGTTGAGTCACTGCGTACAAACACACATCTGCTCGTAAATCTAACCTCAATTGTCAAGAGCAGATCTGTTTTTTATTTCCATCCCCTCATCAAAACAACTCTGCGGTGAAATGGCTGCTTGTGAACAGACATTTTGTGAAAAGTAGCACATCCACCTGCTGATTTGGGAAAATATGGAGAACGAGTCTTTAGAGAGAGATGATGGTTTCCCTCATGTTATTGAGCAATAATAATAAAATGATAAAATACATAGGTTTGGCCGATAATCAGACATATATGGAGAGACAGTTTAGCAGACCAAAAGTCTTTATCGTTGGTATATTTTTAATATTATGTTGATGACATATTTAACTCTACAGTGGTCAGAGAAACCTCTCTTGAGAGCAACAGCTTAAAATGATGCAAGAATGCATGTGCTTATGTCAATTTAAAATGGCTGCTTGTAAGAAAACAAATCTGGTTTAAATCCAGATTATATGCTTGATATATTTGAGATGTATAAACACCACTGAATAAATCTGCTCTGTCTGTTTGTGGTTATCTCCTTCGCTTTGATGTTAGGCATTGAAGTTCCCGCAAAATTAACTGAAGAAGACCAAAAATGTGAATTATTTTGAATGATTTTTATCTTGATCTTTTTAGATTAGCACGGCTAATGAAGAGCACTTGGGCTGTCTCGTTTCATACAATGCTTTGCAGTCATTCTCAACCAGTCGTGAAATTGGGAAAGTACATCTGAAATGGATTGACTAAAAGCAGATGCTTAATGAAGAAGGGTGATCAGCAGGTTTTGCTCTTATGAAGTTGCAGTTGTCTTGGTTCTCTTGATGTATGAGGCATAAATGCGTCATTTCTGTTAAAAATAAAAGGGTGCAGCAAAATTCGGATTACAGCATTTCTCAATTGCGAAAACACTATAACCAGGCTTTTGAACTAAAATTTCAAAACCATAATGCCATTTTGTAAAAAGCACACCCATCTTTCTTTCTTTTGTTTCTTTCTTTTGTTTCTTTCTTTCTTTCGTTTCTTTCTTTTCTTTCTTTCTTTCGTTTCTTTCTTTCATTTCTTTCTTTCTTTCTTTCTTTCTTTCTAGTTGTCATAAGCTGTGAAGCATATTTTCTACACATTTCTATTACATTCTAGAATTTTTGTACATTTGCCAAGAATTGTTCAAGTGAATCTTGACTTTCACTAATGAGATCAACCAAAGATAACGCAGTTCTCTGAAATAGCTCAAAAGGTACATCTTATGAACCTTCATTTGGAAAGCATATATAGAGGACAACACAAGAGTTACAAATTCTGACAGTGGGCTTTCTTTACCACAGGAAACACTTACTACCATTTTTAGTATTTGTAGTATTGTTTTGAATTGATCGTGTGTGTGTGTGTGTGTGTGTGTGTGTGTGTGTACTGGTATTCATCACGTTGTGGGGACCAAATGTCCCCACAAGGATAGGAATACCAGTAAATTTTGACCTTGTGGGGACATTTCTCAGGTCCCCATGAGGAAACAGGCTTATAAATCATGCACAATGAGTTTTTTTGAGGAAGTAAAAGTTTGCACAATCTCCTGTGAGGGCTAGGTTTAGGTGTAGGGTAGGGTTAGGGCGATAGAAAATACGGTTTGTACAGTATAAAAACCATTACGCCTATGTCCCCATAAAACATGTAAACCTGTGTGTGTGTGTGTGTGTGTGTGTGTGTGTGTGTGTGTGTGACATGTCTGAGAGCAAGGTTTGGTTCAGCAAGATTGAGATGTTTTAAGTGGAGAGCTTCATTTTGACCTGAATATAGGATGTTTGAGGAATTGAGTTTATAAAAAAAGGGCAAATAAAAGGCATAATTCCAAGAAATGTGTTTAAGCAATTGAGAAAAACTCTAAGTGAATGTTGTCTTGCTATCAGATGGAGAAATTCTGGTCATTCCTAAAGAATTTGTTTGCTGTGACACTCTTACATGTACAAGTTTAGTTTATATCCATGTATATCTGTTTTTATCTTTCTCACAGCAGTGCAAGAGAAAGAAAATCGCAGCTGTGATACCTCAACCTCGGAGCACAAGAAAGAGATCCTGCCCCGTGTCATGGAGAGTGATCATCTCCTAAAGGTGACTGCTTTAAAATTATAAGTTTAAAATGATATTATATGTATAAAAAAATATTTTTGCACATACCATTTTAGTGACATGACTATTGACACATTTTATATCTTGTAGTCTCTCCCTGGATTTGCACTGATCGTGAGCTCCGATGGTTTTATTTTCTATGCATCATGCACCATCGTTGACTACCTTGGATTTCATCAGGTAACCCTCAAATGAGCTCCAATATTCTACAAATAAAACATGAATAATGAAGTGTATAACATCCCATAACTTGTTCAAATGCTCACATTTAATGAGTCAAAAGTTTACATACATCTTGCAGAATCTGCAAAATAAGAGGGATCATACAAAATGCGTGTTGTTGTTTTTTTTATTGACCTGATTAAGATATTTCACATTAAAGACATTTACATATAGTCCCCAAGAGAAAATAATAGTTTTTATAAGATATAAAAATGAACCCCTTTTAAAGTTTGCATACACTTGATTCTTAATACTGTGTTGTTACGTGAATGCTCCACAGCTGTGTTTATTGTTTAGTGATAGTTTGTGTGTTCCTTGTTTGTCCTCAACAGTTAAAATGCCTGTTGTTCTTCAGAAAAATACTTCAGGTCCCACAAATTCTTTGGTTTTGTATATTTGAATCTTTTCCAACAATGACTATGATTTTGAGATGCATCTTTTTACACTGAGGACAACTGAGGGACTCATATGCAACTATTACAGAAGGTCAAAATGCTGATGCTCCAGAAAGAAACTCAATGCATTAAGAGCCAGAGGGCGAAAACTTTTAAACAGAATGAATGTATGTTTTTTTTTTTTTTTTTTTTTTGCCTAAATATCATATATATTTTTTGATATTTTTATTTAGTACTGCTTTTCAGAAGCTACAAAAGATACTTAAATGTTCCCCAGATGACAAAATACGTTAAATTTACTCTGATTTTCAAATTCAATAAGTTTTCACCCCCACGCTCTTAATGCATCGTTTTTCCTTCTGGAGCATCAGTGAGTGTTTGAACCTTCCTATAGACTTATAGTTGCCTATAAGTCAATCATTTGTCCTCAGCGGGCAGTTTAACTATTGAACAAACAAGGGACTGATGAACAATTCAGGTAACAACACAGTATTAAGAATCAAGTGTATGTAAACTTTTGAACTGGATAATTTTTATAAATTCAACTATTATTTTCTCTTGTGGACTATATGTAAACGTCTTTTATGTGAAATATCTTATTCAGTTCAGTACTAAATAAAAAATAACATGAATTTTGTATGATGCCTTTGCATTTTGCAGATTCTGCAAGGTGTATGTAAACTTTTGACTTCAGCTGTATAGAGAGAGAGAGAGGGTGGTATTTCACTGCACTGTAGTTATTGTAGTAGTTTGTGTATTTAGCTTTCATGCGTGACAATCCAAACAAAATAATATATAAATCCAATATGTGACCAATTTTACCTTTTTAAACAGTTCTCAAATAAAAGTGCCGTCTCATCAGAGAAATCTAAACAACAATCATTTGTGGTTATATGAGAAGTACCCACGCCATCTGTGGTTGACTGGAAACCACAGAAGTATGTCGTGTTAAAGGCCTCTTCCAGCATAATGTGTAAAAATAGTTAGTCTTTTCACCCCTCGGTTAATTTAAGACTTTCTCACAGCCTTCAAAGAGTCTGGCTTCCTCTGCAAACAAACCATCTCCTCCAAGAAGGAAATTTTGATTGGAAATTAAGACGACACAGGGGTGTGTTAGTCATGAAAGTGTGCGAAAAGTCCCACACTGGAAAATAAAGGAAAGGTTGAATGTTTTAGGCAGCGTTTGTTGTTTACGAACAGCGGGTATGGTCATGTGGGCTGGTATTTCAGGCTTTTGTTTTGTTGTTCTTTAGTGTTGAGACACTTCTGTCCGCATGCACGCAGCCCTGGTGTCACGCAACAAACACATGGGGCTGTGAAAAGGGATTTGTGGGTTCAAGCATACATTATACATGAGAACACTGACCAAAGGAAAGCAGTTAGAAGATTTATTTTTATTTTTTTATTTTACGTTCTAATTGTATATATTTAATTCAATTTTATTTAAAATAATTACTTTTTCTTTTTTATATTTTACTCTTTATTTTAAATGATTTATTTTATAATTAAATTAATATTTTAAAACTGAATAGCGAGATGGGGAACAGGACATGACCTAAGTTGAACTCAAACACGGGATGTTACGAGCATAACAGCTATTAATATTTCGGCTCTTAGTGATACACTGCTCTCTGCCACGAATCTGACATCTAAATGATTATTAATAGTAACCGAAGCAAACACACAACAATAATTGCATGAATTATGAACTAATTCGACTATCTGCCAGGAACCTTGCAACATAAAAAGCCTTTGAAAAAGATTTTAACAGCAGTTAAAGTGACAGAAGAGGTTCCACAATGAAATTTTGATGAATAATGTTTCTAATGTGGTTTGACGTGAAACTGAATTAGACTTCAGAGTAGTTTGTAGCCCATATAACTGTGAGGAGGTCACTGCAGATAAACACAAAACACTGATGCAAGAGCGCTTCTGCAATAAACACGTTCTGGTTTTGTCTTGGTGTGTGTTATCTTTTTTTGCAGACGGATGTGATGCATCAGAAGGTCTTTGATTATATCCATGTGGAGGAGCGACAGGAGTTTCACAGGCAGCTCCATTGGGCGATGAACCCTGGCCAGCAAGACACTGGTGTGTGTATACTGTAATTACCCTTAACCCTATAGAGCACAGTGCATTTGATTTAGAATCCTGGGAATATATTGCACATACTTGCTTTTGCATGTGTTTTGAAGCTTATAAGCTCCAGTCATTATGATTGCATGGAAAAGATGCATGCATCTGTTATTAGACAGGTGAGTCATCGGTTTCTAGACTGTCTTGTGTTTGTGTGTGCTCTAGTAGATGAGGATGTTGTGATGGGTCATCTGTATAGTGCTGAAGAGCCTGACGGCGTTTCTCCTGAACTGTCTCCGTTCCTCACACGGTGCTTCGTTGCTCGAGTCCGCTGCCTGCTGGACAGCACCTCCGGCTTTCTGGTCAGTCATGAAATCACTCAAATTATTTAATCTTAGTGGTTTTACCTGACTTGTTTAATTAAAGGGAAAGTTCACCCAAAAATTCTGTCATTAATTACTCACCCTCGTGTCATTCCAAGACTTTGTTCAACGTTTGAACACTAATCAAGATATTTTTAATGAAATCCGAGAGCTTTCTGACCCTGACAACTGACATGTTCAAGGCCCAGAAAGGTAGTAAGGACATTGTTAAAATAGTCAATGTGACATCAGTGGTTCAACCATAATGTTGCCATCTATGCAGGGTCAGAAAGCTCTAGGATTTCATTAAAATAACTTAATGTGTGTTCCATAGAAGAATGGAGGTCTTATGGGTTTGAAATGACATGAGGGTGATTAATGATGGAATTTTCATTTTTGGGAGAACTTTCCTTTTAAGGTTGAGATTCTTTAATTAGGATTTGCTCTTGTCTCCTGTAGAACATGCAATTTCAGGGCAGTCTGAAGTTCCTCCAGGGTCAAAGGAGGAAGACGGACTCTGGAGCTCTGCTGCCACCTCAGTTTGCTCTGTTCTGTGTGGCTGTTCCTCTAGTCCTGCCCTCTGTTGTGGAGCTCAAGATGAAGAGTATGATGATGATGAGCAAGCACAAAAGGTCTGGAAGCAGGTACACATTAATCCTGTCTATTTCTCTGCATTTTTGCATAGAATTATGAAATTGAAAATTACACTTTTGGGAAGTTTTTAGCACAATTATAGTAGGCAGTTAGATTTTTTGCAGGCAAAATGCAGTTTAAATGCAGAAGAAATAACTGAAGACAAGATCACCATAAAACTTATTTGAATTAAAGCTATACTTACATCTTTGTTCAGCAAGCATGCATTAAATTGACTGAAAATGACAGTAAAGAATAATTATATAAAAATTTCTGTTTAAAGTAAATGCTGTTTTTTGAGCTTTCTATTCTTCAAAGAAAATTGAAAAAACATGTATGTATTTGGACAACTGCTTTCAACACTGATAATAGGAAATGTTAGAACAGCAAATCAGCATATTAGAATGATTTCTAAAGGATCATGTGACACAGACTGGAGATACTGAAATTTTTTTAAACATTTAAATAGGGCTGTCGCGGTAAAGGAATTTCCCTTGCGGTAATTTTGAGTGGCTCAGTAGTGCGATATGCTACCGCCATATATATATATATATATATATATATATATATATATATATATATATATAATTGTGTGTAGGCTTTTACAATGTAAGGTCATATTCAGAAATCAGTAAACCGAAACCAAATTGCGTTGATACATGAAGTGAAGTAAACCGTACTTACATAGAAACCTAGCCAGAAATTTTTCTTTAAAATTTGCATTTCTTTCTGGCTTTCGCCTAGAAAACGCAGGTGAAATACTGATAGAAAAAGTCTCTTGTTCAGTCAGATTCGATGATGCACGCCTTTTTCTGTTAATATTTTACCTGCGTGTTCTAGGCGAGCTGTCAGTCAGTGCAGTTCCACAAGATGGAGGCAAGAGACTATCTTTGAGTGAGTCTTTAAACCGTTCATTCAACTACACGTTCAAAAACGCTTATTTATTTAAAGAGAGACGTAATGAAACACGATGTTGAAATCATTTTAACTTTAATCGCCACTTCTAAAGGCTCAGCTGACCAGCAGAGCGTCGATGACAAGACAGATTTCACTTTCCTTGGACATGACAAGCTAGTTTCACATACATACCCGACTCGATCTGAAAGACAGACGCAGGTAATCGCACAAGCTCAGTCGATCTCTCTCTCATTCGCTGTCTGTTTAGGCTTGTTAAGTGCATATCTACTGAGCCTCATAATAAACACATTATGTTATCATTACTAACTTAT